>NW_022196443.1:0-600000 GCF_008641045.1 Pistacia vera | reverse complement strand
GAAGAAGAGGATGAAAATAAGATTGAGGTGAGGTGGCTCCCGCTAACATTAAAAGAGCTAAGTGGGAGATTGTTGGAACTTTGGTTGTGCCATAATTGAGAAAGGGCCTAGCTTCTATTTATGTCCCCCGCACTTGCTTTCTATCAACAACCCTGCCTTTGTGTTGTCATTATAGCAATAGGTAAAAAGTTGTAAGGTACTTGTTTCATACTATGATGAACATATATCAAATATCAATTTGATTATAATTCAATCACGTTACAAACCCAAAAAAAAAAAAAAAAAAAAAAAAAAAAAAAGGCCAACTAAATAGTTAATTATTCCAGTGATCAAGAACCCAGCCCTTCCCGGACGGTTGAACCATGACTCGTCGCCTTCACTGGGTCAGTTACAAATTTTTCTATTCATTAAAACCTTATAAATTAGGATATCAATTTGTGAACAATTGAAGGTTGGACTGTTAGTGCTTTTGAAGAGGAATGACCGGTGTGTGTAATGGTGGCAACGGCGTCAATTTCCAGTGAGTGAATCGACCAAAAATCGCAAAATAATGTCGCCAAAAAAAGCCTACTATCGCTGACGATTAGGGAGGCGAACAGGGGAGAGATGAGATGGGTTTTGGTTAGAAGGTTAAGGGGAGTGTTTTCGTGGTGATGGGGAGTGTTTTCGTCGTCAGAAACAGACCCTATTAGTTGATGCCAACGATGGTATTTGGGGTGTTTTTGCAAGATTTCAAACCTCTAGGGACTTACAGAATTTTTAGCGATAGTTTTGTTAAATTTCAAACCTTTGAACACTGGTTTGACCTGTCGGTCAAACCGATTAAACCGCTCAACCCTTGACCCAATGGCCTGGCTGGGTCATTGCATGGGTCGGGTTTCTAATCACTGAACTATTCATCAAAGATTACATTCTATAATTTATAGTAGTGTTTTTTTTTTTTTTTTTTTTTTGGGTGATCGAGGGTGTCTAAGCTAGCTTACACACACCTTGACTAATCCCCAAAGCCCTAAAGTTAACAATCAAGTATACGCTCCAATGGTCATCCCTATTAACAATCAAGGCAAATCGAATTCAAGACTTTTTGAGTAATCTACTCAAGAGCCCTTATCATCCCACCCAGCCACTCAATAACCAATAACCACCCCCAAGAGTCCACTCTACAGTAGTGTTATTGTCCAAATTTGTAACCAAACCAACTCGATAATTGATTCAATAGCATCTCTTTAATGATAAGATGACGGTTGTAAGCATAACATTACCTATAAAGTAGAGTTACAAGTGATTAATAAAGAAACTATAACAATCCAGAAAGTATTTTATATTATCTTGAGTTTTAGTCAAAAACTATTTTCTTAAAAGGATAAATTAAACAAAAGAACTTTGTGTATTCTACTACTTGATCTCAAAGAAAAATCCATAAAAGCTATTGATTCTATAGATAAAAACAAAAAAGATTGATGGAATCACATCTGTGAAGCAGCAGCAGCAGCAGCAACAATCATATTCATCAAAACAGAGAAGTTCCATTAGCTCTGCAATACTCTGCAACCAATAAAGTACATAGAACCAATTCTAATTAAAGACTTCTGGTTCTGGGTGGGTGCCAGTCATCATCATCATCTCCACATAACCTTGGACCACTCACATGTTTTCATTTTTAATTCTTCTTTGGCTTATCACTTCTCAAAAGAAAAAAGAAAAAATGCTTTTTGGTGGGTTTAATAGTGGGTTGTGTTAACTGGGTGATAAAAAAGGGAAGATTACATAAGCATATAAGTTCAAGTCCCCTTAAGTATTAATAGGAATGGCTATTGGACTCTTATTCAACCGACAGTTTTAGGACTACAGGGGATTTACTAGATGGCTAGATGATAAAGAGCAAAATAAAGGTTTCATGAGCATTTAAGTTCGAGTCTTCCTAAGTATTGATAAGAATGGTTACTGGATTTTTATCCGATTAACAGTTATGAAGTTATAAGAGATTTATTGAAATACGTGTAAACTAATCCGAACATGATTAAAAAAAAAAAAAGTGGGTTGTGTATTTTTCTACCACAGACTATCCCATAGTGTTATTTTCTGCTGGAAGGAACAAACATGCCAGCAGTCCAGTCCTAGACCAAATCTTAAGGTAATATTCACATAATCTTTTGTTATCAACTAACCCCATTTGCCTTTCTTCTAATCTGTGCTTGTAATCTGGGTTACAGATGTAGGGTCCATTATGCATTTATGTAAAAATCTTGAGTCTTGTATCTGTGAATTGACAAATGAACTGAATCATAATTGCTTCAAATTAAGTCGTTGTCTATGAGAAAGCAACGTGGATCTAAGTTTTTCCACTGAATTAAGCTAAATCTAAGCTATAGCTTCACCAACCACCACAATTTCACACTCTTGTCTTGCACGCCTTATCTAAGCGTCAGCAGCGGCTTCTTTTCTCTTCATTTTTTTCTGCTAAATTCAAAGTACGGTGTTGGTGTCTCATCAAAAATTTTGCTGTTTTGATGGCCATTTTGTGGTGGTCATTTAACAGGCCAACCAAACCACTCAAAAATTATGATTGGTGACTAGTTTCAACAATGTAAGATTGTTGAACATACAGGACATATCATGCATGATTAAGAAGACAGTGCTGTGATAATTGTGACCTTGGAATCGACAATCCCTTTTTTTCTTGGTATCCGAGGGTATCCAGACTAACCTGCGTGCACCTTAACTAGTCTCTCGAAACCCTTAAACCTCCCATGGTTATCCCTTGTTAGAGTAATAGGAAAACGAATTTATTTTAAGAGATTTGGATTTACAGATCACACCGCGTAGAGGTCTTTCCCTTGAGCGACTAGTCAATGTTAATAAGGGAATGTTTTTCTTGGGTTTGATTATGCTGCTGAGTGCTCAAAGATAGTAAATCATTGGAGAACATTTTACAGGCTGTAGTGTTTTAGATTCTTGACTCAGGTTTTCAGGAACTGATTTATAGTAGACATGCAGGATTCTCCAGTAAAATATGGGCAAATTTGGTAGTGGTTTGTTTGGTGACTGCAGTTTCATGTTGTCAATCTGTGTGCTTGCAGTACCAATTTTATTAATTAATATAAAAAGAGTAAACGATTTTTTCCCACCCAAAGTTTGCCTTAATGACACTTTCCCACACACAAAGTTTCAAAATACCACTTTCTCACCCAAAGTTTATATTCCGTTACTATCCAAAGTTGATTCCAGAGGCGAAAATTCTCTGTCACCACCATTTGAACCTCTGATCTCCTCTCTACAAAACCTCTTTCACTCGGATACTTGATTTCTCATCGATTGCTGGTTATCACAAAGTTAGGGTTTCTTATTCTTAATTGATGTTTAGGTGATTCCGACAACGAATATTCAATCAGTCACCACCATTCGATCCACCGACCTCTACTCTACAAAAACCCTCTCACTTTAACTCCTGCTAACTTGTCAAACACCAACTGATAAAGTGAAATGTATTTTAGATAGTAACAAAATATAAACTTTGGGTGAGAAAATAGTCTTTTGAAACTTTTTGGGTGATAAAGTGTCTCATTAAGGCAAAACTTGGGTAGGAAAAAGTCGTTTATTCATACAAAAATTATAGTCAATATTCTCTTTTAATGAGGAAAAAATATGCAGTTCTCATATTGGATTGAAAGCAACAATTTAGCAAATGAAAGGATTTTGATACATGTGGCAGATGCTGCCTTTCTGTCAACAGCTGAATGCAGAATTCAAGCTTCAATGAATTATAATATAAATATAATAAAATCAAGAGGATGGGTCAGAATCAGATAAGGTTGTTTAGTCACATATGCGTTCGGTAGCCCATCACCACTACAGAATATCAATTATCAAAGATGCTTTGAAAAACCCACTTCAGTTTCTTGTAACTTAACATCTACAGATAATGACATTCCCAGAACTTAAAATTTTAAAGCTACTGAAAGAAATATGATATGGCTGCAGACAGATTCTTTGTTTGGTTCCAACCATAAGGGTCATATTATCTTTAAGGCATATCAAGCAGCCCATGGATCACAATGATCCATTGGAATTATAAGGGTGTATACAAGCCAAGCCAAGTATCTGGACACTCAAGCTCGGTTTGTGATTAATAGTGTCGAGTTCGAGTTCGAGTTCAAGCCGAACTCGTTTGAGCTTGAATACTTAGGCTCGACCTCGTGCTCGAGCTCAAATGAGCTCGACCTTCGAGTTTATTGTGAGAAGGGGGCTGTTTTTCATTTTAAAAACTTGAAAATAAAAAAAGTTACAAAACTTGTAATTTGGCTCTTCGAGATGAGGCTTGCGAGCCTATTGAGCCGAGCTTCGCCCTGATCAAACTCGGCTCAACCCCTTAAACGAGCCACTCGAGCTCAAGCTCGACTCGATTGACTTCGAATCGAGTTCGAGCTTTCCAAGAGCCAAGCTCGAGTAGCTCGCGAACTGTTCGACTCGCTTCTCATTCCTTATTTGGAAATACACTAAGAAAATATTAAAAAAAAAAAATTGCAATCATTCTAACACCTCCAACAGGCTAATTACTGAACAAAAACTGGACAGCTAAGTGATAACCAGGTTGAAATTTGATTTATTGAACATGGTTCTGTTTTTTTAATGTTCTAATCAATACAAAGCTAATATATAAAACTCAACAGCTAATTAAATTCGGTTCCAATGATATTTCCCATACGCATATTCGTTCCAAAGGAAATGAACACGACCTATCAAATTTGAGCTTCTCAATGGCTAATATCTAAATCAAAGACTTTCAAAGAATCGCATGTGGTCTTCAAAAGTTTCGCCATGCCGAATTTTCGACACTGATCCATCTTCTTCAATCTGAAAGCATCAATTCAAATTCTCAGAACTTTTTATTGACATAGAAATTCTAAGGCACTACTATCTGCTGTCATTTTCTATGGTTTCTAAAATTTATGACCAATTCTGAACTTAACACGCAAAGACATCCATGGGAAACAGATAGTAGAAATGTAACAGAGCAGTCATTGAGGGAAACGATAAAAACTAAAGAGAACAACATGCTGAAATTAATAAGCACAAAATACAGCAAATACATGTAGCAGAAACATAACAGATTTCTAGGCACCATACCCAGTACTCAGGAGGTCGCATCTTGAGATTGTAAGTTGATGCCATGCTCATGCAGTAGGCACCTGCATCATGAACAACCAGACCAGTTCCCTACAAAGCAAAACTCTTGATTAGGAAAGGAAAGAAATAATTGGTCCAACCATCCTATAAAGAGCCTAGCACATTACCTGAGATGGGGTTGGAAGTTCCCTCTCCTTCCCCAAGAAATCTGCAGATTCACAGACAGGACCCACCACATCAAACTTGGAAGTTTCAGCATCTTGTGGTGCAGGGGAAACCAACTCAATGTGCTGCAACCAAACATGACCCGAGTCAATTGCAATCAACCAAAGCAACAGATTGTATGGACATAAGAAATATAAAAGCAATACAAAAGGGTTCTGAAAAAAAAAAAAAAAAGAACTTGCACATAACGGAATGGCTCATCCCTCTGAAAACTGGAATGATATTCTTCCATAAATGACTGGCAATCAGCAGAAAAAAATGACAAATAGAATGTAAAGATTGAAGCATAGTTCGCTAAAACCTTGTTTGACTCTTAAGGCACAACTGAGTGATTTTACATATCAAGGACATTGACTTTGACGTCATCATTTTATCTTGTTACACATACACAGGAATAACCTGCCTCAGAAGAAAGGCGTCATTGAAATAGATGACAAGTTGTCAAACCAGAAAACATCAATAAATAAAGGACTAAGGAACAAATGAACCAATATCGATCAATAACTGAACAATAAACTTGGCTACATACTTATAAGCATCATAAGACTAGGACGGATAAGTTCAGCCATGCTGCCTCAATCACAAAAAAATTTTTTGTTCCGTTGGTTTTGACCCCGTACTCGGTTAACCAAGCAGCAAGTATTTGCAATAATTGACCTCCCTGGTTCATATCAGATTCAGATTTCTCGATATCACCAACTCCCTTACCTATCCAACCACCAAAGAAAATGAGAAAGTCATTCTCATATTGATAAAAATTAGCATTGTAAATACATGATTATGCTTCTAACATGGCCATGAGATGAAGCTGATTCAATAAAGTAACCTTTGCCCTTCAAATCTAAATTCATTCTAATGCTACAAATCAAGAAAAATATAAAAGTTGTTAAGCATAATCCCCACTTTATGGACCACTGATTAAATCTCGTGTGCCAAAGCTCAAATGTTAATCTTTAGAATATAAAAGTCAGTAGACTATTCAATAACTTTCTAAAAGCTATCAGAAACACTGTAAGACTAAATAATGTGATAGTAGCAGGACCTTAATTTCGTTGTTGATAGTAATTCAACCATGAATGACTATCAGACGTGAATAATATAAGATTTACGAAAGTGATACTCACGGTGTTAATGAGATCTCTGGGTTGTGAAGGACCGCACCATGGTGATAATAATCTATCCCTAAGCCGCCTCCAATGTTTAAGTAATCAACTTCGAACCCTTGGGCACGTATTTCATCAATATAATTACCATGAACTGCAGCATCCCTGAAAATGTCCACTGAATTATCAAAAAAGAACTGCCTATGTCATTAATATCAAGGTAGACAACAAAACATACTAACAGGGAACAAGCACCTCTCCCCAGTAAAGAAAAAGAATGCATTATAGAAATCAATTGTAAATTCAAGAATTATTGGACATTCACCCAAAAGTAAACCGATAATTAATTTCTATGTTTTCCACCAGTTGAATCAGTCACTTAAAATTACAAAGATTCTTAGTATGAACGCCTGGTTCCTTTATTTGGTTCATGACAATGTCATCAATATGGGTAAGGAAATTGGTAATCCTCACAAGTATAACTCGCAAAAAAATTTTTAGATTCTTCCTTTAAAAATAGGATTCCACCTCATTTATATAAAAAAACATAAAAAGAGAAACTTGGCATTTGGAGATTCTTGTAATCTGCCCAAGTATCAATATCCAAAACCATATTTAATGAATAACAAGAACGATTACAAGGAATCATTTTAACTTTTTCCAAAAATAGGAGTACAAAAGTAGGACCAATAAAATCTCACAAATATTTTACATTATTCACAAAATTTCTATATTGCAAAAATGTATCACGACGGGACAGATTAAGCAAAGTTTGGAACACCTTAGTAATGGTTGAACCAAGATGGCAATGCGCCCCCACAAGCTTCAATTCATTAGGATGTGCCTTCACAGTCCAAAAACCACTGCAACTTCTCATTCCTAATGCCAAATAGAGTTCTTGTTTCCAGTAGCAACATAAGGATGAACCTACAAAGTATACCCACACATAATACAATTTTGTAAATAGAGTATACAGCAAGAATCCAATATACTCAATTTCACATAGTCAATTTGAATCTGTCACATAAAAGCAGATCTCTTTCATATACCATTAGCTCAAACTGGGAATGCCTACCAAATTCTCAAATTCAGATATGCTAAAATTCCTTGATGTTTGCATTGCATACCAACCATCCCAAACCACTCGTCAACTTAACATGACATTAAAATCAATGAACTAGGAAGACTTCTAATGACTTCTAGTATTAAATTGAATTTCTAATGATGTTCTCTTTTTCTACAAGTTACACTTGTAAGCATGTAATACATCAAAAACATTCATATGTATCACACAGAGGCAACTACAAACCTGAGATCCACATAGGATTTATCGGAGCAACACATTAACCTTCTTGCCAGCAATTCTTGAAGCCGCTACAATATCTCCAAGTCAAACTCACTTCAACGTTCACAAAAACACCCTCTTGTGCAGCACAACCAAATCTTCCAAGAGTTCCCATTCCCATTAAATATACACCTATCCATCCATCATCACGTTAACAACAAACAAACAAAGCAAACCCACAAGCAAAACATCAAATTAAAAAAAACATAAAAGCTAGCATATAAAACATAACAAAGCATTACTTGGTGGGGTCAAACCCAGCTCGAAGAGCAAGCTTCAGTTCATTCCCACTCACAAAACAGCTCCCAGCCCAACTTTCTCAATGCTCTAAAATCTTGTAATTATTGTTAGCCTTAATGGCATAACCAATAATAGAGTTCAACCCAGAAAGAGCTTCTTTATAAGCCTCAACATTTCTAGTGATTTGTGGCTTACTGTACAATAAAAAGGTCTTTTTTCAACGATTTCCATGACATCTTGAACTTTAACATCTTCACAGTTAGAAAGCCATCAGCTTTCTTAGTGAAACAGTGCTCAATGGTTCGTTTGAGTGAGGGGTTTTGTGGGGTTCTCAGACAGGACTGCTTTGAGAGTGAAGGGTTTAAGGGTTGTTCGAAGGTTGAAAGAGGATTTGAGGGATAAAATGGGGAATTTAGGAAATGGGTTTTGGGTTAGGGTTTTGGAAAGTGAAGTGAGGGGAGAAAAGCTGAGTGACGGCCATGGCTGAACAAAGGGAGCCACACGAACCCCAACACTTTGACTTCATGTATAGGGATGGCTTTTAGTCATGTGCCTATTTTGCTTCTAAATTTTATAAAAAAACTTTTAATTAATTTTTAGGAAATCATCATATAATATATTTTAAATTAACCATCCGGTGTAGATGTTATTACTAAAGATCTTGATAAATTGACAAATAAGGCTCTTCCCACAGTCATGAGTACTTAATAAATTTGTAGGTATGAGTAACCTTAATATACCCACACCATTTTTACCTATACCCGGCCCTCCCGTTATTTTTGCGGACAGGTTGGGTATGTGTGTGCCTTCTCTACCCATTCAAAAAAATATTCCAATCCATACCTTTGACCGTTTACCCGTGGTTACCCTACCTGTACTTGCCAGCCCCCCGTTTGCCAAGTCTAGTCTCAGTTTATTCTCCTTGATTCATAATACAGATGGTCATAAAAATTAATTAAAATGTTCTAAATTAGTCGCAACCTTATATGTTTAATATCATAAATTTATTATTTATAAAAAAATTAAGCAACATTTTACATGGGTTTTGGTAACACTATAATTAATATTTGGTTCGGGCCTTATATTTAGTTAGTTAAAAAGTTTATTGAGTCTCACTCTACAAAACTTTTTTTAGCTCTAAAATTAATTAAATTTAAATATATTTTATTTTATTCCAAAACTACATTTTTCTAATCTTTTTCAACTTCTCTCTTTCCTTATCTTTTTAATTTTCTTTTAATCCTTAAAAAAAAATAATAAGTTGGAAAAAGATAGAAAATTATAGAAGTTAAAAAAAAATTAGAAGGGGTAATTTTAGAATAAAATAAAATTCATTTTTCTCTAATTGATTTTAAATTTAAAGAGTTTGAGTGGGACTTAAATAACACCACTCTTAGTTTATAACACAAACCAATAAACACTATCCATTGCGAGATCTTACAAATCATAGACGTAAAAGAATATGGTATATATATTTGGAGCAATGCTACATTACGAAAAAATATCCGAATTATATCACCAACAGACGTGGACCACATCCGCTTTTTTTTTTTATTCATAATTAATAAACTTTATGATGGTGTCAGTCTGTCTGCGGTGCATGAATTTGGTATCCCTTTTTCGTGACCGTATCATTTTCCATATATTTAGCTTAAAACCTTGTGCAAGAGGAAAAATTTGGTGTGTTTTAATCATCTACTAATCATGCATTTAAATGGATTAATCTACTCCATTGATTAATTAGTTGAAAACTATTAATTAATAAAAAATTTTCATAATATAATTTACAAATGATAATATTATCAAATTCAATCTCCAACCTTAACGCACAACATCATTAGTCAGCTCATAAAATGGGTCTTTTCTACTTTATAGGTTTTACCATTTACGGCTAATAAATGACAACTTCGGAGTTTGTGAGAAAATATTATGACGCATATTATTGTTTACAAATTGGCTTAGTGATTCATTCATCAATGGAGGTAAGTAGACAGCCGAGGCTGCTGGTGGGGCCGGTCTGCCAGGAGGAAGCACATGGGAAGTTGCTTCAAGTGGGCCGCCTAGTTAGACTGACCCCTACAAATACATTTGAAATTATATAAATTATAAAAAATATATATATATATATAATATATATATATATACATTTAATGACATTTTAGTGTAAGATTCTAATCTTTAGCATTTTTAGGAAAAAAAAAGTTTTAATGTACAAACCCACATTGATAAATTATTAAATATGAATAGGTATTTTTGTTGTGACATGAAGTTCTATATCGCTATTGTGTGAATATATCTTACTGTTTAAATAAGTATATACTCAGTAGATGCGTTTTGAGCTTAAAACCTAAGAACAAAATCGTGATGGGATGTGTTGTAACCTGAGATCCCATATCACTCTCGTGGGAGGATAATTGAGTGTCTAAATAGGCCTGATAGGCCGATACTTATATTATTATTGTGATTTGAACATTTATATTGCTCTCGTGGAAAAATATCTGAGTGTTTAAATAGATTTATACTAGATGCGTTTTGAGCTTGAAGCTAAGAACAAAATCGTAATGGGGTGTGTTGTGTCTTAGGAAAATAGTCGAGTGTCTAAATAGGTGTAAGAGGCGCATACTTGATATATGGGTACTTGTCACCTTGATAAGGTAGGCCAACTTCTCTCAGCAACCAAATCCATTTTTTTTAAATTTCTTTTATTCTTTTCAGGTTTATCGAGTGCCATGGCATCATCAAGAAGGTGACTTTTTGTTAAACGATGATAGCTGGTTTCAGGGTATTCTTTTTGACTTTTTGGTAATTGGAGTGTTTGGACTAGTTTGTGCGTACTTTAACTGATCTCCAGGTTTCATTGAACTCCCTATAAACTCAAAGGACCAAGTAAATCACAATGTTATTATGATAAGTGACCCCAAGGTTTGAACCAAAAAGCTTAGAAATTGAACAAACCTCTTTGATCGGCGAGGCCAACCCCTTGGGGTTAGCTTACTGGGTATTACTTTTGCATAGTATAAAAACAGAAATGATATGACCACCAAAGGTTTTACACCGAATTTGTGCACTGAATGACGTGGTAAAATCCTGATCGTCGATTAATATTAAGTTAAAATTAGTTAATAGTCAGAATTTTGTTACGTCATTCGATGCATAAATTCGGTGCACTACTTCGGTGATCGTAGCATTCCTCGTATAAAAATGAAAGAATGAAGTTGCAGTTGACATGATCATCTTCCTCAAATTTTCAACCACATAAATCCTGTACTTAGTGGAGTTCCACAACCACGACAAGAGGCCATAGCCATTTATTGACTTTGCTACTTCAACCACCCACCACACACAACTTATCTCATTCATTACCATCATCAATACATAAACTATTTTAAATCCCTCGTGGTCGGGAAATCTTTTATTTACAGATTGAACAGAGAGATGGGGTTCAACTTTCTTCTCAGAATTTTTAGTCTTATATAAAATATAAAAGTAAAAATGTAATCTTTCAAAGCTTCTACCTCGATTCTTCATCCTTTTATTATATAAACACATTGTCTCAGCTGGTCATATAAATGATATATATAAGAGAGTAGGAAGCAGTAAAAAAAAGGTCCTGATCAGTTGGTCGTAAACAGGAAATAGAAAATCTAGATTTAATATAACATGTGATCTTAAACGTTCTAGATTTGCCTGAATATGAGGTCAGGTATAAAGAAGTAGGTCCCCTCCTCTTATAATTTAAGTATTCACCTAAAATAAAATTAACTAGCTCGATAGTCGTTTGGGACTCTTGAATGTATTACTCAAAAAGTCTCGAGTTCGAATCTCCACGACTACTAATAAAGGGTAACCATTGCTGTCTGGACTCTGGAGGTTTACCTATTTGTTAACTTTAGGATTTCAGGCCCGAATACCAAAAAAAAAAAAAAAAATTAAGGGTATAATAAGGGAAGAATCTTGGATAATTTACTTCAAAAATCTTTTATAAAAAGGAAATATCTTTTGTTATTATTAATTTGATGATAATGGAGGAATTACTAAAGATGGATTGAGGTTGAAGAAGAAAGAGAAAAGAAGAGGAGGAGTTAGGTGGAGTTGAAAAAAAACAGTTGAGAATACGGAAGGAGTGGCTTGCATATCGGCAAATCTCCCTCCCAAAATCACTGTCTCAAAACAACAGAAATTTAAAAATGGTCAAGCAAATTGGACCCTGTCAAAAACTAAAGTTTTAACTAACAAAATCCTTTATCTATTTCGTTTCATTCTCTAAATCTGTCAAAATCGACCTGGCTGTCCATTTTCCCTAGCTGTTTTTTAGATACTGCCATTACTGAGATTTATTTGGTCGTATATATCCCTCTCTCTTTCTCTCTCTTTCTGCTATACTTTCTATTGTCAGTAGGTATTCTTCTTCTTCTTTTTTCTTCTCTTTCACGTTCATCTTCATTTTTTATTACTACCCTTTTGATTTATACGTATGTTCTTTTGATTTGCTTATGATCATCTTCTGACATTTGGATATGGTGGAAGTTGTAGGTCTGTTTGGTGAGGCATCAGTTTGATATCTCGAAAATTGATCTCTTTGCGATCTTGCTGTCTATCATTTAACCATTTTGAACGATTCAATAATGGCTGATACCATGTCTGGACCTCTTGACCGACCCATCAAAACGGGTAAGCATTCTACATTTTCACTCTGCAACAATTCAATCTCTCTTCAGGCCTCCTTCTCATTAAATCTCTAGATGTAGTTTTGATGAAATCTTGTATTTTTCAGGCCAAGAAAAGGCTGAACATGAATTCTCCGAGGATGAGAGGAAGACTCGACTTGGTTCCCTGAAGAAGGCAGCAATTAGCGCCTCCACCAAGTTTAGGCATTCGTTGACAAAGAAAGGCCGCAGAAACAGTAAAGTTATGTCTGTTGCCATCGAAGATAATCTTGATGCTGAGGAAATGAAGGCGGTTGATGCGTTTCGCCAGGCACTTATCTTGGACGAACTACTTCCATCGAAACATGACGATCACCACCTGATGCTAAGGTTACTCTCATTTCCCTGTCCATTTTCAACTGATTAAATGTAACTGAAACCAGTCTGGATTAAGACTTACTGTAAATTCATGCAGATTTTTAAGGGCCAGGAAATTTGACATTGAGAAAACAAAGCAAATGTGGTCCGATATGCTCCAGTGGAGAAAAGAATTTGGTGCTGACACAATCATGGAGGTAGTTGTTGAACAAAGTGAAAATAAAAATAAAAATTGTCGGCTTTGAATTCTTCCATGTATAGTTTAACTTGTTTGATTTGGTTTCTTTTGTTTTAGGACTTTGATTTCAAGGAAATTGATGAAGTTTTAAAGTACTATCCACAAGGGCATCATGGAGTTGACAAAGATGGACGCCCTGTTTACATTGAGTCCTTGGGTCAAGTTGATTCCACCAAGCTGATGCAGGTCACAACAATGGATCGTTATGTGAAGTATCATGTGAGGGAGTTCGAGAGGACTTTCGTTTACAAGTTTCCTTCATGTTCAATTGCAGCAAAGAAACACATTGATCAGAGCACAACTATTCTGGATGTGCAAGGAGTGGTATGTCTAAATTAAGCTTTTTTTTTTTTTCTTGGAAAAAATTGTCTTCTGTTTCAGGAGATTGGTTTTGCTCAAATCAAACTTGAACGGTGCTTCAGGGACTTAAAAACTTCAACAAAGCTGCAAGGGAACTGGTTCAGCGTCTGCAGAAGATTGATGGTGACAATTACCCTGAGGTACTCATATTATATCTAATAGAATTTGTGGCGAGTCTATCTCCTCACCCAATACCCCCTCTTATAAACTAGTAGACTTAAGCATGTCTAGTCGCTGTCAAGCCTATATATTAGGTCATGTATATTGATAGAGGTAGTTATTTATATTAGGTCATGCATGTTGATAGAGGTAGTTATTGGCTCTAACTCCTCACCCGCTGGTTAAACACTCAACTCAACTGGGCTTAGCTCTAATACCATGACAGAATTTGAAGTGGGTCTGACTCTTCACCCAATAAGGCAACCTCGTTGAATGGGAGGATTACCTCTTCTTATAAACCAGTAGGCTTGAATGTGTCTAGTCGATGTGAGACTCCAATAATATCCATAGGTTCATTGAGCTTAAAGTTGATTCATTAGCAGCCAACACTGCTTATTGATTGTGTTTTCAATTGCAGACCTTGAACCGCATGTTCATCATTAATGCCGGCTCTGGATTCAGGCTCTTATGGAACACTGTTAAATCATTCCTTGATCCCAAGACCACGGCAAAAATCCATGTAAGAATTTGGCTTTCATTAACTAAAGCAGTGCCCAATTCATCTAATCTTGTAATGTCACTAAACCAAATTGATGCTTCATATATTAGGTTCTGGGAAACAAATACCAATCCAAATTGCTTGAAATAATTGATGCCAGTGAGCTGCCGGAGTTTCTGGGTGGCACTTGTACTTGTGCTGACAAAGGTGGATGTATGCGATCCGATAAGGGTCCATGGAATGATCCAGATATAATCAAGGTAATTAACCGTAATTGAAAATATAAGTTCTTGTAGTTGGCATGATACGGTATATTAAGATAACACAGACTCAACAGAGTTTGTTGTTTTTATGAACCAGATGGTTCAAAATGGTGAAGCCAAATGCACAAGGAAAGTTCTGTCAAACATTGAGGAGAAGACAATTGTAGAAGACGATCTAGCGGAAGTTAAGGTACTCAAATCCTTTGAATAAGTTTCGTTACAGTTTTAAATGGTTGATGATTTGATGGCCTCAACTTTGTAATATGAACATGACCAATTGAAGAGATGTTATTCTTTCAACCAGGAAACTGTTTCAACAGTGGAGCATATGGAGCATCCGGATCCATCTCCTCGTCTAAGAGTAAGTCTTTCAAACCTCCGTCTCCATTAACTTAATGGTTTCTGTTGGAAATCGCATATCGACTAGGCACGCTCAAGCCATCTAGTTTATAAGAAGGGACAATCTTCTCATTCAATAAGGCCTCGATCCAAAAACCAATAAGAGCGTGCCTAGTTGATGTGAGATCTCCAACACTTTCCCTCACGGTCAAACCCATATGGCAGGTCATGTCTATGAATAGAGGTAGTTTGGCAGCCCACCGTTAGTCAATCACTCAGCTCATCTAGGCTGCCTCTGATATCAATTGGTTTTTGGGCCTAACTTCTCACCCAAAAGACCTTACTGAATGAGAGGATTGTCCTTTCTTATAAACCAGATGGTTTGAACGTGCTTAGTCGATATGGGATCTCCAACAGTTTCCTCTATGTGGCCTTTAAGGATAACCGTAATAATTCTATGTTGCCTTTATGTATTGCAGTCTTCCATGAACAAGAAGTTCAATGATGTCTATCAGTTTAATGATAGAGTTCCAGTTGTCAACAGGAGTGTTGATGCTTCTTGGCTCAACCCAAGCCAAGATGATAACTTCACCATCCCCAGAGGTACATAATCTTGTTTTCTTTTACGTCATATATTAAGATATGTGACTTGAGACAGTCAACAATAATACTTACTCCATTTGGCCACAGATTGTTTCGCAGTGAAAGGTGGATGCAAGAATCCTGAGGGAGTAAGCAACCACCTCCTCGGTGGGCTGATGGCAGTGGTTATGGGTATAGTCACCATGGTTCGCTTAACGCGAAACATGCCACGAAAAATCACAGAGGCGTCACTCTATAGCGGCGGAGATTACTACACTGAGACAATGATTAAAAGCCATCATGTCCAGAAGTTGCCACCCCACTCCGTTTCAGGTACAGAATTCCATTTGATGATGAAGCGCATGGCTGAACTAGAGGAAAGGGTGAACATTCTCACCATGAAGCCTGTCACCATGCCACCGGAGAAAGAAGAGATGTTGAATGCTGCAGTAAACCGGGTAAACACCCTGGAGCAAGAGCTAGCAGCCACCAAGAAGGTATAAAGCATATTTCCCATTTCAGAAAAGGTATGTGGTGATCATTATTCATGTATTCCATCGTTTTCTTGTGCAGGCGCTCGAGGATTCTCTTGCTCAACAACAAGAGCTGGTGGCATACCTTGAAAAGAAAAAGAAGAAGAAGAAGGTAAGTCAGGCATATCTTTAATACTATAACAAGTTTAAGATTAAGCATAAATGAGAAGCATAAATAGAGTTTTCACATATCAGTTTTTTGGATTTTAAAATGCAGAGTCTTTCACTGGTGAGGTGGTTTTGTTGAAAGCTCTAATGTTTCTGAAGATTAGTGTAAGTTAATGCTGTTGATAATGGTGGCGATTATGGTGATGTTTCAGCCCCAAATTCTCTGTGTCTGACCATGTTTGTTTTTGTTTGTCATTCAGTTCAAAAGCCCTCCTTGTAAACAGTTTGCCATTTGTGTATATGTTGAAAGTTAAAGGTCCCTTTGCTCACTTCATGTAGTGCAAAACATTTGAATGCATCTACTAACAATTAACAAAGTAGAGAATATGACACTTTGACCATCAACATACATACAAATGTTTGTGTTTTGTATTCTAGGGTTTTTAATCGTTGAAAATATAATATTATCCGTACAAAATTAGGATCTCAACTTTATACGTCAACTGATTTGACTGTTGATATAATGTATATTTTAGTTGTATTGACGCAAAAAATCACATAGAATCCTTTGTATATATAAACCTACTAATTTTGAAACTATGATAAAGTTTGTATATATAATACTACTGCCTTTGAAAATATAATAAGATTGTATTACAAGGTATTTTATCTCTTCTACCCAAACCAACAAGAAAATTAAAAAGTGATTAAGCTGGCTTTTGTTGATGTTATCGTTCAAGGGCTTATGTGGTTCCTAGGTTGTAATCGATGTTTTAAACCCGCCCCCCTTCACCAAGTCAGGTTAGCAATTTTCCTATTCACCAAAAACCCTAACAATTGAGACGGTGATAGACGAACAATTGAAGGTTGGGATGTTGGGGCTTTTAAAGAGTAAGGGCCGATGAGTCCAACGGTGACGATGGAGGTGATTTTCGGCGAGTGAATAGACTAGAAATTTTTAAAAAAAAAAAAAAAAAAAACCACGACAGCAATAATCGACAATTGGCAAGGCAAACAGAGATGGGGTGAGATGTGTTTTGGTCAAGAGATTGAGGGAGTATTTTCGTGGTGATGGGGAGGGTTGTCGAAGCCAACAGTGGTAAGATCTAACTAATTTCGGCTAGATCTTTGGTAGACTTTCTGGGAATAACTCAAGAGATGATTGGGATTGCATTTGAAGTGTCACCGTCGCCAACCAGTCAGCCGCCAATTCGTATTCAGGGTGTGTTTACTAAATTTCAAACATGTAGAGACTTAACTATAATTTTTAAAGGCATATTTGCTGAATTTTAAACTTTTGGCCACCCAGTTTGACCGGCCGATCAAACTGGTTAAACCGATCAACCCAGGACCCGTCAACTTTGCCGAGTTTCATCCCGGTTGGTTATTGCCAATATAATAAGCTCAGACTTAGAGTTTCTGAGTTAAAAATCTTTAAAAGACAGCAACTGAGTTTAATATTATTAGCTCAGAGAAGGCAATGGTTAATGTTCAAATTTTAATCGCAATTAGCAGTCTCACCAAAGTTAATTTTCTCAGTACAAATACACAAAGCTACTTATATACGAAAGCTGATGATATTAAATGTGCTCATTTCGAGTGTCACAACAAGTTGAACGAGTTAAAAAAGGAATAAACAACACAAAGCATAGTTTCGAAACATTAATTTCGCTTAACATAAGTTTGGGATTACACTGTTGAGAGTAGTATACGTTTGGCTGATCGACATGGTTGGTTCAGTATATATATCTCGTGATTGAGATACGGCCGAGCAATCTGTGTAGGCCTCCTCCGCCGACAAACCATCTTACCAGCAGAACTTCTTTTTCTGATATACAGATGGGAAAGATCAGAACCACAAACTATGAATTAAACATAGAACTTATTTTCTTCCTTATAATTATAAGAGAATGGTCTATCAATCAACCTACCCTGAACTTAGCTTCTTCTTGACTGTCTATGTACGCAAGCAATTCTTCTTGTCTCATTAAAGCTTCATGAAGCGCCTGCATAAAATAAAATCATCACAGAATCAACATAATAGTCCATGAACGATTGTGGTGAAAAGAGGTTAACATAACAAAGGACCATGAATAAACACACACAAAAAACCCTCAATTGAGTATGCAGTGACACATTATACAACTAACAAAAGAATCAGGATGTTTAGGTCCATGGCAGAAAAAGGAAGACTCCAAGGTTGAAAGCCGAGCTGTGTATGAGAATCTGATTCTATTCTCCTAAAATTCTTATTTCTGGGCGAGTTGCTGGCACCAGGATTTTCAAAAGGTTATTCCCTTTTTTCCCCTACCGGTTAAATTGAACATGGCTGAAGGGCATTTAGCCATAAAGACAGAAAGGCCAATAGTGATGTCTACGGGAGCTTTATAGATTTAACTTGTAGCCAAGAAGCTTTTGAAGACATTTCAATAAACGCTTCAGCATTTTTTAGACAATCCACTTTACTCATACCTTCTTAGTAGCAATCAGCTCTGCTTCAAGAGCATCTACACGACAAACTGCAGCATTCAGCAATTCCTCTTTCTCATACGGCATCTCAGATGGTTTTGATTGGAGGGTTTTCACTTTCTCTTCAAGGTCACCCAGTCTTTTCATTACAGATGAAATGAGATCTGCCTCAGTAAAAGATGGACCTGGTGATGGTGGCCGAAACTCCTCCTTTTGAGTCACATCAACAGCAGGTTCAGGATTATTTCGACCATGATCACATGATGCACCAGGAAGCCTCTTTGTTACACGGGAGGCCACTGAACGGAAGAGAGTTGAGAGTGTCATGAAGAATGCCATGAGTGCAACCAAAACCCGAGCACGGATTCCTTCTGGTGCCTTTGAAGTGACAGGTTGGGAAAGAGTTCCTGCATCAAAAAATTAAATTTCACATTCTTGGGTATATAGTATCAAGAACCAGATTAAACGACGACAAAGTAAGATGCAAACATTTTATCCTAGTTATTTAATTATACAAATGATTGTAAACATTGTATACAATAGGGTAATTTTCCCCATTAAATGTTGAAGACATCATACAGCGCTTTATTATTTTTGTCATACACAGGATTGCCTATTGTAGGAAATCTGATGATTATATATATGCAATGAAAGCAAGTCATGCCCCATATAATGGTTTTAAGTTATCAGTGAGAATAACCATACACACTGTAGTCGTGCAGACCCAAGGAGAAGGGTGGGGAAAAAGAGAGAGAGGAGGGTTTGGTTTGAGAAAATAGCATAGTACGAGTAAGTGCATCTGTTGTAATTATGCCAGACCCTAAACCAACATAAAATAGACTACAGACAGATGCAAAGTTGTAGGTAATAAAACACAGCAGACTTGCTAACCTTTGGAAGCAGAGGACATCTGCAGAGATGCTTGCTTCTTCCAACCAGCATCAACAGCTTTGTCAACCATTGGAACATATTCATCATACCCAGCAAAGCTACCAACATAGCCTGGTTTCCCAGCTACCTTAGCCTGCAATTCCACAAGAGATAAGAGAATTAGAAAATCCACTTTATGCAAACAACATTTAATACTTGGATAGAACTTAATAATTTCCTTGTACTATCCTTAACTTACTCTTAAGTCATCTTACATATTATTTATTATCACTAGAAAGATGGTCCTTATATAACATGCATTGTCATTTCACCAATACATTATGTAAGAATGTTTAAAAAAGAGTCCCGGCTAATCTCAATTAAAATAGATCAAGAGATAATTCAGCCCAGGCAAGAAACATCTCAATTTTAAATAAATTGAAACCATAATCACACAAGATATGTTCAAAAACCTACTTCTTCACGAACAGGAGTCAATCGAAGATTTGAGTAACTCTTTATTGCCTTCGGGGAAGCAATGTCTTCTGCTTCAGATCCTGACTCAGCAGTGGATGTATCACTACCCTTTAACTGCTTCAAAATAGTACACAAAGAATTTATGTTATAGTCTAGCTAGGAACAGAAATAATCATGGCCATGCCCTATGGACAGAATAATTAAAAATTGGTCATACCATCGGGTAATTTGGCTTAGCATAAGCAAGAACTTTCCCCTCACTGTTTAAAATTTTCACAACCTGCCTGCCACGTCGTGCTTCTCCATGAAGGACCATCTATAACAAATGCACACACAACCAACATTCTTAAATCAGAACTGTGGGTGATAAAAATCATAAAATATTTAACAGTATTTACATCACGTGTGAAATAATAAGGTCCACAAATTACCTTCAGTATTTCTGGGTTTTTCCACGGACCCTTATCAGATCGAAGGCAGCCTCCCTGATCGGCACAAGTACAGCTACCACCCAGAAATTCTGGCAATTCACTGAACATATAGCAAAAACAATTCCATCAAACATGAGAGCATTCAGCACAATAAAGCTAATAAAGTAAGTACTATGAGTTAAGTAAAATGAATTACAAGAATTAATCAGTTTAGAAAAAGGCACTAAAAATGTATTAAATATCCTTTACCTGGCATCAATTATCTCAAGCAATTTGCTCTGGTACTTGTTTCCAAGAACCTACATTCGTCAGAACCAATAAGAAAATTATAAATAGATTAAGTTTACAAAATATAACATCTTATCCTGACATACAAGGTAACAGATAGTCTTCTAATATAGAGAAGAGAAGCATCGTAACATACATGAATCTTGGAAGTTGTTTTTGGATCTAGAAAAGATTTCACTGTATTCCATAGCAGCCTAAATCCAGGACCCGCATTGATGATAAACATTTGGCAAAGAGTCTGCATCAAATTGATAGAAAGCAAAATTTTTAAAGATTGGCATAAAAATAAATTTCAATCCCTAAAATACAAGTTACAATGACTAAGAAAATTAAGATTGCATACCTCAGGATAATTATCACCATCAATCTTTTGAAGCCGCATTATGAGATCCCGTGCTGACTTGGTGAAATTCTTCAATCCCTAGATAATTGAAAACCAAAAACAATCAATGTAAAAATTATTTTATTGCACCTTATTATATACAAGAATCAGCTGATTAGAGAAACATACCACTCCTTGAACATCTAAAATTGTAGTACTTGAATCGATATGCCTCTTCGCAGCAATGGTGCAAGCTGGAAACTTCACCGCAAAGGATTTTTCAAACTCTTGAACATGATACTTTACATACCGATCCATAGTAGTCACTTGCATAAGTTTGTTAGGATCAACTTTTCCCAGTCTTTCAATGTAAACAGGCCTTCCCTCCTTATCCACACCATGATGTCCATGAGGGTAATACTTCAAAACTTCATTTATTTCTTTAAACTCAAAATCCTGATAATATAACAGAGAAAAATATAAAAAAACTGGTAATTTGGCACTTTTGTTTCAGGCATACTATAAACTGTTGTTACCTCCATAATAGTGTCAGCACCAAATTCCTTTCTCCATTGAAGCATATCAGCCCACATGTGCTTTGCTTTCTCAATATCGAACTTCCTTGCTTTTAAGAACCTATAACCAATGAAAGGTTATAAACATTGGAACAAGGGTAAACTTCATCATAAAAGTTATCAAACTATTGACTCTAAATAAATCCAGGAAACCAGCAATGATATGAAAAACAAACCCAGCCATGTTATAAAAAATAAAAAAATAAAAAAACCAAAGGCAAAAAAGATAAAAAAGTGTTGAGAAGCATGTAACAAGAACAAAATCATGAGATCAATCATCCTTTATGTATCCTAGGTAAATGTATGTGCATTTACCATGATCATATGAACAAAGATGAAGTTAATATGTATTTAATTGTAATTTAGCAAGTGTACAGCGTTTGGCTGATCACATGGTTGGTTCAGTATATATATCTCGTGATTAGATACGCCGAGCAATCTGTGTAGGCCTCCTCCGCCGACAAACCATCTTACCAGCAAAACTTCTTTTTCTGATATAAGATGGGAAAATACAGAACCACAAACTATGAATAAACATAGAACTTATTTTCTTCCTATAATTATAAGAGAATGGTCTATCAATCAACCTACCCTGAACTTAGCTTCTTCTTGACTGTCTATGTACGCAAGCAATTCTTCTGTCTCATTAAAGCTTCATGAAGCGCTGCATAAAATAAAATCAACATAATAGTCCATGAACGATTGTGGTGAAAAGAGGTTAACATAACAAAGGACCATAATAAACACACACAAAAAACCTCAATTGAGTAGCAGTGACATTATACAACTAACAAAAGAATCAGGATGTTTAGGTCCATGGCAGAAAAAAGAAGACTCCAAGGTTGAAAGCCGAGCTGTGTATGAGAATCTGATTCTATTCTCCTGAATTCTTATTTCTGGGGAGTTGCTGGCACCAGGATTTTCAAAAGGTTATTCCTTTTTCCCTACCGGTTAAATTGAACAGGCTGAAGGGCATTTAGCCATAAAGACAGAAAGGCCAATAGTGATGTCTAAGGAGCTTATAGATTAATTTGTAGCCAGAAGCTTTTGAGACAATTTCAATAAAGCTTCAGCATTTTTTAGACAATCCACTTTACACATACCTTCTTAGTAGAATCAGCTCTCTTCAAGAGCATCTACACGACAAACTGCAGCATTCAGCAATCCTCTTCTCATACTGGCATTCAGATGGTTTTGATTGGAGGGTTTCACTTTCTCTCAAGGTCACCCATTTTCATACAGATGAAATGAGATCTGCCTCGTAAAAGATGGACCTGGTGAGGTGGCCGAAACTCTCCTTTTGAGTCACATCAACAGCAGGTTCAGGATATTTGACATGATCACATGATGCACAGGAAGCCTCTTTGTGACACGGGAGGCCATGAACGAAGAGAGTGAGAGGTCATGAAGAATGCCATGAGTGCAACCAAAACCCGAGCACGGATTCCTTCTGGTGCCTTTGAAGTGACAGGTTGGGAAAGAGTTCCTGCATAAAAAATAAATTTCACATTCTTGGTATATAGTATCAAGAACCAGATTAAACGACGACAAAGTAAGATGCAAACATTTTATCCTAGTTATTAATTATACAAAGATTGTAAACAGTGATACAATAGGGTAATTTTCCCCATTAAATGTTGAAGACATCATACAGCGCTTTATTATTTTTGTCAACACAGGATTGCCTATTGTGGAAATCTGATGATTATATAATGTAATGAAAGCAAGTCATGCCCCATATAAAGGTTTTAAGTATCAGTGAGAATAACCATACACACTGTAGTCGTGCAGACCCAAGGAGAGGGTGGGGAAAAAGAGAGAGAGGAGGTTTGGTTTGAGAAAATAGCATAGTACGAGTAAGTGCATGCATCTGTGTAATTATGCCAGACCCTAAACCAACATAAAATAGACTACGATCTCCAACAGTTTCCTCTATGTGGCCTTTAAGGATAACCGTAATAATTCTATGTTGCCTTTATGTATTGCAGTCTTCCATGAACAAGAAGTTCAATGATGTCTATCAGTTTAATGATAGAGTTCCAGTTGTCAATAAGAGTGTTGATGCTTCTTGGCTCAACCCAAGCCAAGATGATAACTTCACCATCCCCAGAGGTACATAATCTTGTTTTCTTTTACGTCATATATTAAGATATGTGACTTGAGACACTCAACAATAATACTTACTCCATTTGGCCACAGATTGTTTTGCAGTGAAAGGTGGATGCAAGAATCCTGAGGGAGTAAGCAACCACTTCCTCGGTGGGCTGATGGCAGTGGTTATGGGTATAGTCACCATGGTTCGCTTAACGCGAAACATGCCACGAAAAATCACAGAAGCGTCGCTGTATAGCGGCGGAGATTACTACACTGACACAATGATTAAAAGCCATCATGTCCAGAAGTTGCCACCCCACTCCGTTTCAGGTACAGAATTCCATTTGATGATGAAGCGCATGGCTGAACTAGAGGAAAGGGTGAACATTCTCACCATGAAGCCTGTCACCATGCCACAAGAGAAAGAAGAGATGTTGAATGCTGCAGTAAACCGGGTAAACACCCTGGAGCAAGAGCTAGCAGCCACCAAGAAGGTATAAAGCATGTTTCCCATTTCAGAAAAGGTATGTGGTGATCATTATTCATGTATTCCATTGTTTTCTTGTGCAGGCGCTCGAAGATTCTCTTGCTCAACAACAAGAGCTGGTGGCATACCTTGAAAAGAAAAAGAAGAAGAAGAAGGTAAGTCAGGCATATCTTTAATACTATAACAAGTTTAAGATTATGCATAAATGAGAAGCATAAATAGAGTTTTCACATATCAGTTTTTTGGATTTTAAAATGCAGAGTCTTTCACTGGTGAGGTGGTTTTGTTGAAAGCTCTAATGTTTCTGAAGATTAGTGTAAGTAAATGTTGTTGATAATGGTGGCGATTATGGTGATTTTTCAGCCCCAAATTCTCTGTGTCTGACCATGTTTGTTTTTGTTTGTCATTCAGTTCAAAAGCCCTCCTTGTAAACAGTTTGCCATTTGTGTATATGTTGAAAGTTAAAGGTCCCTTTGCTCACTTCATGTAGTGCAAAACATTTGAATGTATCTACTAACAATTAACAAAGTAGAGAATATGACACTTTGACCATCAACATACATACAAATGTTTGTGTTTTGTATTATGGGGTTTTCAATCGTTGAAAATATAATCTCAACTTTATACGTTAACTGATTTGACTGTTGATATAATGTATATTTTAGTTGTATTGGCACAAAGAGTCACATAGAATCCTTTACATATATAAACTTACTGTTTTCGAAAATATAATAAAGTTTGTATATATAATACTATTGCTTTTGAAAATATAATAAGATTGTAGTACAACGTATTTTATCTCTTCAACCCAAACCAACAAGAAAAATGAAAAGTAATTACACTGGCTTTTATTGATGTTATCGTTCAAGGGCTTGTGTGATTCCTATGCTGTAATCAATTTCCTATTCACCGAAAACCCTAAAAATTGAGACGGTCATCAGCAAACAATTGAAGACCGAGATGTTGGGGCTTTTACAGAAAAAGGGCCGATGAGTCCAATGGTGACGACGGAGGTGATTTTCAGTGAGTGAATTGACTAGAAATTAAAAGAAAAACAACCACAACGGCAACAGCCAACAATTGGCGAGTCAAACGGGGGTGGGGTGAGATGCGTTTTGGCCAAGAGGTTGAGAGGAGTATTTTTGTGATGATGGGGAGGGTTGTCGACACCAACAGTGGTGAGATCTAACTAATTTATACTAGATCTTGAGTAGATTTTCTAGAAATAACTATGATTGAGATTTAATTTGGTGTGTCGCTATCGCCAACCAGATCGCCAACCAGTCAGCCGTCAATTCGTATTCAAGGTGTGTTTACTAAATTTCAAACCTGTAAAGACTTAACTATAATTTTTAAGAGCATATTTGCTAAATGTTAAACTTTTAACCACCCGATCAAACCGGTCAACCCAAGACCCAACAACTTTGCCAGGTTTCACCCCGGTTAGTTATTGCCAATATAATAAGCTCAGACTTAAAGTTCCCGAGCTAAAAATTTTTACAAGCCAGCCACTGAGGTTAATATTATTAGCTCAGCGAAGGCAATGGTTAATGTTTAAATTTTAATCGCAATTAGCAGTCTAACCAAGTTAATTTTCTCAGTATGAAACACATACACAAAAGCTCTACTTATATACGAAAGCTCATGATATTAAATGTGCTCATTTCGAGTGTCAACAAGTTGAACGAGTTAAAAAAGGAATAAACAACACAAAGCATAGTTTCGAAACATTAATTTCGCTTAACATAAGTTTGGAATTACACTGTTGAGAGTAGTTACGTTTGGCTGATCCACATGGTTGGTTCAGTATATTATCTCGTGATTGAGATACGGCGGCAATCTGTGTAGGCCTCCTCCGCCACAAACCATCTTCCAGCAAAACTTCTTTTTCTGATATAAGATGGGAAAATCAGAACACAAACATGAATTAAACATAGAACTTATTTTCTTCCTTATATTATAAGAGAATGGTCTATCAATCAACCTACCCTGAACTTAGCTTCTCTGACTGTCTATGTACGCAAGCAATTCTTCTTGTTCATTAAAGCTTCATGAGCGCCTGCATAAAATAAAATCAACATAATAGTCCATGAACGATTGTGGTGAAAGAGGTTAACATAACAAAGGACCATGAATAAAAAACACAAAAAAACTCCATTGAGTATGCAGTGACACATATACAACTAACAAAAGAATAGGATGTTTAGGTCCATGGCAGAAAAAGGAAGACTCCAAGGTTGAAAGCCGAGCTGTGTATGAGAATCTGATTCTATTCCTAAAATTCTTATTTCTGGGGAGTTGCTGGCACCAGGCCTTTTCAAAAGGTTACCCTTTTTCCCTACGGGTAATGACAAGGTGAAGGGCATTAGCCATAAAGACAGAAAGGCCAATAGTGATGTCTAAGGGAGCTTTATAGATTTAATTGTAGCCAAGAAGCTTTTGAAGACATTTCAATAAAAGCTTCAGCATTTTTTAGACAATCCACTGTATCGTACCTTCTAGTAGAATCAGCTTGCTTCAAGAGCATCTACACGACAAAACTGCAGCATTCGACAATTCCTCTTTCTCATACGGCATCTCAGATGGTTTTGATTGGAGGGTTTCACTTTCTCTTCAAGGTCACCCATCTTTTCATACAGATGAAATGAGATCTGCCTCAGTAAAAGATGGACCTGGTGAGGTGGCCGAAACTCCTCCTTTGAGTCACATCAACAGCCGGTTCAGGATTATTTGACATGATCCATGATGCCAGGAAGCCTCTTTGTTACCCGGGAGGCCACTGAACGGAAGAGAGTGAGGTGCATGAAGAATGCCATGAGTGCAACCAAAACCGAGCACGGATTCCTTTGGTGCCTTTGAAGTGACAGGTTGGGAAAGAGTTCCTGCATGAAAAAAAATTAATTCACTTCTTGGTATATAGTATCAAGAACCAGATTAAACGACGACAAAGTAAGATGCAAACATTTCCTAGTTATTTAATTATACAAATGATTGAAACATTGTATACAATAGGGTAATTTTCCCCATTAAATGTTGAAGACATCATACAGCGCTTATTTATTTTTGTCATACACAGGATGCCTATTGTGGAAATCTGATGATTATATATGTAATGAAAGCAAGTCATGCCCCATAATGGTTTTAAGTTCAGTGAGAATAACCATACACACTGTAGTCGTGCAGACCAAGGAGAAGGGTGGGGAAAAAGAGAGAGAGGAGGTTTGGTTTGAGAAAATGCATAGTACGAGTAAGTGCATGTGCATCGTTGTAATTATGCCAGACCCTAACCAACATAAAATAGACTACAGACAGATGCAAAGTTGTAGGTAATAAAAACAGCAGACTTGCTAACCTTGGAAGCAGAGGACATTGCAGAGATGCTTGCTTCTTCCCAACCAGCATCAACAGCTTTGTCAACCATTGGAACATATCATCATACCCAGCAAAAGCTACCAACATAGCCTGGTTTCCCGCTACCTTAGCCTGCAATTCCACAAGAGATAAGAGAATTGAAATCACTTATGCAACAACATTTAATACTTGGATAGAACTAATAATTTCCTTGTACTATCCTTAACTTACTCTTAAGTCATTTACATATTATTATTATCACTAGAAAGATGGTCCTTATATAACATGCATTGTCATTTCACCAATACTTATGTAAGAATGTTTAAAAAAGAGTCGGCTAATCTCAATTAAAATAGATCAAGAGATAATTCACCCGGGCAAGAAACATCTCAATTTTAAATAAATTGAAACCATAATCACACAAGAATGTTCAAAAACCTACTCTTCACGAACAGGAGTCAATCGAAGATTGAGACTTTATTGCCTTCGGGGAAGCAATGTCTCTGCTTCAGATCCTGACTCAGCAGTGGATGATCACTACCCTTTAACTGCTTCAAAATGTACAAAGAATTTATGTTATAGTCTAGCTAGGAACAGAAATACTAGGCCATGCCCTATGGACAGAATAATTAAAAATTGGTCATACCATCGGGTAATGGCTTAGCATAGCAAGAACTTTCCCCTCACTGTTTAAAATTTTCACAACCTGCTGCCACGTCGTGCTCTCCATGAAGGACCATCTATAACAAATGCAAACCCAACCAACATTTAAATCAGAACTGGGTGATAAAAATCATAAAATATTTAACGTATTACATCACGTGTGAATAATAAGGTCCACAAATTACCTTCAGTATTTCTGGGTTTTTCCACGGACCCTATCAGATCGAAGGCAGCCTCCCTGATCTGCACAAGTACAGCTACCACCAGAAATTCTGGCAATTCACTGAACATATAGCAAAAACAATTCCATCAAACATGAGGCATTCAGCACAATAAAGCTAATAAAGTAAGTACTATGGTTAAGTAAAATGAATTACAAGAATTAATCAGTTTAGAAAAAGGCACTAAAAATGTATTAATTCCTTTACCTGGCATCAATTATCTCAAGCAATTTGCTCTGGTACGTTCCAAGAACCTCATTCGTCAGAACCAATAAGAAATATAAATAGATAAGTTTACAAAATATAACATTTATCCTGACAATACAAGTAACAGATAGTCTTCTAATATAGAGAGAGAGCATCGTAACATACATGAATCTGGAAGTTGTTTTTGGATCTAGAAAAGATTTCACTGTATTCCATAGCAGCCTAAATCCAGGACCCGCATTGATGATAAACATTTGGCAAAGAGTCTGCATCGAATTGATAGAGAGCAAATTTTAAGATTAGCATAAAAAAATTTCAATCCCTAAAACACAAGTTACAATGACTAAGAAAATTAAGATTCATACCTCAGGATAATTATCACCATCAATCTTTGAAGCCGCATTATGAGATCCGTGTCTGACTTGGTGAAATTCTTCAATCCCTAGATAATTGAAAACCAAAAACAATCAATGTAAAAATGTAAAATATTTATTGCACCTATATATACAAGAATCAGCTGTAGAGAAACTACCACTCCTTGAAAATCTAAAATTGTAGTACTTGAATCGATACCTCTTCGCAGCAATGGTACAAGCTGGAAACTTCACCGCAAAGGATTTTCAAACTCTTGAACATGTAACTTTACATACCGATCCATAGTAGTCACTTGCATAAGTTTGTTAGGATCAACTTTTCCCAGTCTTTCAATGTAAACAGGCCTTCCCTCCTTATCCACACCATGATGTCCATGAGGGTAATACTTCAAAACTTATTTATTTCTTTAAACTCCAAAATCCTGATAATATAACAGAGAAAAATAAAAAACTGGTAATTTGGCACTTTTGTTTCAGGCATACTATAAACTGTTGTTACCTCCATAAAGTGTCAGCACCAAATTCCTCTATTGAAGCATATCAGCCCACATGTGCTTTGCTTTCTCAATATCGAACTTCCTTGCTTTTAAGAACTATAACCAATGAAAGTTATAAACATTGGAACAGGGTAAACTTCATCCTAAAAGTTATCAAACTATTGCTCTAATAAATCCAGGAAACCAGCAATGATATGAAAAACAAACCCAGCCAGTTTTAAAAATAAAAAAATAAAAAAAACCAAAGCAAAAGTAAAAAAGTGTTGAGAAGCAAGTAACAAGAACAAAATCATGAGATCAATCATCCTTTATGTATCCTAGGTAAATGTATGTGCATTTACCATGATCATATGAACAAAGATGAAGTTAATAGTATTAATTGTAATTTAGCAAGTGTAAGATGCTAATATAAATTATTACTATTCATAGCTTAAAATAACATAGAGGTCACACAATGAAATCAAAAATACTTGCATGCACATGCGTTATATTAGACCTTAACATCATGTGATAATCATCATGTTTTTCAGGAAGCACACTATCCATTATTAAAGATTGACGAAACGCATCAACAAGCCTGTAGCTCCTCAACATCACGCACATCCTCAATTGAAACAGAGTAACCCGCCATCTTTTCCTTCGACTGCTCTTTTTCTTTAGAGAATGCTTGAATTTAGAGGAAGCATTAAGGCTTTCTTCTTCAAAGATCCATCCTCGACCGCCTTCATCCTCAGAGTTTCAAAATCTGATTCCTTTCCTCCTCTCATCACTACCTGAAAACCCTCAAAGCCTGCCACAGATAAACATCAATATATAATCATACTGCAATGGGAGCCTTAAAAATGAATCAAAATTGAATAAAAGGTATGTTTTGATACACATCTCAAATCAGGAAGTTACCTTCGTCATTTTGTTTATAAGAAATGATAAAAGGTCACAACTTCTAAAGATTGATCAAAATTGATAAGATTTAACTTTAAAATAGATTTGTGCCTATGGCCGACCCATTAACCAAGTAAAGAATTACTATCACAACTAATAAGAACCCAAAACTTCAGTCTTCTATCTGTACAACCCAAAAAATTGGAATACCAATAGAAATACCAATCAACCTCCCCTTGCTCTTTGTAGTTTATATATTATGTCCAGACAAAAAAAAAAAAAAAAAAAAGGGAAAAAAAATTAAAGGAACACCAATAGTATGTGAATTTGCGAACGCTCTGAAACTACAAAGTTATCAGTATCACGAATTTTCATCTAAACACTTTTTTTTTTTCTTTTTTATTTATTTAAGAATCAATTGAAACGAAAAAAACATAATTCACTAACTAAAGCTTCTTTACTATCTTGATTTCATCGAGTCGGTTTTCTCTAAAGCCACAACAAAAAGCAATTTTTATTAATTAAAAAAAAAATTGCACATTAAAACCCTAGAACTAGAATTAAACAAAAAAAATTGAAATAAAGTGGAAACTGCACAAACAAACTGATGAAAATCGAAGAGCTGATACTCACAAGGCCTGGCAAACCGATCTAGGGACCGACATCTGTAGACGGCGCGTCAGGACACCGAGGCACGTGTTATTCGCTTCAGTAATCAATCAATCGGTCGATGGATCGATCGGAAAAAAATCACTCATCAATTAAATGCCTCAATGCACAAGCAAACACTATATCAAAACCTAATCTGGTCAAAACTCAAGTAACAAAACCCAAACTCCACTGAAATCCGATAAATAGAAACTGCGAAAATGGAAATAATAATAATAAGTAAAAATTAATAATGTACCTAAATATTGGTGATATTTCTGCTTACCGACGCGATCCGGAGGAAGATCGAACGGTCACAAATGCATCAGACCGAACGGAAAATATTTACAAAATAAAAAGGAAATTATAATTCCTGATAATTAATTTATTAAATAAATAAATTAGATAATTAAATTTATCGCCGATAAAACGACGGCGAATGAATGGAACAGGAGTGAGGAGGTAGAGAGAGAAATGAGGGGAATATTTATAGGAGAAAGGGCGGGCCGGGTGAATCGGGGATTCGATTGCCACGTGGCGATTGGGGCAGAGGTATGTTGTACTGAATTTGGAATTGCCGGCGGTAGGATAAAAATGCCAGGGTTTGTAATTATACAATGATTAGGTCATATTCTCACATACAACAAAAATATTAAATAAAAATAATTTTGTTCTTTTATATCTTTTGGTTCACATAAATTTGGTCAAACCACGGGTGACACTCGTTGTTTTTGTTTTTTTTTTTTTTTTTTTATCAGTGTGTCCGCATTAGCTTACGACCAGGTTTGTAATTATATAATAATTAAGTCATATTCTCACACTAAAACAAAATAATTAAATAAAAATAATTTTGTTCTTTTTAATCTTTTGGGTTCACAATAATTTGGTCAAACCAGGGGTGACACCTTTTTTTTTTTTTTTTGTGATCAGTATGTCCGGATCACTTTGTGCGTATCTCAATTAATTTTTGGGATCCTAAAAGTGTCATCTCTATTAGCAATCCAGATAGATCCGAATCAGGAACTTTTGAACATTACACTCAAGAGTCCTAATTAACCGTTGGATCATCCAAAGATAATTTCAAGTGACACTCGTTGTTTCAATATAGAAATTCAAGGAAACTTTTTTTGTTTTTTTGTTTTGTTTTTTTTTTAATCAGCGTGTCCCATTAGTTTACGGCCAAGGTTTGTAATTATATAATAATTAGGTCATATTCTCACACTAAAACAAAATAATTTTGTTCTTTTTAATCTTTTGGGTTCACAATAATTTGGTCAAACCATGGGTGACACCTTTTTTTTTCTTTTCCATTTTTTGTGATCTGTATGTCCGGATCAATTTGTGCACATCTCAATTAATCCGTAGATCTAAATTAGGACCTCTTGAGCATTACACTCAAGAGTCCTAATTAACCGTTGGATCATCCAATGATAGTTTCAAGTGACACTCGTTGCTTCAATATAGAAATTCAAGGAAACTTTTTTTATTTTATCGTTATAATTATTTATTAAATATAAATAAAATGTGAAATTATGTAAAGGGTAATCTCTTATGAAGGTATTTTATTTATTTTGAACTAGTCTGGCTTTGGATAAATGTTTGATATTGAATTGAGGGGACTTTTTCAAAAGGCAAAGGAAATGGTATCTTTGACCATTTTTTTAAATTTGAAAAAGTAATTTAAATGCAATAAACGTGCATTATTTGAAATTATATTTGTGCATTGAAACTTGAAAGGCATTGTTTGAGTTTAATTTCGGTCAACTCTTATGCGTGTATATAGCCATGAAAATTATACGTACATGTCTCTGTCATGTAAAAAAATTATTAATCTTATATTAGAAGATTTTTTCTTTTGTGATCGGATGGTAAACCCTTTAACCATCGAGTAATGCTATGTTTACAATTAGGTCATACAAACAGATAAAAAATAAAGGATATAGTAGTCATTTTATATAAATTTTATATAATTTTTGTCTATTTGTATGACTCAATTGTAAGCAAAATATTATTGTTAGCCACCCAGGTTAGCTATTCCCAAGGCCTTGTGTTTGAATCATTGTTTTAAAATCTGGACTGGAGGGTAACCCGTTTTGCTGCTCGAGTCACGGGTCAATCGGTCAAACTGGCTGGATCGGCCAGTTGGACCGATGACATTAGCGACAATTTTATTTTTAAAAAATTACATATTAATTCCTCAAATTTTAATATATTACAAAAATTTTCCCAAAACAGTTAAATTAGTCCCTAAATTTTTTATTTATTTCAAAAATACCCCAAAAAATTACCAATTAATCCCTAAACTTTTTATATATCTCCAAAACACTTTTATAAAATTATAATCAACTCTTATAATTTTAAAATATTACAAAAACCCCCTAAAACCTGAACCGGACTGGAAAAGTTGCCAAGTCCTAGTCCGATCGACCAATCCAGTCTAGTTTTTAAAACAAAGGTTTGAATTGCCAGAGAACCATTTGCTAATAAGATTAGTTATAGTTAGAAGTCTTGTATTCGAGTCACTGGTGAGAGAATTGTCAAGTTTACCCAAAAAAAAAAAAATAATATATATATATATATATATATAATAAATTTTCATTATAGTTACAACCACCGAATGAGGTTGCACCAAATGAATGTGTTGCGTTTCTACGTTAGATATTATTTTGAGTGGTTGTACATGCATCCGTTGCACCGAAGATTTCCTCGTCATAAAAATAATATCTACAAATAATTAATAATTGGAATTTAATTATAATAGACAATTACTGAAAATGACCAATTACACTTGCATATATTGTTTTTATAATAAAGAGACGAATCAAGGCATAATTATTTTGGAAGACGGTGGCTCCCAGAGCTTGGCTAAAGACTATGCAGGAATGTCGGCACGACAAAAACACGAATTTGCCACTGTCGAGATGTCTCAACCATTCTTAATTATTTAATTAATGGGTCACAATATGATTAGTAGGCGTGATTAGCTAATAATCATACTGTCAAAAGTCTTGCTTGTCACCTTTACAAGCTGACTTTTTTCCACCCAAAAAATAGTTTAATAACACATTTTTATTTATAAACTTTTAAAATACTAATTTACTATCTAAATTTATATTTCAATAACATATAAAAAACAAACTTGATCTAAATTGTTGAAACTTTTGAAAAAGGAAGACCGATGAGTTTTTTTATTGATATTAAGAATCTGGGTTGTGTTTGGTGTGAGTTATGCGGAAAACATAATTACTTATAGAGGGATAGAATGATTTACCATAAAGGAAAATGAGATAAATATCGAGTAATCTTTATTAGTGTTTAATTGCTAAAATACACTTCTATATGAACTAAATATATCGTCGTCGTCGTCGTCTTCATCAGCCTTCAATGGACCATCGATTTCGGTAACATCAGCTTTCCCATCTTCATCCTGCTTAACATTTTCTGTTTCATCCTGCAAACACACATTGAATTTCCTATAAATTCATACTTTGCTTTACTACCACACATATCCATCAACAGACAATAAAATGACTTCAGTGAGACAGTTATGAAGGCTTTGACTATATATTTAGGGAATGCATCTATAATGAGTTCACCAGAACAATCATTAAGGACAACGTGCAATAACCACAAATGAATGCCATAAACAAAAGTATGAAAATCAGCCTGCAAATTTTTACTACCATTAGGTTGGCCCATATTACGATTAAATGGATTTTGAATTGACTAATCTGAAGTTCTTCTCAACTTTTAGGGTTCTCAACGGTTGAGTGATAGATACCCATCTAACAACTCAAGCGATTTGGCTTGGCAGTGGACCTTTTGTGGACTTAGGTAGAACTCTACTTAGAAAACCGGCTTGCCAAGAGAGGATGCTTAAGCCCTTTATAATCCACATGCCCACCATTTTCCCTTCCAATGTAGGATCCTAATATTCCCCCACGCTTCGAGACTCAACGTCAACGTTGGCCCACTTTGGACGGCTTCATTCTAGGTGGCCTACTCTCCCAGGTCGGCCCTTCCGAAACATCGTTGGCCCACTCTAGATTGCTTTACTCTGAGTGGCCTACTCTCAGAGGTCACCCCTTCCTAGGTAGCCCTTTCCCAAGTCACCCCTTCCAGAACATCGGCTCAGGTGGGGTTTAGCTCTAATACCATTTGATAGATACCGATCTAACAACTCAAGCAATTCGGTTGGATAGTGGGCCTTTTGTAAGCTTGGGTTGAATTCTCCTTGGAAAACCTGCTTGCCAAGGGCGGGTGCTCAAGTCCATTATAACCCACATGCCCACCATTTTCCCTTCCAATATGGAATCCTAACATTAAGTAACAAGTAAGTCTCAATGGTTAACACAAAAGAAAGCATAAAACATACATTAATTTCAGTAGCCAACTCCTCCACCTCTTCGCCTGTTATGTCAGTTGGGTCATCTCCATTAGTGTCCTGCCGTGTCTGTGCAGCAACTTGCTGAAGCTGCTCAATCACCTTTTCATAATGAGAATGATCTGCAGCAAAATGATATATAAGTTACTCTAGCACTTACGACGGCAGCTAGCTCAAGGCTCAAATTGTCACAATTATGAAAGAAGTCTTCTACCTTTGGAACGATTGGTGAGAGCTTCATTAAGCTTCAACGGTTGTTTACGCTCTTCCTTCTTATACTTTAACTTGATTTGCTGACGTGTTCTTCCAGGGAAAAGTTGTAGTATCATCGACAGATCAGTACCAAACTGCCGAACAGCCTATAGTCCATATATTATAAAGTATATCAGGAATATTCTACCACTATATTTATATATATATATAGATACAGATACCCAGGCACTGCTTGGATGAGAAGAAGACACAAACATCCACACAATGCAGTTTATGATGATTAATCTTGCCACTGCTATTTTAGAAAAATAAAAGCAAGATGGTGAATTAACTTGAGCGGATGATAACTGTTCTTTAGCATCATCCAAAATACAGTCAACAAAGAACCTGGTAACCAATTAATCATCACAAAGAATTGATAAACAAGACCCCTTTAAATCTCTTTCTAGTTACCAAAACTGGGAGCTGCAACAGTGCTAAACAAAAAACATGGAAAACTCTCCACTGACATAGTGCTTACATGGTGAACATAGAAATATGCATCTAGCATGTAAGTTGATATTCAATGGAAACAGAAAACCAATGCAAAAATATTGCTAAGTGTACCTCGTAAAACAAATCTGTGTCTTGTTTTGACCATCTTACAGTCGGTGTTTTCTTCATGAAAGACTGATAGTTGAAGTGGCTTGACTGAACCCTACGAGTTGCTTGATCACCAGTATAGCCACTGCCTTGTTCTGAAGCAAAGGTCTCCTCTCCATTATGATAATCCTCCTCATCAAAAGGATTTTCAGCACTGAACAGAAAACAATTGTAATCAGAAAAAATAAATCAACCAACTGCATAAGACAACGTAATTGAGAATTCAAACAGGAAACTAGCAGACATGAGTGAAACAGTATTTAACTTTATTTTCCCAAAAGAAATGCCATAACATCTGTAGCAGCAACTGTTCAGATAGTTGTGGCTGAAAGTCCGAGATTCTTACAAGTGGCATATATCAACTTTCTAGCAAGTTGAGGAAACATTTGTAACTTCTAAAGTAGGATGGCCTTTAAAAGAATGGACTTTCTAGGGGATTCTGAGTTGAATACTCGGTGATTAAAAGTTTGGCCAATTTCCTCTGAAGAAGGTGCATCCTGGGTTTTTAAGGCCCCCGCCATAGGTGAACAACTTTAGGATCCATTGAAGCACAGGGGTTGTTCTTAACACTTTCAAATCGACCCCAATAGTGATACAAAAGCCCCATATAAAATATTCTTCTTCTTTTCTCCTTCTTCTTAAGAATACATATACAGTTAAAAATGCATAGACTCATGCAGCTATGAGGCTACCTATAGAGAACGAGATGTGTAGAAAATTATGCGTTGATGTGTACAGGCAAACACAGAGAAGACAAACAAATATTTAATTAAAGCAAAGTAAATCAAGAAGATGAAAACAAAATAGTAAAGCAGTGAGAAGGAAAACATTCACAGTATATACTTGTTCTTCAGATGCCTTTTTTACAAATCACAATAAAGCTTGTTTCTATATATTATGCATTAGTAAAAAAATGTAAATTCATGGAAGTGATAAAGGAAATGGTTCCTCCACCTAAAATGAAAAGACTGATTATGGAATAAGGCAGCCCCACCTAACATGATGACTAATTACAATAAAAACCTTGTTGACATAGATATGACTTTTGTTAAAAATTCATGTACCTTTGATTGGTCAAGGGTGTTGTTGATGTTTTGGTCTCTTTACTCTGCAAATGGGCAATTCTAGTCAGCAAAGAAGAGATGGATAGAAACAAAATCAATCAGCAAATATAATATGACTAACTTTGGGAATGATATATGATGAAAACAAAATATAGTAACTTCTACTCCTAAAATTTTAAAAATAAATAAATAAAAAATAAAAAACTACAACATCATTACTTATACCTCTAACCGCTCCCTATAATCTGCCAATATAATAAGATCCTTCAGAGGCACCTTTCGAGGGTCAATTTCATCCTCTGGGGTGTCAAGCAATTCCTTACTCACTACAAGACAGAAAATAGAATATATTTATATTTGGTTAAAGAATCACCAAAAGAATAATTTATGATAGACAAAAGTTGCAATCACCACGTCTTCTGTTTCGGCGAGTAGAATGAGAGAACTTCTTGGGAGGTTCTTTGGTTGACTGATCCGATTCTTCATTGGATTTCTTGCGCTTTCGAACTGGTTTTTCGTTTTCAGGCACAGGTTTCTTTGAATTTCTTGGTGCTCTTTTCTTCTGAGCTTTACTTTCCACTCTAGATCCATTATTACCTACATCTTCATCCACATTGCTACTTAGAGGTTCAGCAGTGAAGCTGTCATGAGTCTCATCATCAGGCTCATCAACCAGTTGCGGAGCAGCTACTCGCTTTCTGAGCTTCATCGATGATTTGTCACCTTTATGCTCCTCACTAACCAAAGAAGACTCATTTGACCTCTGAGACAAATTTGATGTGGTAGACGCTTTTCTTTCCCTACCAACAGAACCCTAAGAAAGCCAATAAAAGGAACAAAAGGGTTTGACCAGGTTACTACAATTCTGCAAAGCATTTTATCTATGAAAGAAACTAACTCAAAAGAAACAAATCTAGATAAAATATTACCGAATTTTCAGTCATTCCACAAACATCCTCTGTTTGTACATCCCCCAAAGTAGTAGTGTCAGCATGAGATGTTTCTGCAAGATTTGTCAGTTCTTCATGCATTGGGAATTCAGAGGCTATAGACTCTGAAGGTGGAATGATATAACCCAAGTCTATGGATGAGTAATCAAACATGTGATCAGGCGGAAAGACAGAAAATGAGCCCTCTGAGACGTACTGAGTTTCAGAAGAAACAAACTCAGCAGTTGGTGGCTGCATAACTGATTCAACTGCATCAGCATAAGTAATGCTGATACTAGATTTCTCCTTCTCAGCTCGTAACTTGGGCTTGGTTTTGATTTTCCCAGCATGCCATCCTAAAATCAAAACAAGTTTAATAAAACCCCAATATATAAGAAAAGATAGAATGATGTAAGTAGATGATTTTATAATACCAGATGCAACTGTTGCCTCAGATATAAAATCAGTTCCCAAGTCAGAACAGGCCCTGGGTTGCCGAACCTAAACAACATTTGAACAAAATCAATTCAAATAACATTTTAGCAAAAATAATGAGATATTTTCATAAACATTAATTTTCACCTCTGTTTTCATTCTTCCATCATCAACAGGGATAACTACATCACTACTAGAAATACAAGTCTCCCTACAGGTCACTGTATCTTGGACCATGAATAAATCAGCACAAATCTCAACTTGTGAAGCATCACATTCCCTTGATGCAGAAGTGCTAACAGAATTTCGACCCTGAATACCACCATTTTCACCTCCATCTATGATATCCAAATCACTAAGAGCTGGCTTCTCTGAAATATATGAAGTGCTCAGCACAGAGTTAAAAAAAACTCTAATTTTGAAGTTAAGACAGGTTAAAAGGTTCTTCATAACTCACCCATCCCATTTCTAGAGTGGCTAGGATAATTAGTGACACATTCCAAACCAGCAAACATGTCTGCACTCTAAAAAGAACACAACTTGTCAACATATAGTGAAAAAACAACAATAGCAGGGAAGTAAAAATTCCTTTCGTTTTACCTCCCACTGGGTTTTCAAATGAAGAGTGCAAAGCTCCAAAGACATCAGAGCCTGCAACCTCTGAATGCATGGCATGTCCAAAGTCATCATTCCCTTTTAATTGTTCTTCAGACCCACCAATTTCTACAGCAGCCAAGGACAAACCAACAGGATCTGTCATTCTGTAATCTCTATTTGAAACATCAATTGGCTGAACTAATTGTTCAATGTCTGAGTTGCCGGAGGTTTGTGCCATGTCCTTCTGTTTTCCATCACCAGGGAGAATTGAAGGAGACGATACAATTAAACCAATAACAACTCGTCACAGTATAGCAATTTTTAGAAAAACAAATACTTGTGTTTACCTGTTTCGCTAATGCTTCAACTTTCATAGGCAGAACATCTCCAGAACCAATATCATCTATCCTCGCAACAGCTTCTGATGATGGATTCACGACTTGTGATTTCAAGTTATCATCCAAAATTGGATATCGTGATAAAGAATCATCATTAGTTTTCAAGGGTTCTCTGACTTCAGAGATAGACGGTTTTGTCAATCTACTATCACCATTATCGGCAGGCTGAACAGGCTGTGTTGTGTTCAAGCTAGGGGATGATTCTGTAACGGTCTTTTCCTTTGTGTTGCTTGGTATTGAAGAAGCAATAGATGGAGTTGTTTCCTTTCTAGGTCTTAGTTTCGCTCTCGGTTGAAACCTACCACGACCTGTCAAATGATAGACTATCAGACAATAATCCTTAATGCAGATACAGAATTGCAAGAATGCAAGGGCAGTGTTTCCCCCTTTTATGTTAGATTCTCAAAGAATTCTTACCATGGTTTACTGCAGGTCCAGATTCACCAGCAAAAAGCTCGTCATCTAAATCCATAGAGTTTGTCTAATACCAAAAGTACCGTTTGCATACAGTAGTCAAAATCCTGTCTCTACCCACAAGATCAACATGCAGATGAATTAAAGAAAATGTAAAAGCAAAACATAATAAGACAGGACAACAATGAAGGAAATGAAGAAATTATCACAGTAGATACTATACTGAAGTAAACTTATATTTTCTTTTTCCATGCATTTTGAAAAACAGAAAAAGATAATCCATATATACTCAACTACATTTACAATTTATCACAGATGAATGCAACATAACTTTTGTTATTCACAGATTGAATTAAATACCATATAATTGGTTAAATTCAATAACCTAACAACAATAGTTCTCATTTCCCATATACTTCTTTCCAATTATTTGACCCTGCAAATATTAATTGAATAAAATCTCTTTCTGTCTCAATGTCTCCAGCCTAAAACCACACCAAAAATAAATTTGCACATAAAAGCTTCCATACCATAGAAAATTTAAAAATGTCTACCACATGGATTAGGCTTATTCAACACAACTTCTAGTTCAACAATCAACTTTAAAATAAGGAAAACGAAGCAGAAGAGACGTGATTATTGTTTTCAAATTCCATTCTAAAATATCACCATATGTTGCCCCTTCAATATTTCCCTATCAATTATGAACTGAAAAGAATAATGTATAAATCATAGCAGAAAAGAGAGAAACATAGAGACGGTGAAACTACCTCTATCTAGACCACTGCCTAAGGCTAGGGTTTTAAAATCATGTGCAGCTGCAACTGTAGGGAGAGCGGTATGTCGTAGAGAGGTATCAAATAAAATATATGCAAAAAGCATATCGATTAATCGTCTATTTAGTCCGATGGCAAAGAGCCTCTTGTTTTTCATACGAAGACGACAACCTGGTTTCGAATCTCTTCACCGTTCAATAATCACTCTTTATTGACAGGCCAAAGGTTTCCGGGTCGGGTCAGGAAATCTTCATTCAAATTGGTTACAAAAGTAACCATAAAGTAACGGGACTTAACTCTTTTGCCCTTGATTAAAATTCACCCAGTGAACTAAATACAATGAGTGGGTTTGTTTTGTTAATTTGGATAGCATTTTGGAAAAAATATTGGGTAGATGAATAGGGTTAGTATTACGAGGTAAAATTTAAATATTAACAAAAAAACCCTAAGTTTGCTAATTTAACTAAATACCCTAATATATAAAAAATTTGTAAAATGGCAAAAAAAACCCACCCACCCATAGTGCCAGATTCCGGCCACCATTGACGGAATTTGGCCAAAAAACGGCGTTACGACATAGACCGGTCAAATCTGATCGTTCGTGCGTCGACATAGCCTTTTCAGGTCTACAGCTAGATCTGGTCGTCGGCGACTGCAAAAGGCCAGATTTGACCGTCAACGACAGCCAAAGATATGGTCGTCGTTAACCGTCAATGACAGCCATTTCTTTGGTCGTCACTGACAGCCAGATCTGGCCTTTTCTAGCCAGATCCACTGTGGATCTGATCAGAAAAGGCCAGATCGACGAATTATTGGCTAATTCCAATCGTTTCTATGTCATTGAGATAGATTCCGACAACCACCGTCTAGCAACTATGGGTGGGTGGGGATATTTTTGTTCATTTTTAAACTTTTTTTTTCTAGGGGTGTTTAACTAAATTAATAATATTTCTCAAATAACTAAACAAACAGATATTTTGGGAATAGGGTATGAAATATTGAAACAAACGCACCCACTATATTTTTTTGTTGACAGAAGATATTCGGTCAATTTACACGTACTTCAACTAATCTTTCAGGATCCTGAAATTACCGACCGTGTAAATCTCTTCGATAACCACCACTATTAAGGTTTAAGAGGACCCAAAATCAGAAACCATATTAGAACCCTTTGCTCTTTTACTATGTGGCCACCCAATGATGGTTAAGTCAATACAGTACTCACCCTTAACGCACCCCTGTAAATAATAATAAACATTAAACGTAAAATAATTCGAATTATGGAGAAGCAGTTTTTTGACAAGGCAGAACCAAGGCAAGTTTTATCAACCAATACACAACTTTCTTCAAACACCTTGGATGCATAACCCACTTCACCAAAACACGAGCGCATACTCAGAGCATTATTCACAGTAAACAATATTGAACCGTAATTTACAAAATCCATTAATTTTAAACAAGCCTCATTGGATAACAAGAAAGTCGTAATTCGTACCCGTAAAATGTGTAAGAGAAGAAGAAATACTTTTGGGGAAAGAATCTCTTTGGTCCAGTAAGTATTATAGATCAAATTATATAAAACAATAAGATTAATAATTGAAGAAACATCCTACAAGCTACAACCAAATCGGCCACTGTGAAAACCCAATCACACTATAAAGGAGCCACAAGGAAAACACAAAACACACCACCACAGCACCGTTACTCAGTCAAGCCATACCCAAATCCAACGTTTATTACCCAACGATTACCAAAAAGAGTATAAAAAAAACTCACCGGAACATCAACACGAACAGCCGGTTTTGTCCTCTTCAAAAAACAATCAGGCGCGCGTATGGGTTAGAGCAATCGTCGGTTGGTGGGACTTAAGAGGAGGGGCGGCGAACTATTAGAGGTTGTGCCTTGTGCGATGGCCAGGCGGAAGGAGCCACGGGACGAATTTGTCATTAACTAAGTTTCAAGGGAATGGTTTCAGAGAGTAATTGAGTTTGTCTTAATAAAGTGATCGAATGGACACAAATGCCCTTACTCTGTTAAAATGGATCCCGGTACGATTTTGCTAGTTGTTAGAAGAGTTTTAAATGAAGGGCAAAAACGATATATCACTTATTTTAGGGTTATTTTTGTTGTTAAAATAAAAGTTATTCTCGGGTTTGAAATTTGAAACCATTATATCCGGGTTTTATTTAATTTATGTCTGAGCCGGGTCAGATACCAGGGATTTGGGCCGAATTTTTTGCCATAGTATTTACTAAGTAGTGTTATTTAAGCCCAGTAAAACTCTTTTTAAGCCCCATTATTGATTTTTTTGAAACTAAATATACATCTTAAATTGAAATTACCAAAAAGGATATTTGTAAGTGAAATAGAACATACAATAAACCCACATGACCACAAACACGGTAGATGCTAATGAATTCATGCCATCAAATTGGGAATATATACCACTTTTTTTTCCCTTGTGACCGGGGCGTTCGTACCTCTGTTTTAAAAACCGAACCAGACTGGCCAGTCCAACTGGGACCCGGCAGCTTCTCCAGTCTGGTTTATGTCTTAGGAGGGTTTTTGTAATATTTTAAAATTATAAGGGTTAATTTGTAATTTATAGGGGTGTTTTGGAGATATGTCAAAAGTTTAGGGATTAATTGATATTTTTGTGGTATTATGAAATAAATAAAAATTTCAAGGACTAATTTGAACTTTTTTAGGGGAATTCTTGTAATATATTGAAATTTAAGAGATTAATAGTAATTTTTTAAAAATAAAATTGTCGCGACATTATCAGTCTAACCGCCCGATCCAATTGGTTGGATCAGTTGACCCATGACCCGGACAGCAAAACGAGTTGCCCTTCGGTTCAAGTTTTAAAACAATGGTCCGTACCTCAACTAATCTCAGAGTCTAGGTAAGTCATAAATGTGACAGATGACTACTTGGTGGGATTGAGCATAAAACCTCTGAGTAACCTAAAGTCTTGTCATCTAGCCACAAGCTAAATAATTAATATATACCATTACACTTAAAGAGATATTCATGGTTTTCCATGGCCTACTTGGTATGATTCTGAAAAGTACTTGGGCTTGATTCGTATAAATTTATTCTATCTAAATTGGGTAACTCAAGCACTAGTGAATTGATTTCTTCATCGTGAAGGTAAATTGCAAGTTAAGTCAAAAGTGAAGATAAAATTTGATACAATGTACCAAACAAGAGAGAGAGAGTGAGGGACAAAAAAGCCAACAAAAACACGATCTTATTTTGGTAATGATAGCTCTATGATTTTGTTGTGTTTCTAAATCAAATATATAATCAATGTAAAATACTCACGGTTATTAAAAAAAATTATTACATACGGTTTTTTTTTTTAATTTTAGAATTTGTATTTGTCTTACATCGTTAATTTGGTAGGATGTTATGGTATATATATATGGTTAGACTCCCTCATTCCTTAATCTAACTTTTAAGATAAGTTATATCTAAACTCGTTTTATCATGTATTAGGTTTAGTATGAAGATTTGTCTAATAAGTGTATATTGTGGGTGTATTTCGAATTAAATGATCACTTAGGAATACATGACAAAAACACTTTCTCTATTTAAAAATATCCCACCAAGAAAATCTTGTTATAATCTTCAAATAAAGTTCCTATATAGTCAATGCAAAAGTGTTTTAAAGTAGGTGCATTTAAGAGTGTCCTTTTATGTTGGGTTATCTTTTGAATATCTTCATTAATTATATAATTTTTTTTTCCAAAAAATATATTTTAATTACTTTAAAAGCATTGTTTAAATGTTTCTTAATTTTATATTAATGTAATATAATGATATAATATTTTTATGTTCATTCTAATAGACCAAATCTGTTCGGTTTAGTTTATCTACTTACCAAAACACCTATTTAAAGTTTTTTTTTTCTTTTGGTAATCGGGATATTATGGTTAGTTTGTGCATACCTCAACAAATCTGTAGAGTCTATTGAACATCTTATAAACTCAAAGAACCAGATAGGTGACCCTAATTTTAAAACCCAAAAACTGAACAAATCTCTTTAACCGTTAGACCAATCCTTTAGGATTAGTTTATTTAAAGTTATAAATACTTTTAAGGTTTTTTTAGGTTGTCCGGTAACATTTCAAAAATGCTTACATGATTTAAAAGAAATTATTTTATGGTTTATGAGAGAATCTCTAAATTTGAGCTTTTTTCAAAAGCCTTTTATTTTTTAGCTTATTTAAAGTATTGAAACTTAACACATATCCATCATATTTTATATATTTGACTTGACTTATTTTTGTATATTATAACCTTTTATATATATATATATATAAACACTTTCTTTTACAAATCAACCTTAAATACCACTGATATTATGACAGAGACGAGCTTGAGATTTGATAGAATCTTAACTGTAAGTTTAGTACTGTATTTAATCAAGGTGATTTAACCTCTAATAATTCATACTGTAACCCTTATAGTCATTCAATGAACCAGTTTCATCACCATCAAATCAAATCTTTAATGTTTTTGAGTTTACATGATGGCGCCCAACTTTCCAAGAAGATCTTTTCCCCCTTTGTTTTTTTTTTTAACCTTTTCACTATGCACAGAAACTCACAAAACTCGCCCAGTTATATTAACGTCACCCTTTTCGCTGCAAAATTCCAAGAAGTTTTTGCAGTCCCGTCCCACTGACTGCGACATTCATTACCAATTGCACGACAAAGGGAATCTCAAAGACGCCAAATCGGGTGTCGTTTTGGTGAAGCTCAAAACCCAAAGTTTGTATCAAATGAGAGATTCTACATCCCTAGATTTTACAAATTTCCAGATGACCCGTGTCAGGAATTTACCGCTGGAGTTAAAAGAAGGCCCATAACGACTACAACTAAACGCTTCAAAATCATCGACGATACCAGTAATCGAGATCAATATGTGACTGCTCTGCAGGTGCTCTCTGGACTCTGCCTCTGCTCCACAGGCTTTTTTGTGAATGAATGAAATCTCCTTAACACACATCTCGATGACAACTCAGAGTAGACCCACTGGGAAACGAAACGTCGACGTTTTTGTCGCAGTAAATTTTGAAAATTTAAAGGAAAAAAAACGGTGACCGTAGAATTCGAATCTAACGGTGATGATGAGTTGATGCGACAAGCAATAGAACATGGCAGAATAAGAGCCGCCGACGATGATGACGCAAACTGAGATTTTTGGTCCACTATGAAACGACGCCGTTTTTTCTCTTGTAGTAAAACTTGAAATTTTGAAGAAAAAAAAAGGTTAACCGTAGAATTCGAATCCAATGGTGGTGACGACTTCGTGCGACAAGCAATAGAACATGAAAGAATAAGAGCCGTTGATGATGCAAACTGAGGTAGTTGGTGGTTCCACTACCAAACGACGTCGTTTCTCTTGCAGTAAAAATTGAAATCTTGAAGGGAAAAAAAGGGTAGCTGTAGAATTCGAATCCAATGGTGGTGATGAGGTAATGCGACAAACAATAGAACATGGAAGAATAATAGCCGTCGATGACGATAATGCAAACTCAGATTGTTGGTTCCACTGCTAAACGACGACGTTTTTTTCTCTTGCAGTAAAATCTGAGATTGTTGGTTCCCAGCTGGATCTGGTTTCTGGACGGTTGTGGCCACTTCTCTTTCCTCACCTCACATGTCCCATCAACTTTCCCCAACAACTTTTTCTCTCTCAGTCTCAGAAGAGATTCCAAAACCCAGACCTCCCTTAGTCCCTTTTGTTATTATTATTTATTTATTTATTTATTAAATTAATTTATTCTCATCAACTTGTTCTTCCTCTTTTACTGCTATAAATTCCACCCCCCCAAATCTCTCTTCCCCCTCTTCTACTTTTCCTTTTCTTCCTCACCATTAGTTTGTCTCAGCATATCTTCAATTATTTCTTTAGCATATTTCAATCTTCATCTTCAAGCCATTTATCTTTCATATTTGGGTTCTTCTTCTTCTTCTTCTTCTTCAAACTGTCTCAAACATAAGCAGTTTCTATCTTGTTTTTCTTCTTTCTTCTTTTTGTTTTTGCATTGGAAGAAGTGGGTTTTCTCTAAACTCATGTTCAAGTTATTGGCGTTGATGTTTGAGATTCATGTCTCCAATTCTGAGTAAACTTTCCTTTTCTGAGTGTATGATATATTCTTCCACATTCAGACGCAGGACCCAGCTTGTTCAATCTTTCTCAGTTGTTTTCCTCTACTGGTTGTATTACGTTTCATGATTTTTTTTTAATAAAATCTTTTCTTTTAATTAGTCTATAATCTATAATAATTTCATCATCTGCATAATCATATATAATATAAATTTTGCATCATCAGTTTAATTAGTTTCTGCTGTCTGTCTGTCTGTCTGTGTTTTGAGCTATCTGGGTCCTGCTAAGATCCCTCTCTTAGTTATCTCTTGCATCTAAAACTGTACTGTGAGTTGTGAAGAAAGATTGGATTTTTATGGCTTCCTCAAGTGGGACATCTTCAGGTTCAGGGTCAGGGTCAGGTTCTATGTTGCAGAACTCAGGTTCTGAGGAGGATTTGAGGGCATTGATGGATCAGAGGAAAAGGAAGAGAATGATTTCAAACAGGGAGTCAGCAAGGAGGTCAAGGATGAGGAAACAGAAGCATTTGGATGATTTAATGGCGCAGGCGGCGCATCTGAGGAAGGAAAATCATCAGATCATCACAAACGTCAATATCACAACTCAGCATTTCCTCACCATTGAGTCTGAAAACTCAGTCTTGAGAGCTCAAGTTGATGAGCTCACCCATAGATTGGAGTCTTTGAATGAGATCATCGCCTTCTTGAGTACTACTACTGCAAACAACAACAACAACAACACTACCTCCTACGGAGGAGCTCTGGACACAACCTCCATATCTTCAAGCTTCATCACTGAGTCTCCTATGATTGATAATTTCATGAATCCATTGAATTTATCATATCTGAATCAACCTATCATGGCTTCTGCAGACATGTTTCAGTACTAGTTTAATTCATCTCTCCATATGAAGATGATTAGAGAGAGCAAGAGAGAGGCAATTAAGTAGTAATTAAGGAATAATAAAGTGTTTTAAATTATTGGGTTTGCTAGTTCTTCGTCTGTAAATGGGATTTCTGCTATGGAATTCAAGTACCTGTTAAATGTATCTGGTCTCTAGTTTCTATAAAATAATATTTTGTATCAATTATTGCATACTTCTCTTCTCTTTCTTTAACTCTCTATGCTTTATGTTTGATTCATGACTTCGTATAATATGATATGAAAATATAATTGAGTTTACATGAAGATATTTTATACAAGAATATGCAGAAGTCTTCTTGTTTTAAGATTGACAAATTGGAAGGGGAACTACAAGTATTGAGCACTGTTTATGTTGCTTGATCTATTCAGATAAAGCTTGTTGAATTCAAAGGATATGCAAATAAGCAGCAGCCCTCTCTGTAATGAAGACCAAGTGTTTTTGTTTGATAGCGGTTCCTTTGAAATTCCATATGAACACTTGATGGAGATGTGAACACTTGATAGCCGTTCCTTTGAAACTTTTTGTATTTTCGTATCATCATCCTCATGATTATTTCCTTTCTCTTCTTATCTAATTGTAGTAATGATTACTTCTTCAGTTAAAGTATACATGACTTATTGCTCATTTGGATGATTGAGGAAGACATTAATATTCATTCGATTAGTGTAGTAAAGTTATCGAATCCGATCACTCAATTCTATAATGACTTTTTGATTCTCCTCATCCACTTCATTTGTAACGTGCAATCGACACTGAGGGTCCTAATTTTTCAATGCTTAAAATAATTGATAATTATCTGTGGCTTCATATTAATTGACTATGTATCAACTGCATTTACAATTCCATCAAGGATACTTATATTTGTTTATTCCAAGACATGATCTTTTATTCGTTTCAAAAGTAGGCAATTGAAATGCTGAATTGAAACCCTAATACTATTAAAATATGAATTAAAATCCTAATATTGTACTACTAAAGCATGAGTTATGAAATAAGAAATTTTTGTAACTATACCTCTATTAAGTTATAACTTTCTCATAGTAATAAAATTAGTTAGTCTCACCATTATGACTATAGAGAGGTTTTACTGAATATCTTTCACATGTCTTTTTTTTTTTTTTTTTTATTGGTATCCAGAGGTGTTGGGGGCAGTTTATGTACACCTCAATTGTAAACCGCCAATGGCTACCATTTTCAGTAGTCATAGAGATTCGAACTCAAAACCTCTTGGATAATACACCTAAGAGTCCCAAACGAACCTTCAAGTTACTTAGGGAGGTAGATGTCTTTCGCATGTCTCTCAAACTGAAATCAAATATTCAAAAGGCAAGATCAGTCAAACAATACAAGATCTACAGTACCAATTTCTTCATCTCATCATCATCATGAAGGAAACTCTAAAATTTTAGAATGAACTACACAAGTACAATAATGCGAGAAAGAAAGTAAAAGGGGAAAGACATGAATGAAAAAGTAAAAGCTACAAGAGTGTTGGAATGGAAAGCAAAAAATATTTTCTTGGAAGATATAAAAATGGTGGAACTGTGAAAGTGAGTGCCACTCCCCCTGCTGTTGAGGAAGAAATCCCATGTGCAGGGAGCATTGTTTTCAGTACAAGTACTCTTAAAACCACATGATGCCTCTCGAAAAGGGATGATTTTGCTTATTATTTTTTGCAACACCAACATGTGCTATTACCAATTTAATTACTAGTTTAATTATCATATAACTATGGGCTGGCTCTATTGTCTTCTTGGTTTTCTTTTTTAATGAGAAAAGAAAGAAAAAAATTAAGAAAAACAGATAAAAGAAATCACCGATTGACCTCTTCAAAGTTCGATATCATACCTTTTTAGTTTCATAAAATACTAAGTTCTGAGCAAACCTGAAAAACTTGTCTAAATTGTAAGTGGGATTAACTCTTTATACCCATGTGAGATTACTTAATTTGAAACGTAAACTATAGTTTTTTGAAGAGTATATGAAATTAATGTATTGTATGTGACATTTTGATGACCAGGGGTATCTGGGTCAGTTTGTCACACCTCAACTAATCTTTCAAGGTTTTGAAATGAACAACAAAGTAAATCTACTCAGTGGTGACCCCTATTAGTGCCTAGAGGGGTCGAACTCATGAACCCATTGTAGTTTTTAAAAGATTATATGAAATTAATATATTATATGTGACATTTTGAAGATCGAGGGTGTCTAGGCCAGCTTGCATGCATCTTAATTAATCCCTCGAGAACCTGAAGTGAACGGTTAGGTAAATCTCTCTAGTGGTCACCCCTATTAGTGTATGGGAAGACTCAAACTCAAGAATTCATGTTGGACCCCTTTTATTATTTTACCACCAAACCACATAGTGGTGGTTCTGTGACATCGTTGTTGCCCACAGGGAAAAGGGTTTTGTATAAAGGAATCAAAAGTTGGAGGATACACAAAACTAAAGATTATGTTTGGATTTGGAGAGGGAAAGATGAAGACTCAATTGAAGAATTTCACCTTTTTTGAGTTACATAAAAATGGATAAAGAGACAAATAGGCACCCAAGAAGTGATGAAAGAAAATGGGGTTAAAGGCATCACCACTTTATTTTTACACAAACAAGAAGAGAAAAGAGCCAAGAAGGAGGGACATAGGCATAGCAAATGGGCTCCAACTTTTATTTTTTTATGGAGAAAATAGAGGCTATGGTTTTCTTAAGATTCCAATAACTTTTGCAATTTGAATATCAAATACAGAAAACAACAAATAAAATAGAAAACATTTCAAGTGACAAACGGTGGTCATATTAATGCATATCATAATCACAATCCATTGCATTTAATCATAGTTCCGTAACCACTCAAGTAACTTGATATATTTTGAAGAATATATAATTATGTAAAGTAACCCACTTTTTGAATTACTAAAATACCCTTATACGAGTTTAAAAATTACCAATATGACATGGCATGGCATGACATGACGCTTTTTATAATAATATTTGTTTCTCATTTTAACAAATGTTTTATATTTCGTGATAGTAATGTATCATTTGTTACCTCAATTCTTTTCTTGCATATCAACGTCAGATAAGATGACATAAGACCAATTAAAATGATATTTAATTTTAGGATATTAACTGATATGCATAATGTAAAAAAAGCCACTTATTAATTACCAAAATACCCTCATCCGAGTTTAAAAATTACCAATATGACATGACATGACATTTTTTAATAATAATTTTTCTGATTTTAACTGTTGTGTTACATTATGTGACACTGATGTATCATTTGTTACCTCAATTTTTCATTTGCATATCAACATCAATTAAGATGATAATTAATTTTGAGATATTTACTGATATGCGTAACATAAAAAACCTACTTGTTAATTACCAAAATACCCTTATTCGATTTTGAAATTACCAATATGACATGACATGACCTTTTTTTTTTTTTATAATAAATTTACCCATTGTAAGTGATGTGTTATAGTATATGACATTGACATATCATTTGTTAAATCAAATTTTCTTTTATATATCAATTAAGATGGCATAAGATCAATTAAGATGATATTTAATTTTGAGATATTAACTGATTTTTGTATTATAAGAAAATTCTCTTATGAATTACTAAAATACCCTCATCTAAGTTTACAAATTACCAATATGACACTCATTTTAAGTGATGTGTTATATTACGTTGACACTCATATATTATTTTTTAAATCAATTTTTCTTTCACATATCGGCATCAAATAAGATGATAACCAATTTTAGGATATTTATTGATATGCATGATATGATTCTTATAATATAAGGTTAGATCATTCTGGAGGTACAAAAAGGTATAGACATATAATCTAAAGTGAGGTGTTACATAATCAATGTTATGCTAAATAATTCATAGTTGGGTATTTATTTATTTTGATTGCAACATGTGGGATGCCAAAATATTCCCAATATTATAATTAAGTTGAACAACTTTTTCCTCCCCTCTCTTTGACAATGAAATAAACCTAAATTCTCAAGAAGACAAATTCATATTGAAAACCTAATTAATTGTATATATGTGCATCCTTTTACAATATGGACCCATGAAAGCAATTGGTAGGTTACAAAATCCTTTAATTAAGAATCATAACTACAAAAATATTCCTCCTCTTATTAATGGAAATGAGAAAGTATATACTTACCATATTTGAAAATAATGAAATTTCTTTCATGTGGCTTCATAAATACATTGGGGTAAAAGAAAAGATTGCATATATATATATAGTAACGGTTGCTAATATTGCCATGACCATATATATATATATGTATACTTGTCGTACAATAACTTATCAAATATTGCGCGATGACAAATCAATACAACGTACATTAACATTATCATGTCAATAGTACCAGAAAAGTATGATTCAGAAAATACATACGCAAATAACTTTCTCATTAAGTTAAAGATTTTTGAATCAACCCATTTAATCATGGTTAGAATGAGTCCATCAAATTGCATTGCTACGCCACTAAATATTGCTTTAAAGAAGAATTAAAGAGAAAGAAATTAATAATACAAAACTATATAATATAACAAAAAAACAAAGTGAAAAAAAGTCGGTGGGGGAACTTAGGTATATGGTTAATTTTATTTAAGTCCAAAAGAAAAATAAAGCATAAATGTAGTACATACTTTACATAATAAAATAAAGCTACGTCTTCTTAAAGAAAGACAAGGAAGATGAGATCTCTCTTTTACTCCTTTTTTTTTTTTTTTTTTTTTTTTGGCCTTTTTGGATTTGATTGCTTGTTGGTAAAAATTTAATTAAACAACTCTCGAGCAATAGACGGACATTACTTAAGCATGTGGCCACCCATTTAAGTCTTTTTTTTTCGGTAGAGTTTCGATACTTAATTTAACAGATCAAAAATAAAATATATATATATGTGTGTGTGTGTGTGTGATAATCAAATGATAGAATCTTGACAAAGCATTGAGACAGGGGGTAGATTATTATTTTATATAATTAAGGGGAACACATGCAATAAACTCTTTTTTTTTTTTTAAATAAAATTGTTGGAGAATTTAAAAAATAAAAAATAAGAGTCTTGAAAAACCCCTTTCGAAAAGAACTATTATTGTTTTTTCTTATAAAAAAATTGTTTATGCATTTTTTTTCATAATTCATAATTAAAATATTTGAAAATGCTTTCTAGAAAGCATATTGCACTTAACATTTTTTTTTTTCGCGGAAGAAATCATCCTAATACTTTTTTACTCTAGGAATTGCCTTTTATTATTTCAACTATATTAAAATATATATTATATATATATATATATATATATATATAATTATAATATTATATATATCATTATTATTAATAATATACGGGTTTGGATGAAACTCAAGTATTCAACCCATATCATGAAAATGGGTTTAGTAAATTCAGTTCACATCAAAAACTAGTTTAAAGGAAAAGGAAATCTAACTATATATATACACAATCCATAACAGCCCACTGATTCGGTGATGTGGGAGAAATACACTTCTAATAATTAATTTATATAGAGTGAGAGTTTTTTTAGAATGAGAAAAACATTTTAATTTATAATTTTATTAATTATGATGATAATGGTGTTACTGGTTAACGATGATCTAGAAGTCTATGGCCCATGAAAGATTGATTGTTTTAATAAAAAGGCAAAAAAAAAATTAATTAAAGGGGTTTAATTAATTAATTAATTAATGAAAAAAGAGTGATGTCCTGTTAATTGAAAGTGCATTGATTTTGATTGTGGCAATAACGTGTAATTAAATATTAAGCATAATGTTTTTGAGATCAAGAGTGATGCCCTTCATCTACTACTAATTAAATATATTTATTTAATTAATTAACACAGTTTAATTATGTAAACCTAACCAATTTTGTTCTAAATTATACAAATACTAGAATATTTTGTCACCCATATGAATATTATGATTTATTTCAAAGCTTTTTTTTTTAATTTTAAGTCATCTTTCTTGTGGGGTGTTATTAAAAAAAAAAAAAAAAATTTATAGAAAGTTTTCATTGGTTGACCTTTGAGAATTATTTTTATTAATATTTCTTTGATTTGGACAAATATATTGTGTATTTCTACTAGAACTTGTATATTCTATCACAACTTTTGATGCGATAACTTGTTATTGATTAGCTCGCAAATGCCAGGCAGAACACATACAAGTAGGCGGAACCCATTGTGCGAGTTGACCATGGAACTGTCACGTCAAGGGTTGTGAGATCAGTGTATTACTCTTGTCTTATTTGCCAATTGGTACACTGTTATGGTGTATATTTATGGTTGAACTCACTCCTCTATTAAGCTAGTTTTTTTAGGTGAGTTGTTCCCAAGCCTGTTACTGATGTTATCAGAGTCACCTTTGTTTGAGGCAATGATGGTCCTTGCGTGCACGCCGACCGTGAGAGAGGGTTAATAGATGATGGGTCCCTGGTTCTTGGTTGTACATGCTGAATGTGATGGAGGGTTAATATTCGATGATGGTTCCTTGGCTGTGCACGTCGAGCATGGAGAGAGTTAATATGATACGAAAGAATAGGATTCAAAGCAACCAAATATAATCTCATCTTTAATTATGAGCCATTCAAACCCAATGATCTTACTTAACATGAATATATAATTTCTTAATTTAAAAATACATTATTTATAAAAAGCAATTTTAGAAAAAAATACTTCTATTTTTTTTTTCTAATGTTAAATTCAGAAAAATTTTTGCTACTAATAAAATAAAATACTTTTTATCCCAAAAATTGTTTTTTAAAATATTCAATTTAGTCAAAATTCCAACACTATGAAGCACAAGCAAGCTGGCTTTTTATATATTAACTGTGTAAAAGTGCTTTTGGGTAGTGCAGAAGCACTTCCAAATAAGCAGTTAAAATTAAAAATACGAGTGGTGGGTTAATAGATTATTGGATCAGTGCACATGTCCAACACAGTGCGGTGTACTAAAAAGCCACTTTAAAGAAGAAGATGGTGGATTTTGCAGTTCAATTGGGTGCTGCAATTTTGTGTGAACACATTTTTGCTTTTGCTGACAGAAGTTGCTTTTTCTGAAAGCTGCAGGCTGCTTCAAAGAGAAGTCGAAAACGAAAAGCACTTTGCTAAGAGATGATCGTGAAGTTACATCCATCGCAGTACTTTCTTTCTGCTTTCTTGTAGCCAGTAGCAAGCTTTCACTGTGTCTCTTCAATTGGAACAAAGGGGCCATAGAACAATCAAGAAGTTACATTTTGGGAGCCAAAATGTAAAGTTGAAAAACTGAGGGGGACAGACGTAATGATACTATATCGACAATCCAATCTCACAACCTTCTCTCACAATCCTCGACGTGGCAACTTGTTATTGGTTAACTTGCATATGGGTCAGTGGGACCCATACAAGCAACTTGACGAGCTGCCATATTAGAGATTATAAAAGAAAGTTGTGAGATTGAGTCGTGAACCTAGCATTGTTCGGACAAAAATGGCATAATTGAATTTATACGGGCTAAATATTTCTATTTTAATTCCTAAGAACATTTTTTTCCTCGGCACATCCTAAAAGTAACTTGTCACATCCAAATGAAATTAATGAATAGGGAGGCCACAACTCACATAACGGGCCGTCTTGGCCCATGGGTAACAAAAGGCCTTTATAATCTAGAAACTAGAATTGGGTCAAAATGTAATGTTCAATGAAGAAAGGGGCAAGAGAACAATCAAAGAAGTTACATTTATAGGAGCCAAAATGTAAAGTTTGAAAACTGATGAGGGAGGACTAAAATGGCTAAAACTGAATTTGTAACGACTAAATATTTCTATTTTAATTCCTAAGAACATTTTTATTTTCAACACATCCTAATAGAACTTGTCACATCCAAAAGCACTTAAACGAATAAAGAGGTCAAACCATCGCTAGGTGCCCAGAGGATAAAAGGACAAAAAGAGCTTTCCTAAGCTCCTAAGTTCAAGTCCTCTTAGGCGCTAAAAATGTAACCACTGGAGGATTACCCGATCGGGCTTTCAAGGGCTGGGGGGTTTAATTGAGGTATGCTCAAACTGGCTCAGACACCTGGTGATAACCAAAAAAAAAAAAAAAAAAAAAAAAAAGAAATAGAGAGTCCACAACTCATATAACGGGCCATTTTGGCCCGTCGGTCAACAAAAGGCCTGTATTCTCTAGAAACTAGAATTGGGTCAAAATGTATTGTTCAATGAATAGAGGGGCCATAGAACAATCTGGAAGTTACATTTATGGGAGCCAAAATGTAAAATTTTAAAACTAATGAGGGGGACGACAATGGCATAAACTGAATTTATAAGGACTAAATATTTCTATTTTAATTCATGAGAACATTTTTATCCTCAATACATCTTAATAGAACGTTTCACATTCAAAAGAAATTCAATAAAGATTGACTTACAACTCAATTTTATAAATTTTTTTCTTACAAACTTGACGTAACAGCTCGCAATTAGGCTCGGAATTGTGAGAGAAAACTTGTGAGATTGGTCATAAGACTGTAAGTGTAGTATTGTCCAGAGAAATTAATGAATAGGGAGGCCGTAACTCACATAACGGGCCGTCTTTGGCCCATGGGTAACAAAAGGCCTTTATATTCTAGAAACTACAATTGGGCCTAATATTTCTTGGCAGGGTCCATATTTGGGCTTGGGCCTAGTGATGGCAATGGGCCGGGCAGGGACCGGGTACCCCTTGGCCCAGGCCCAAGCCCGACCTCATGACAAAGGCCCAAGCCCGGGCCGGGCCCGTCACGGGTATAATAGGTAAAGCCCAAGCCCGGCCCGACGGGCTTTTTGTAACCTTAGGCCCGGCCCAAGCCAGCCCATTTTTATAATTTCAATTTTTAAATATTAATAAATTTCAATTTTTTTTATATTTTTAATTCTAAAAATAGTTTTTAAATATTAATTTATTTTTTACTACTCATCAAATGAGATGAGATTAGGGTTTGGGAAAAATTGGTGTATATATGTAGGATAATCTTGTAATTAAATATATAGTATAAAGATAATTTAGGAAAATTAATACTAAAATTGTCGGGCTGGGCCGGGCCTGAAGGCATACCTAGGTCTGGCCCGTACCCGAGGTCGGGCCTTAAAATCAGGCCCAGGCCCAAGCCCAAGCCCGCGAACATCAGGCAAACCCCAACCTTTTCGGGCCGGGCCGGGTACCCGAAAAAACCGGGCCCATTGCCATCTCTACTTGGGCCTGATAAAGTTTTCTTCTACTATGTTTCCACACGTGTGACATAACAAAATGATTACTCTGGTACGTGTGCATGTGCATGGCCCAAAAAATGACAGCAAACACATGTAAAATCGGGAAAAAAAAAAAAAAAAACAAAAAAGGAGATACGTTTGCGCTCAAGAACACGTTTAACAGAAGCTTCGGGTCCTAAATTACAAAACTAAAGTACTTTTGATTCATGTTGAGGTTATCATTCACATTATCATTCTGTCGTTGATTCTCTTTCTGGGTTCTTCATTTCATCTTCAGCTTCGTTGAAACAAGTAAGTTTAATCTTAGATTAGCTCAGCTAAAACTGAGCTTAGAATCATATGGAAGTTCAAGATTATAGATTCTTAATTTTGTTTTATTATTTTTCTTGTAATTACTGATAAATACACGGTAAAATAAGCCGGTTGTTTTTTTATTTTTGCTAAGATCTATGTGTATGATTCATGTGGGTTCATAGTTTTTATCAAGGTTAAATTTTTATTCCAATTTTTAGTTTTCATGGAATTAAAAGCCAATCCTTATCCGTTTAAGAGGTGCCCTTTATATAAGCTATTGTTTGCATGCTAATTGTTGTATAGTTATTTGTTTTGATGGTAATCATGAGGCTAATTCATTTTGGTCGTGTATCTGGTTTTAGAAGGTCTAGTAAAAGAAAAGCAATGGTGAAGGAGACTGAATATTATGATATATTGGGTGTAAGTGTTGATGCCTCCCCAGCTGAGATCAAGAAGGCTTATTACCTGAAGGTAATGTTTCGATTCTATCTCCCGTGCTTTTTTCGCTTAGGGGAATTGTGGGTAATTTGAAATGTGTTTATGTTTTATACAATTTGAAGCCAAAGTTGCAGCAGAACTTACCAGTTTTTGGGAGCAATTTTTATATGTTGTGGTTTATTGCCTTCTAAATTTGTGTTTCGAAATTGTCTAATGAGCACCTTAGAATGTAATTTGATGATTATATGGTTGGGAATTTTGGGGTTTTGTCTATGCTACATTCGATTTTTGGTTGTGAGATAGTTGTCCATGTTCTTTTGCAGGCACGGATAGTCCACCCAGATAAAAATCCTGGAGACCCAAAGGCTGCAGAAAATTTTCAGGTAAGCTTATACCTTTGATATATAAGAACTTCAAATATTATCATTTGATTGGTGTAATTAAACATGTTATTGTCCACCTCACTACTGTGAGTTTATCTTCAAATCCCAAGTTCGTATTATCAGAAACGGGAAATCAATTTAAAACAGAAAACTGGTTCGTTAATTTGTTACTATTTTGAATTTTTAGGTTAATTTGTGCATATTGTATCAATGTGCTTCTTTGCCTTTTTGTAAGATGCATTAAGGATTTATAAATCTCAAGAACCATATAATTTCTTTCCAGATTTTTTTGTTAACTTTCTTTCTATAATTTGTCTGGTTATGGTACATATTTAAAGGTACTTGGTGAGGCATATCAGATTTTAAGTGATCCTGAGAAGCGTGAAGCGTATGACAAGCATGGAAAGGATGGAATAACGCAGTAAGTTCATGTACTTCAAGCATTGCTTTTACCTGTTTCATCTTCTAGATAAACTTATAAAGAATTTGACTATGGTTTGTTATAATTATTCATCTTCAACCAATTTCCTTTCTTTCTTTTGTTAATGGGTGCCTCTTCCCCTTTTTTGCTATTAAAACATTTGTTTATTCCTGTGGAAAACATGAGGAAATTGGTGTCTCATATTGTTTTGCTTTGCAGTGAGTTCATGGTGGATCCTTCAGCTGTGTTTGGCATGCTTTTTGGAAGTGAGTTTTTTGATGATTATGTTGGGCAACTAGCGCTGGCTACGTTGGCAGGCATTGAGCTTGAAAATGAGTCGCAGGACCCAGAAGTTCGTCGGCAGAAAATGCAGGAGAAAATGAGGGTATATTTTCTTCACTAGTATTGTCAAAATGTGAGCTTTTTGATAGACCTGATTGAAGCTTCAACCTTTTTTCCAATGTGCAGGCATTGCAGAAAGAGAGGGAAGAAAAGCTCATCACAAATCTGAAAAATCGTCTTGAACCATTTGTTGAAGGCCGAACAGACGAGTTTGTACTATGGGCAAGTTCAGAAGCTCGTCGCCTCTCTGCGGCTGGTAAATTTTTCCTAGCTCCCCTCGAACCAGTATGCTATATTTGTTTAAACCTATCAAAACCTTAGTGTTGAATTTGGAAACCTACCTTAACAATGAAATATTCATTGGTCCCAAGAGCATGTCTGGGATGAGGACTGAAGTTCAAATTTTTATAAATTTGAAATTGTTTGTACTGCCAAGGCAGCGGCATCATGATGGAGCATGATGATGAAAAACTTCAACTTTAGTCCTCAACTGTCACTATCTATGGTTAATCAGAATTCCCTAAAGTCATTGAGCCATGAAGACATTTCTGGGTCTTCAAAGCCATCTTTTAGCTGCCTCTTGGAGTCTTAGTGAATATTTAATTCATCACTACTTACATGCAATGTCATGCACCATTGATCGTTCATAGCCTTAATAAAAAATAGGTTAGAGGATTAATTTATGGAAATTCGTACACTGCTTAGTGTGCATAAATTCTTTAGAATCTCTGCTGTTATGGGATGACCTGGTTTACATTCTGAACTCAGTTTTATGGCTTTTGAAAGGAAATCGGCTGTTTTTAAAAATACTATCCAAATGTTATCTCATTTGATTTTTACTACTTGTACAACTTGCATTAATCTATAACTGCTGCCCTCTGTAGCTTTTGGTGAAGCTATGCTACACACGATTGGCTATATTTACACAAGACAAGCTTCAAAGGAGCTTGGAAAGGACAAACGGTTTATGAAGGTGCCATTTTTGGCAGAATGGGTACGAGATAAAGGCCATCAGATAAAGTCGCAAGTAATGGCAGCATCAGGTACAACATTTCTGCAATTAGGAAATTTGTACTTGGTGAATAGGCTTGGGTTTTTATTTATGTTTAGACCTTCTAATGGACTCAACATGTTAATCATTTCTGAATGTCTAGGTGCTGTTTCTTTGATTCAAATACAAGAAGACCTGAAGAAGATTAACCAAGCAGAAAACAAAGAAGAGAACCTAATGAAAGCCATTGAAGATAAGAAGGATGCTGTGCTTCAATCCCTTTGGCAGATCAATGTGGTTGATATTGAATCAACCCTATCACGGATCTGCCAAGCTGTAAGTTCCATTTTTTCCTTTCTTAAGCTTAGAAAGTTTTGATGTATGCAGCATGGATTATGGTATGATTCTACCTATTTTGAGCTGAGTTATCTTTTCAGTTTACTATATTAACTTGCTAATATTAAATCTATTATGCAAAAGACTGTGCATCGCATTATGGCCTACTTAGAAACTTACCTCAAGTGTCCTTTACCCGAAATAGATGCAAGTTAGGCAGTGAAACCTGAACTGAATTCAATATAAATAGATGCAATAGTTCCATTCAACATTGTAGATGCAAAACTCCATCATAATTAATAATCCTGCCTTCCTCCAGATGTAATTTGATATGGCTAGTGAGATGTTTTACGCTATTGATGCTTGTGGAACTTATTATATGTCAATTTAAGACATAGTATGCATGCAGGGTGAATTAACATGAATAGTAACAAAATTTCTCTGGTTGCTTTTCTTGGCATTCTTTACTTCTATTTCAGGTATTGAAAGACCCTAGTGTGTCCAAGGATGTTCTGAAACTAAGGGCAAAAGGGCTGAAAAAACTTGGGACTGTCTTCCAGGTAGGTTTTATTTTCCTTTTACATTGGTGGTGATATTTGACTCAGTATCAGAACCTGATTTTAACCCTATAAGGTTAAAACAGCTGTTTTTCATATTATATGCATCATGTTGACATCTGATCGATCTCCATTCTCAAATATAATTATGTAAGTAACCCACTTTTTCAATTACCAAATACCCTTGTACGAGTTTAAAAATTACCATATGACATGGGCATGACATGACGCTTTTTATAATAATATTTCTTTCTCATTTTAACAATGTTTTATATTTCGTATAATAATGTTCATTTGTTACCTCAATTCTTCTTTTGCATATCAACGTCAGATAGATGACATAAGACCAATTAAGATGATATTTAATTTTAGGATATTAACTGATATGCATAATGTAAAAAGCCACTTATTATTACCAAAATACCCTCATCCGAGTTTAAATTACCAATATGACATGACATGACATTTTTTAATAATTTTTTCTGATTTTAACTGTTTTGTACATTATGTGACACTGATGTATCATTGTTACCTCAATTTTTCATTTGCATATCAACATCAAAAAGATGACATACTCATAAGATGATAATTAATTTTGAGATTTACTGATATGCGTAACAATAAAAACATACTTATTAATTACCAAATACCCTTATCCGATTTGAATTACCATTGAACTGACATGACTTTTTTTTAATAATAATTACCCGTTTTAAGTGATGTGTTTAGTAAATGACATTGACATATCATTTTGTTAAATCAAATTTTCTTTTATATATCAATTAAGATAGATATTTAATTTTGAGATATTAACTGATTTTTGTATTATAAAAATTCCTTATTAATTACTAAAATACCCTCATCGAGTTTACAAATTACCAATATGACACTCATTTTAGATGTGTTATATTAGTGACACTCATAATTATTTTTAAACATTTTCTTTCACATATCGACATCAATTAAGATGATATCAATTTTAGGATATTTATTGATGCATGATATGATTCTTATATAATGTTATTCATTTCGAGGTCACAAAAAGGTAGAACATATAATCTAAAGTGAGGTGTTACATAATCAATGTTATGCTAAATAATTCATAGTTGGGTATTTATTTATTTGATTGCAACATGTGGGATGCCAAAATATTCCCAATATTATAATTAAGTTGAACAACTTTTTCCTCCCCTCTCTTTGAGAATGAAAAAACCTAAATTCTCAAGAAGACAATTCATATGTGAAACCTAATTAATTGTATATATGTCATCCTTTACAATATGGACCCATGAAGCAATTGTAGGTTACAAAATCCTTTAATTAAGAATCATAACTACAAAAAATATTCTCCTCTATTAAGGAAATGAGAAAGTTACTTACATATTTGAAAAAATGAAATTCTTCTTCATGTGTCTCATAATACATTGGGGTAAAAGAAAAGATTGCATATATATATATAGTAACGGTTGCTAATATTGCCATGACCAATATATATATATGTATACTTGTCGACAATAACTTATTAATATTCGCGATGACAATCAATACAACGTACATTAACATTATCATGTCAATAGACAAAAAGTACGATTCAGAAATACGCACGCAAATAACTTTCTAATAGTAAAGATTTTTGAATCAACCCATTTAATCATGGTTAGAATGAGTCCAAATTGCATTGCTACGCCACTAAATATGCTTTACGGAAGAATTAAAGAGAAAGAAATATTAATACAAACTATATATATAGCAAAAAACAAAGTGAAAAAAAGTCGGTGGGACTTAGGTATATGGTTATTTTCATTTAAGTCCAAAGAAAAATAAGCATAAATGTAGTACATACTTTACATAATAAATAAAGCACGTCTTCTTAAAGAAGACAAGGAAGATGAGACCTCTCTTTTACTTTTTTTTTTTTTTTTTTTTTTTTTCCTTTTTGGATTTGATTGCATGTTGGTAAAAATATTAATTAAACAACTCTCGAGCAATAGACGCACATTACTTAAGCATGTGGCCACCCAATTTAGTTTATTTTTTTCGATAGAGTTTGATACTTAATTTAACAGATCAAAATTATATATATATATATATATATATATGTATATGTCTCTGTGTGTTGTGTATTAATAAAATATAGAATCTTGAGAAGCATTGAGACGGGGGTAATTATCATTTTATATAAGGGGAACAATTGCAAAAACCTCTTTTTTTTTTTTTAATAAAATTGTTGGAGAATTTAAAAAATAAAGAGCCTTGAAACCCTTTTCGAATTTTTCTTATAAAAAAATTCTTTATGCATTTTTTTTCTAATTCATAATTAAAATATTTGAAAATGCTTTCTAGAAATGCATATAGCACTTAGCATTTTTTTTTGTTTTCGTGAAGAAATCATCCTAAACTTTTTGACTCTAGGAATTGCCTTTTATTATTTCAACAATATATATAAAAATATACGGTTGAAAATGGGTTGAGTAGAATTCACCTAAAAAAACTAGTTCAAAAGAAAAAAAGTCCACCATATATATACACAATCTATACAGCCCACTGACTCAATGATGTGAAAGAAATACATTTCTAATAATTAATTTATTATAGAGTTTTTTTTAGAATGAGAAAAACATTTTAATTTAGAATTTTTAATTATTGATGTATATAAGTGGTTAGACAATGATCTAGAAGTTTGTGGCCCATGAAAGATTGATTGTTTTTAATAAAACAAAAAAAAATTAAAAGGGTTTAATTAATTAATTAATTATAATGAAAGAAAGAGTGATGTCCTGTTAATTGAAAGTGCATTGATGTTGAGTGGTGCCAATAACGTGTAATTAATATTAAGCATAATTGAGTTTTGGATCAAGAGTGATGCCCTTCATCTACTACTAATTAAATATTATTTATTAATTAATGCTAAATCTAACCCAATTTTGTTCTAAACTATACAAATACTAGAATATTTTGTCACCCGTGAATATTATGATTATTTCAAAGCTTTTTATTTATTATTTTAAGTTATCTTTCTTGGTGGGGTGTTATTAAAAAAAAAAAAAAATATAAGAAGTTTTCATTGGTTGACCTTTGAGAAGTATTTTTATAAATATTCTTGATTTTGACAAATAATATTGTGATTTCTGCTAGAACTTGTAATTCTATCACACTTTCGATACGGTAACTTGTTATTGATTAGCTCGTATGGGCAGGCAGAACCATACAAGTAGGCCGAACCCATTGTAGTTGACCAATGACATTGTCACGTCGAGGGTTGTGAGATTGGTTGTGGCTTCATTACTTTTGTCTCATATCGCTAATTTGGTAGACTGTCATAATATATAAGTATGGTTGAACCTGTTATTGATGGATTTAGCCACCTTTGTTTGGTGGATGATGTCATTGGTCGTGCACTGCCGACCATGAGAGAGGTTAATAGATGATGGGTCCTTGGGTTCTTGGCCGTACATGTTGAGTATGATGGAGGGTTAATATTCTGATGATGGTCCTTGGCGTGCACGCCGAGCATAAGGGAGTTAATATGATACGAAAGAATAGGATTCAAAGCAACCAAATAATCTCTAAATTATGAGCCATTCAAAACCATGATCTTACTTAACATGAATATATAATTTCTTAATTTAAAATACATTATTTATAAAAGCAATTTTGAGAAAAAAAAAAAAAACTTCTATTTTTTTTTCTAAGTTAAATTCAGAAACTTTTGCTACTAATAAAATAAAATCTTTGTATCCCAAAAATTGTTTTTTAAAATATTCAATTAGTCAAAATTCCAACACTATGAAGCACAAGCAAGCTGGCTTTTTATATATTAACGTCAAAAGTGCTTTTGGGTAGTGCAGAAGCACTTCCAAATAGCAGTTAAAATTAAAATAGAGTGGTGGTAATAGATTATTGGTTTAGTGCCATTTCCACCCAGTGGCGTGTACTAAAAGGCCACTTTAAAGAAGAAGATGGTATTTTCAGTTCAATGGGTGCTGCAATTTGTGTGAACACTTTTTGCTTTTGCTGACAGAAGTGCTTTTTCTGAAAGCTGCAGGCTGCTTCAAAGAGAAGTCGAAACGAAAAGCACTTTGCTAAGAGATGATGGTGAAGTTACATCATCGCAGTACTTTCTTCTGCTTTTCTTGTAGCCAGTACAAGCTTTCACTGTGTCTCTTCGATTGGAACAAGGGGGCCATAGAACAATCAAGAAGTTACATTGGGAGCCAAATGTAAAGTTGAAAAACTGAGGGGGACAGACACATAATGTTAGGTCGACAATCCAATCTCAATCCCCGACGTGGCAACTTGTCATTGGTTAGCTTGCAAATGGTCAGTGGGACCCATACGATAACTGACGAGCTGTCGTATTGGAGATTGTGAGAGAAAGTTTGGGATTAGTCGTGAGCCTAGCATTGCTCGGACAAAAATGGCATAATTGAATTTAAGGGCTGATATTTTTCTATTTAATTCCTAAGAACATTTTTATCCTCGCACATACTAATAGAACTTGTCACAACTAATGAAATTAATGAATAGGGAGGCCACAACTCACTAACGGGCCGTCTTGGCCCATGGGTAACAAAAGAGCCTTATACTCTAGAAACTAGAATTGGGTTACATGTAATGTTCAATGAATAAAGGGGCAACGAACAATCGAAGTTACTTATACTTTATATAGGAGCCAAAATGTAAAGTTTGAAAACTGATGGGGGGACGAAAATGGCTAAACTGAATTTGTAAGGTCTACATATTTCTATTTTGATCCTAAGAACATTTTTATTTTCAACACATCCAATAGAACTTGTCACATCCAAAGCACTTAAGAATAAAAAGGTCAAACCATCACTAGGTGCCTTGACGATAAAAGACAAAAAGAGCTTTCCAAGCTCCTGAGTTTAAGTCCTCTAGGCGCTAAAAATGTGACCACTGGAGGATTACCGATCGGTTTTCAAGGGCTGGGGGGTTTAATTGAGGTATGCTCAAACTGGCTCAACCCTGGTGATAACCAAAAAAAAAAAAAAAAAAAAAAAAGAAATAGAGAGCCCACAACTCATATAACGGGCCATTTTGGCCCATCGGTTAACAAAAGGCCGATACTCTAGAAAGAATTGGGTCAAATGTATTGTTCATGAATAAAGGGACCATAGACATCAAGAAGTTTTATGGGAGCCAAATGTAAAGTTAAAAACTGCAGGGGACAACATGGTATAAAACTGAATTTATAGTCCTAGGAATATTTTTATCCTCATACATTCGAATGAACTTGTCACATCCAAAAGCACTGCTAAGAGATGATCGTGAAGTTCATCAATCACAATACTTTCTTTCTGCTTTCTTATAGCAAGTAGCAGCTTTCATTGTGTCTCTTCAATTGGAACTTGATATACATATAATTGAGATGCACGTCAGCTAGTTCAAACATTCGGTTATCCAAAGAAAAAAAAAAAAACTGATATACGTATACATAGGAATGGATTGGAGATAGTAAATTTTTCTAGGGACAAATGTAGTTCAATGAATAAAGGGGCCATACAACAATCTAGAAGTTACATTTAGGGAGCCAAAAGTAAAATTTTAAACTGATGAGGGGACAACATGGCATAAACCAATTTATAGGACTAATATTTCTATTTATTCAAAGAGCATTTTTATCCTCAACACATCTTAATAGAACTTGTCACATCCAAGAAATTCAATAAGATTGACTTACAACTCAATCTTTAAACTTTTTCTATAAACTCACGTAACAGCTCGCAATTAGGCTCGACATTGTCAGAGAAAACTTGTGAGATGGTTGTAAGACTGTAAGTGTATTGCCCTGAGAATTAATGAATAGGGAGGCCCACTCATAACGGGCCGTCTTTGCCCATGGTACAAAAGCCTTTATACTCGAGAAACTAGAATTGGGCCTGATATTTCTGGCAGGGTCCATATTTGGGCTTGGCCGTAAAGTTTCTTCTATATGCTTCCACACGTGTAACATATCAAATAATTACTCTGGTACGTGCATGTTCATGGCCAAAAAAATGACAGCAAACACATGTAAATCGAAAAAAAACAAAAAAGGAGATCTGTTTGCGCTCAAAACACTTTTAACAGAAGCTTCGGGTCCTAAATTACAAACTAAGTACTTTTGATTCATGTTGAGGTTATCATTCACATTTCACTGTCGTTGATTCTCTTTCTGTGTCTTCATTTCACTTCAGCTTCGTTGAAACAAGTAAGTTTAATCTTAGATTAGCTCAGCTAAAACTGAGCTTAGAATCATATGAAGTTCAAGATTATAGATTCTTAATTTTGTTTTATTATTTTCTTGTAATTACTGATAAACACACGGTAAAATAAGCCGGTTGTTTTTTATTTTTGCTAAGATTTATGTGTATGTCTTGTGGGTTCATAGTTTTTATCAAGGTTATTTTTTTCCAATTTTTAGTTTTATGGAATTAAAAGCCATCCTTACCGTTAAGAGGTGCCCTTTATATAAGCATTTTTGTGCACAATTGTTTGATAGTTTTTGTTGTTTGATGGTATCATGAGGCTAATTCATTTTGGTCGTGTATCTGGTTTTAAAGGTCTAGTAAAGAAAAGCAATGGTGAAGGAGACTGAATATTATGATATATTGGGTGTAAGTGTTGATGCCCCCCCAGCTGAGATCAAGAAGGCTTATTACCTAAGGTAATGTTTCGATTCTATCTCCCTTGCTCTTTTCGCTTGGGAATTGTGGGTATTTGAAATGTGTTTATGTCTTATACAATTTGAAGCCAAAGTTGCAGCAGAACTTATCAGTTTTTGGAAGCAATTTTTTATGTTGTGGTTTATTGCCTTCTAATTTGTGTTTCGAAATTGTCTAATGAGCACCTTAGAATGATTTGATGATTATATGGTTGGGAATTTTGGTTTGGTCTATGCTACTTCGATTTTTGGTTGTGAGATAGTTGTCCTTTTCTTTGGCAGGCACGGATAGTCCACCCAGATAAAAATCCTGGAGACCCAAAGGCTGCAGAAATTTTCAGGTAAGCTTATACCTTTGATATATAAGACTTCAAATATTATCATTTGATTGGTGTAATTAACATGTTATTGTCCACCCACTACTGTGAGTTATCTTCAAATCCCAAGTTCGTATTATCAGAAACGGGAAATCAATTTAAAACAAAACTGGTTCGTTTTTGTTACTATTTTGAATTTTAGGTTAATTTGTGCATATTGTATCAATGTGCTTCTTTGCCTTTTGTAAGATGCATTAAGGATTATAAATCTCAAACCATATATTTCTTTCCAGATTTTTTGTATGTTACGTTGAAGGTTTAACATGAAACAAAATATTTATCTCAAATTGTTTGGAGTAATGATTTTTGTTTTAGACTTGTTACCATATCTTTTAATTTACGGGTACATTATTCGCTATCATGGACATCTTCTTGTTTAAGCCAAAATATTTTTAGCTTCTTAAGCATGTTTAGAGCTTCTTGGCAGGAAACTTTTTGTATTTCCGTATTATCATCCTCATGATTATTTCATTTCTCTTTTTATCTAATTGTAGCAATGATTTCTTCTTCAGTTAAAGTATACATGACTTGTCGCTTATTTGGATGATTGAGGAAGACATTAATATTCATTCGATTAGTGTAGTGAAGTTGTCGAATCCGATCACTCAATTCTACAATGACTTTTTGATTCTCCTCATCCACTTCATTTGTAACGTGCAATCCACATTGGGGGTCCTAATTTTTCAATGCTTAAAATAATTGGCAATTGTCTGTGACTTCATATTAATTGATTATGCATTAACTGTATTTACAATTCCATCAAGGATATTTATCTTTGTTTATTCCAAGACATGATCTTCTATTCGTTTCAAAAGTAGACAATTGAAATGCTGAATTGAAACCCTAATACTATTATGAAATAAGAAATTTTGGTAACTACACCTCTATTAACTTATAACCTCCTCATAGTAATAAAATTAGTTAGTCTCAGCATTATGACTATAAAGAGGTTTTACTGAATATCTTTCACATGTCTTTTTTTTTTTTTTTTTTTTTGGTATCCAGAGGTGTTGGGGGCAGCTTATGCACACCTCAATCGTAAACCGTCAGTGGCTACCCTTATCAGTAGTAATAGAGATTCGAACTCAAAACCTTTTGGATAATACACTTAAAAGTCCCAAGCAAACCATCAAGTTACTTAGAGAGGTAGTTGTCTTTCGCATGTCTCTCAAACTGAAATCAAATATTCAAAAGGCAAGATCAGTCAAACAATACAAGATCTGCAGTACCAATTTCTTCATCTCATCATCATCATCATCATGAAGGAAACTCAAAATTTTAGAATGAACCACACAAGTACAATAATGCGAGAAAGAAAGTAAAAGGGGAAAGGCATGAATGAAAAAGTAAAAGCTACAAGAGTGTTGGAATGGAAAGCAAAAAATATTTTCTTAGAAGATATAAAAATGGTGGAACTGTGAAAGTGAGTGCCACTCCCCCTGCTGTTGAGGAAGAAATCCCATGTGCAGGGAGCATTGTTTTCAGTACAAGTACTCTTAAAACCACATGATGCCTTTGAAAAAGGGATGATTTTGCTTATTATTTTTTGCAACACCAACATGTGCTATTACCAATTTGATTACTAGTTTAATTATCAAATAACTATGGGCTGGCTCTATTGTCTTCTTGGTTTTCTTTTTTAATGAGAAAAGAAAAAAAAATTAAGAAAAACAGATAAAAGAAATCACCGATTGACCTCTTGAAAGTTCGATATCATACCTTTTTAGTTTCATAAAATACTAAGTTCTGAGCAAACCTGGAAAACTTGTCTAAATTGTAAGTGGGATTAATTCTTTATACCCGTGTGAGATTACTTAATTGAAACGTAAATTATAGTTTTCGGAAGAGTATATGAAATTAATGTATTGTATGTGACATTTTAATGACCAAAAGTGTTTGATTAGCTTGTGCACACCTCAACTAGTCTTTCGGGGCCCTAAAGTGAACGGTTGGATAAATCTTTTTAGCGGTCACCCATATTAGTGCTTGGGGGGCTCGAACTCAGGAACCCATTATAGTTTTTAGAAGAGTATATGAAATTAATGTATTGTATGTGACATTCTGAAGATCAAGGGTGTCTAGACCAACTTGCATGTACCTTAATTAATCCCTCAAAAACCTGAAGTGAACAGTTAGATAAATCTCTCTAGTGGTCGCCCCTATTAGTGCTTTGGGAGACTCAAACTCAAGAATTCATGTTGGACCTCTTTGTTCTTTTACCACCAAACCATCTAGTGGTGGTTTTGTGACATGGTTGTTGCCCACATGGAAAAGGGTTTTGTATAAAGGAATCAAAAGTTGGAGGATACACTAAACTAAAGATTGTGTTTGGATTTGGAGAGGGAAAGATGAAGACTCAATTGAAGAATTTCACCTTTTTTGAGTTACATAAAAATGGATAAAGAGACAAATAGGCACCCAAGAAGTGATGAAAGAAAATGGGGTTAAAGGCATCACCACTTTATTTTTACACAAACAAGAAGAGAAAAGAGCCAAGAAGGAGGGACATAGGCATAGCAAATGGGCTCCAACTTTTATTTTTTTATGGAGAAAATAGAGGCTATGGTTTTCTTAAGATTCCAATAACTTTTGCAATTTGAATATCAAATACAGAAAACAACAAATAAAATAGAAAACATTTCAAGTGACAAACGGTGGTCATATTAATGCATATCATAATCACAATCCAATGTATTTAATCATAGTTCCGTAACCACTTAAGTAACTTGATATATTTTGAAGAATATATAATTATGTAAAGTAACCCACTTTTTCAATTACCAAAATACCCTTATACGAGTTTAAAAATTACCAATATGACATGGCATGGCATGACATGACGCTTTTTATAATAATATTTGTTTCTCATTTTAACAAATGTTTTATATTTCGTGATAATAATGTATCATTTGTTACCTCAATTCTTTTCTTGCATATCAACGTCAGATAAGATGACATAAGACCAATTAAAATGATATTTAATTTTAGGATATTAACTGATATGCATAATGTAAAAAAAGCCACTTATTAATTACCAAAATACCCTCATCCGAGTTTAAAAATTACCAATATGACATGACATGACATTTTTTAATAATAATTTTTCTGATTTTAACTGTTGTGTTACATTATGTGACACTGATGTATCATTTGTTACCTCAATTTTTCATTTGCATATCAACATCAATTAAGATGATAATTAATTTTGAGATATTTACTGATATGCGTAACATAAAAAACCTACTTGTTAATTACCAAAATACCCTTATTCGATTTTGAAATTACCAATATGACATGACATGACCTTTTTTTTTTTTATAATAAATTTACCCATTGTAAGTGATGTGTTATAGTATATGACATTGACATATCATTTGTTAAATCAAATTTTCTTTTATATATCAATTAAGATGGCATAAGATCAATTAAGATGATATTTAATTTTGAGATATTAACTGATTTTTGTATTATAAGAAAATTCTCTTATTAATTACTAAAATACCCTCATCCGAGTTTACAAATTACCAATATGACACTCATTTTAAGTGATGTGTTATATTAGGTGACACTCATATATTATTTTTTAAATCAATTTTTCTTTCACATATCGACATCAATTAAGATGATAATCAATTTTAGGATATTTATTGATATGCATGATATGATTCTTATAATATAAGGTTAGATCATTCTGGAGGTACAAAAAGGTATAGACATATAATCTAAAGTGAGGTGTTACATAATCAATGTTATACCAAATAATTCATAGTTGGGTATTTATTTATTTTGATTGCAACATGTGGGATGCCAAAATATTCCCAATATTATAATTAAGTTGAACAACTTTTTCCTCCCCTCTCTTTGACAATGAAATAAACCTAAATTCTCAAGAAGACAAATTCATATTGAAAACCTAATTAATTGTATATATGTGCATCCTTTTACAATATGGACCCATGAAAGCAATTGGTAGGTTACAAAATCCTTTAATTAAGAATCATAACTACAAAAATATTCCTCCTCTTATTAATGGAAATGAGAAAGTATATACTTACCATATTTGAAAATAATGAAATTTCTTTCATGTGGCTTCATAAATACATTGGGGTAAAAGAAAAGATTGCATATATATATATAGTAACGGTTGCTAATATTGCCATGACCATATATATATATATGTATACTTGTCGTACAATAACTTATTAAATATTGCGCGATGACAAATCAATACAACGTACATTAACATTATCATGTCAATAGGAGCAGAAAAGTACGATTCAGAAAATACGCACGCAAATAACTTTCTAATTAAGTTAAAGATTTTTGAATCAACCCATTTAATCATGGTTAGAATGAGTCCATCAAATTGCATTGCTACGCCACTAAATATTGCTTTACGGAAGAATTAAAGAGAAAGAAATTAGTAATACAAAACTATATAATATAGCAAAAAAACAAAGTGAAAAAAAGTCGGTGGGGGAACTTAGGTATATGGTTAATTTCATTTAAGTCCAAAAGAAAAATAAAGCATAAATGTAGTACATACTTTACATAATAAAATAAAGCTACGTCTTCTTAAAGAAAGACAAGGAAGATGAGACCTCTCCATTTATACGTTTTTTTGTTTTGTTTTTTTTTTTTTTTCCTTTTGGATTTGATTGCATGTTGGTAAAAATATTAATTAAACAACTCTCGAGCAATAGACGCACATTACTTAAGCATGTGGCCACCCAATTTAAGTTTATTTTTTTCGATAGAGTTTCGATACTTAATTAACAGATCAAAATTTTATATATAATATATAATATATAATAATATATGTCTCTGTGTGTGTGTGTATATTAATAAAATGATAGAAATCTTGATGAAGCATGAGACAGGGGGTAAATTATCATTTTATATAATTAAGGGGAACAATTGCAAAAAACTCTTTTTTTTTTTAAATAAAAAGTTGGAGAATTTAAAAAATAAAGAGCCTTGAAAAACCCTTTTCGAATTTTTCTTATAAAAAAATTCTTTATGCATTTTTTTCATAATTCATAATTAAAATATTTGAAAATGCTTTCTAGAAATGCATATAGCACTTAGCATTTTTTTTTTGTTTTCGTGGAAGAAATCATCCTAATACTTTTTGACTCTAGGAATTGCCTTTTATTATTTCAACAATATATATATATAAAATATACGGGTTGAAAAATGGGTTTGAGTAGAATTCACCTAAAAAAACTAGTTCAAAGGAAAAAAAAGTCCAACCATATATATACACAATCTATAACAGCCCACTGACTCAATGATGTGAAAGAAATACAATTTCTAATAATTAATTTATATAGAGTTTTTTTAGAATGAGAAAAACATTTTTAATTTAGAAATTTAATTAATTATGATGATAATAATGGTGGTTAGACAATGATCTAGAAGTTTGTGGCCCATGAAAGATTGATTGTTTTTAATAAAAAGCAAAAAAAATTAATTAAAGGGGTTTAATTAATTAATTAATTAATTAATGAAAGAAAGAGTGATGTCCTGTTAATTGAAAGTGCATTGATGTTGAGTGGTGCCAATAACGTGTAATTAAATATTAAGCATAATTGAGTTTTGAGATCAAGAGTGATGCCCTTCATCTACTACTAATTAAATATTATTTATTTAATTAATGCTAAATCTAACCCAATTTTGTTCTAAACTATACAAATACTAGAATATTTTGTCACCCATGTGAATATTATGATTTATTTCAAAGCATTTTATTTATTTATTTTAAGTTATCTTTCTTGGTGGGGTGTTATTTAAAAAAAAAAAAAAAATTTATAAGAAAGTTTTCATTGGTTGACCTTTGAGAAGTATTTTTATTAAATATTTCTTTGATTTTGACAAATAATATTGTGTATTTCTACTAGAACTTGTATATTCTATCACAACTTTTGATGCGATAACTTGTTATTGATTAGCTCGCAAATAGCCAGGCAGAACACATACAAGTAGGCGGAACCCATTGTGCGAGTTGACCAATGACGAACTGTCACGTCAAGGGTTGTGAGATCAGTAGTATTACTCTTGTCTTATATTGCCAATTTGGTACACTGTTATGGTGTATAGTTATGGTTGAACTCACTCCTCTATTAAGCTAGTTTTTTTAGGTGAGTTGTTCCCAAGCCTGTTACTGATGTTATCAGAGTCACCTTTGTTTGAGGCAATGATGGGTCCTTGGCGTGCACGCCGACCGTGAGAGAGGGTTAATAGATGATGGGTCCCTAGGGGTTCTTGGTTGTACATGCTGAATGTGATGGAGGGTTAATATTCTGATGATGGTTCCTTGGCTGTGCACGTCGAGCATGAGAGAGAGTTAATATGATACGAAAGAATAGGATTCAAAGCAACCAAATATAATCTCATCTTTAATTATGAGCCATTCAAAACCAATGATCTTACTTAACATGAATATATAATTTCTTAATTTAAAAATACATTATTTATAAAAAGCAATTTTGAGAAAAAAAAAAAAAACTTCTATTTTTTTTCTAATGTTAAATTCAGAAAACTTTTTGCTACTAATAAAATAAAATACTTTGTATCCCAAAAATTGTTTTTTAAAATATTCAATTTAGTCAAAATTCCAACACTATGAAGCACAAGCAAGCTGGCTTTTTATATATTAACTGTGTAAAAGTGCTTTTGGGTAGTGCAGAAGCACTTCCAAATAAGCAGTTAAAATTAAAAATAAGAGTGGTGGGTTAATAGATTATTGGATTAGTGCACATTTCCAACACAGTGCGGTGTACTAAAAAGCCACTTTAAAGAAGAAGATGGTGGATTTTGCAGTTCAATTGGGTGCTGCAATTTTGTGTGAACACATTTTTGCTTTTGCTGACAGAAGTTGCTTTTTCTGAAAGCTGCAGGCTGCTTCAAAGAGAAGTCGAAAACGAAAAGCACTTTGCTAAGAGATGATGGTGAAGTTACATCAATCGCAGTACTTTCTTTCTGCTTTTCTTGTAGCCAGTAGCAAGCTTTCACTGTGTCTCTTCGATTGGAACAAAGGGGGCCATAGAACAATCAAGAAGTTACATTTTGGGAGCCAAAATGTAAAGTTGAAAAACTGAGGGGGACAGACACAATAATGTTAGGTCGACAATCCAATCTCACAATCCCCGACGTGGCAACTTGTCATTGGTTAGCTTGCAAATAGGTCAGTGGGACCCATACGAGTAACTTGACGAGCTGTCGTATTGGAGATTGTGAGAGAAAGTTATGGGATTAGGTCGTGAGCCTAGCATTGCTCGGACAAAAATGGCATAATTGAATTTATAAGGGCTGAATATTTCTATTTTAATTCCTAAGAACATTTTTATCCTCTGCACATACTAATAGAACTTGTCACAACTAAATGAAATTAATGAATAGGGAGGCCACAACTCACATAACGGGCCGTCTTGGCCCATGGGTAACAAAAAGCCTTTATACTCTAGAAACTAGAATTGGGTTAAAATGTAATGTTCAATGAATAAAGGGGCAACAGAACAATCAAGAAGTTACATTTATACTTTATATAGGAGCCAAAATGTAAAGTTTGAAAACTGATGAGGGGGGACGAAAATGGCTAAAACTGAATTTGTAAGGTCTACATATTTCTATTTTGACTCCTAAGAACATTTTTATTTTCAACACATCCTAATAGAACTTGTCACATCCAAAAGCACTTAATGAATAAAAAGGTCAAACCATCACTAGGTGCCTTGACGATAAAAGAACAAAAAGAGCTTTCCCAAGCTCCTGAGTTTAAGTCCTCTTAGGCGCTAAAAATGTGACCACTGGAGGATTACCCGATCGGGCTTTCAAGGGCTGGGGGGTTTAATTGAGGTATGCTCAAACTGGCTCAGACACCTGGTGATAACCAAAAAAAAAAAAAAAAAAAAAAAAAAGAAATAGAGAGGCCACAACTCATATAACGGGCCATTTTGGCCCATCGGTTAACAAAAGGCCAGTATACTCTAGAAAGAATTGGGTCAAAATGTATTGTTCAATGAATAAAGGGACCATAGAACAATCAAGAAGTTACATTTATGGGAGCCAAAATGTAAAGTTTAAAAACTGCAGGGGACAACATGGTATAAACTGAATTTATAAGTCCTAGGAATATTTTTATCCTCAATACATTCGAATAGAACTTGTCACATCCAAAAGCACTTGCTAAGAGATGATCGTGAAGTTTCATCAATCACAATACTTTCTTTCTGCTTTCTTATAGCAAGTAGCAAGCTTTCATTGTGTCTCTTCAATTGGAACTTGATATACATATAATTGAGATGCACGTCAGCTAGTTCAAACACTTCGGTTATCCAAAGAAAAAAAAAAAAACTTGATATACGTATACATAGGAATGGATTGGAGATAGTAAATTTATTCTAGGGACAAAATGTAATGTTCAATGAATAAAGGGGCCATACAACAATCTAGAAGTTACATTTATGGGAGCCAAAATGTAAAATTTTAAAACTGATGAGGGGGACAACAATGGCATAAACTCAATTTATAAGGACTAAATATTTCTATTTTAATTCATAAGAGCATTTTTATCCTCAACACATCTTAATAGAACTTGTCACATCCAAAAGAAATTCAATAAAGATTGACTTACAACTCAATCTTATAAACTTTTTCTTATAAACTCGACGTAACAGCTCGCAATTAGGCTCGACATTGTCAGAGAAAACTTGTGAGATTGGTTGTAAGACTGTAAGTGTAGTATTGCCCTGAGAAATTAATGAATAGGGAGGCCGCAACTCACATAACGGGCCGTCTTTGGCCCATGGGTAACAAAAGGCCTTTATACTCTAGAAACTAGAATTGGGCCTGATATTTCTTGGCAGGGTCCATATTTGGGCTTGGGCCTGATAAAGTTTTCTTCTATTATGCTTCCACACGTGTAACATATCAAAATAATTACTCTGGTACGTGTGCATGTTCATGGCCAAAAAAATGACAGCAAACACATGTAAAATCGAAAAAAAACAAAAAAGGAGATCTGTTTGCGCTCAAGAACACGTTTAACAGAAGCTTCGGGTCCTAAATTACAAAACTAAAGTACTTTTGATTCATGTTGAGGTTATCATTCACATTATCATTCTGTCGTTGATTCTCTTTCTGGGTTCTTCATTTCATCTTCAGCTTCGTTGAAACAAGTAAGTTTAATCTTAGATTAGCTCAGCTAAAACTGAGCTTAGAATCATATGGAAGTTCAAGATTATAGATTCTTAATTTTGTTTTATTATTTTTCTTGTAATTACTGATAAACACACGGTAAAATAAGCCGGTTGTTTTTTATTTTTGCTAAGATTTATGTGTATGATTCATGTGGGTTCATAGTTTTTATCAAGGTTAATTTTTTTTTCCAATTTTTAGTTTTTATGGAATTAAAAGCCAATCCTTATCCGTTTAAGAGGTGCCCTTTATATAAGCTATTGTTTGCATGCTAATTGTTGTATAGTTATTTGTTTTGATGGTAATCATGAGGCTAATTCATTTTGGTCGTGTATCTGGTTTTAGAAGGTCTAGTAAAAGAAAAGCAATGGTGAAGGAGACTGAATATTATGATATATTGGGTGTAAGTGTTGATGCCTCCCCAGCTGAGATCAAGAAGGCTTATTACCTGAAGGTAATGTTTCGATTCTATCTCCCGTGCTTTTTTCGCTTAGGGGAATTGTGGGTAATTTGAAATGTGTTTATGTTTTATACAATTTGAAGCCAAAGTTGCAGCAGAACTTACCAGTTTTTGGGAGCAATTTTTATATGTTGTGGTTTATTGCCTTCTAAATTTGTGTTTCGAAATTGTCTAATGAGCACCTTAGAATGTAATTTGATGATTATATGGTTGGGAATTTTGGGGTTTTGTCTATGCTACATTCGATTTTTGGTTGTGAGATAGTTGTCCATGTTCTTTTGCAGGCACGGATAGTCCACCCAGATAAAAATCCTGGAGACCCAAAGGCTGCAGAAAATTTTCAGGTAAGCTTATACCTTTGATATATAAGAACTTCAAATATTATCATTTGATTGGTGTAATTAAACATGTTATTGTCCACCTCACTACTGTGAGTTTATCTTCAAATCCCAAGTTCGTATTATCAGAAACGGGAAATCAATTTAAAACAGAAAACTGGTTCGTTAATTTGTTACTATTTTGAATTTTTAGGTTAATTTGTGCATATTGTATCAATGTGCTTCTTTGCCTTTTTGTAAGATGCATTAAGGATTTATAAATCTCAAGAACCATATAATTTCTTTCCAGATTTTTTTGTTAACTTTCTTTCTATAATTTGTCTGGTTATGGTACATATTTAAAGGTACTTGGTGAGGCATATCAGATTTTAAGTGATCCTGAGAAGCGTGAAGCGTATGACAAGCATGGAAAGGATGGAATAACGCAGTAAGTTCATGTACTTCAAGCATTGCTTTTACCTGTTTCATCTTCTAGATAAACTTATAAAGAATTTGACTATGGTTTGTTATAATTATTCATCTTCAACCAATTTCCTTTCTTTCTTTTGTTAATGGGTGCCTCTTCCCCTTTTTTGCTATTAAAACATTTGTTTATTCCTGTGGAAAACATGAGGAAATTGGTGTCTCATATTGTTTTGCTTTGCAGTGAGTTCATGGTGGATCCTTCAGCTGTGTTTGGCATGCTTTTTGGAAGTGAGTTTTTTGATGATTATGTTGGGCAACTAGCGCTGGCTACGTTGGCAGGCATTGAGCTTGAAAATGAGTCGCAGGACCCAGAAGTTCGTCGGCAGAAAATGCAGGAGAAAATGAGGGTATATTTTCTTCACTAGTATTGTCAAAATGTGAGCTTTTTGATAGACCTGATTGAAGCTTCAACCTTTTTTCCAATGTGCAGGCATTGCAGAAAGAGAGGGAAGAAAAGCTCATCACAAATCTGAAAAATCGTCTTGAACCATTTGTTGAAGGCCGAACAGACGAGTTTGTACTATGGGCAAGTTCAGAAGCTCGTCGCCTCTCTGCGGCTGGTAAATTTTTCCTAGCTCCCCTCGAACCAGTATGCTATATTTGTTTAAACCTATCAAAACCTTAGTGTTGAATTTGGAAACCTACCTTAACAATGAAATATTCATTGGTCCCAAGAGCATGTCTGGGATGAGGACTGAAGTTCAAATTTTTATAAATTTGAAATTGTTTGTACTGCCAAGGCAGCGGCATCATGATGGAGCATGATGATGAAAAACTTCAACTTTAGTCCTCAACTGTCACTATCTATGGTTAATCAGAATTCCCTAAAGTCATTGAGCCATGAAGACATTTCTGGGTCTTCAAAGCCATCTTTTAGCTGCCTCTTGGAGTCTTAGTGAATATTTAATTCATCACTACTTACATGCAATGTCATGCACCATTGATCGTTCATAGCCTTAATAAAAAATAGGTTAGAGGATTAATTTATGGAAATTCGTACACTGCTTAGTGTGCATAAATTCTTTAGAATCTCTGCTGTTATGGGATGACCTGGTTTACATTCTGAACTCAGTTTTATGGCTTTTGAAAGGAAATCGGCTGTTTTTAAAAATACTATCCAAATGTTATCTCATTTGATTTTTACTACTTGTACAACTTGCATTAATCTATAACTGCTGCCCTCTGTAGCTTTTGGTGAAGCTATGCTACACACGATTGGCTATATTTACACAAGACAAGCTTCAAAGGAGCTTGGAAAGGACAAACGGTTTATGAAGGTGCCATTTTTGGCAGAATGGGTACGAGATAAAGGCCATCAGATAAAGTCGCAAGTAATGGCAGCATCAGGTACAACATTTCTGCAATTAGGAAATTTGTACTTGGTGAATAGGCTTGGGTTTTTATTTATGTTTAGACCTTCTAATGGACTCAACATGTTAATCATTTCTGAATGTCTAGGTGCTGTTTCTTTGATTCAAATACAAGAAGACCTGAAGAAGATTAACCAAGCAGAAAACAAAGAAGAGAACCTAATGAAAGCCATTGAAGATAAGAAGGATGCTGTGCTTCAATCCCTTTGGCAGATCAATGTGGTTGATATTGAATCAACCCTATCACGGATCTGCCAAGCTGTAAGTTCCATTTTTTCCTTTCTTAAGCTTAGAAAGTTTTGATGTATGCAGCATGGATTATGGTATGATTCTACCTATTTTGAGCTGAGTTATCTTTTCAGTTTACTATATTAACTTGCTAATATTAAATCTATTATGCAAAAGACTGTGCATCGCATTATGGCCTACTTAGAAACTTACCTCAAGTGTCCTTTACCCGAAATAGATGCAAGTTAGGCAGTGAAACCTGAACTGAATTCAATATAAATAGATGCAATAGTTCCATTCAACATTGTAGATGCAAAACTCCATCATAATTAATAATCCTGCCTTCCTCCAGATGTAATTTGATATGGCTAGTGAGATGTTTTACGCTATTGATGCTTGTGGAACTTATTATATGTCAATTTAAGACATAGTATGCATGCAGGGTGAATTAACATGAATAGTAACAAAATTTCTCTGGTTGCTTTTCTTGGCATTCTTTACTTCTATTTCAGGTATTGAAAGACCCTAGTGTGTCCAAGGATGTTCTGAAACTAAGGGCAAAAGGGCTGAAAAAACTTGGGACTGTCTTCCAGGTAGGTTTTATTTTCCTTTTACATTGGTGGTGATATTTGACTCAGTATCAGAACCTGATTTTAACCCTATAAGGTTAAAACAGCTGTTTTTCATATTATATGCATCATGTTGACATCTGATCGATCTCCATTCTCAGGGTGCCAAGGCTGCTTATAGCAGAGAAAACAGCCTCCGTCATGAAAATGAAGTTGTTGAAAAGAAGATAGAAGGTGGTTCAACATCGTAGTCCATCTTGGTAGTTACTTGAAACCTACTTCATCCTGATGTTAGTAGCGTATTCCATATGGACATTGGTTGGTTATTTCTTTTTCGTTACAGCTTCATAACCCATCGATTGAATTTCGAAACACTTTTTCTCTATTTATCTGGATTCTTTCTTTCTTGTAGTATAGCAGCCCGTCTTGGTTTGTTTCATCCTTGGCTCTATGTAGATTATGCATGTTCCTTACTGTTATGTTTATTGTTATGCAATTCAAATTCAAACCATGTATCTTAAATGTGTAAATTGAAAAATATGGAGCAACTGTGTTGCCAAGGCCAAGAAACTGTTGTGTGTGTGTGTGTGTGATCATTAAGCTTATGATCATAATGAAACAATTCCATTTGCAAAACTCTGTGCTGTTCAGATAAGTGAGACAACGTTTGAAAACTCTTAAAAGTAGTGTCTTGTCAACTTTCCATACTGCATGCTTTGAAGGTTGAGTGGAAGTTGCCATTAGGAAGACAACCAACGAAGGTGGTAGCAATTTACAACCAAGTGGAATCTCAGTTATATATACAGTAAACAAAAACAAAATTGTCTCCAGTTGCTTCAACCATTAAAAAGAGTAGTGGAGAAAAGAAGGATGGGAATTCTTCTCTAATTGACAATGACATGGTCCAAAAAGGCTGTAATGGAGTTGATACTATGCAGAGGAAATGAGGGTTGGATTTGGAAGAAGATTATCAAAATCATTATGAATTTAACTATGAAAAATCATGTCAAAATCTCTGTACCAATAGCTACAAAACAAGTGATTTCCAATGGAATCCAAAGCTGATTGACTCCGTTGAAGGTGTTACTACATTAATGAAAGGTTAGAGGAAACTTCCTAGAAGTGATTTTATTCGTCATTCTCTATGTCACATTACAAAGTTGAAGCAAATTTTGCAAGGCCATTATCGTTTCGTGTTTCTTCTACTAGAAAGATTTATGCGTATCTTGTTGTAATACAAACAGCCAAATGATAAAGCAAATGTTTTCTATTCACACTAAAGATTGTGTTTGGCATGATGGTTAAGGCGACTTGAGAATATTGTAGATATGCACACGGTCTCAAGTTTGATTTCTAGTTCCTGTACTATGGGCAAGTTCAGAAGCTCGTCGCCTCTCTGCGCTGGTAAATTTTTCCTAACTCCCCTCGAACCAGTATGCTAATTTGTTTAAACCTATCAAAACCTAGTGTTGAATTTGGAAACCTACCTAACAATGAAATATTCATTGGTCCCAAGAGATGTCTGGGATGAGGACTGAAGTTCAAATTTTTATAAATTTGAAATTGTTTGTACTGCCAAGGCAGCGGCATCATGAGGAGCATGATGATGAAAACTTCAACTTTAGTCCTCAACTGTCACTTCTATGGTTAATCAGAATTCCCTAAAGTCATTGAGCCATGAAGACATTTGGGTCTTCAAAGCCATCTTTAGCTGCCTCTTGGAGTCTTAGTGAATATTTAATTCTCACTACTTACATGCAATGTCATGCACCATTGATCGTTCATAGCCTAATAAAAAATAGTTAGAGGATTAATTTATGGAAATTCTACACTGCTTAGTGTGCATAAATTCTTGCCAGCCCATTTTTATAATTTCAATTTTTAAATATTAATAAATTTCAATTTTTTTTATATTTTTAATTCTAAAAATAGTTTTTAAATATTAATTTATTTTTTACTACTCATCAAATGAGATGAGATTAGGGTTTGGGAAAAATTGGTGTATATATGTAGGATAATCTTGTAATTAAATATATAGTATAAAGATAATTTAGGAAAATTAATACTAAAATTGTCGGGCTGGGCCGGGCCTGAAGGCATACCTAGGTCTGGCCCGTACCCGAGGTCGGGCCTTAAAATCAGGCCCAGGCCCAAGCCCAAGCCCGCGAACATCAGGCAAACCCCAACCTTTTCGGGCCGGGCCGGGTACCCGAAAAAACCGGGCCCATTGCCATCTCTACTTGGGCCTGATAAAGTTTTCTTCTACTATGTTTCCACACGTGTGACATAACAAAATGATTACTCTGGTACGTGTGCATGTGCATGGCCCAAAAAATGACAGCAAACACATGTAAAATCGGGAAAAAAAAAAAAAAAAACAAAAAAGGAGATACGTTTGCGCTCAAGAACACGTTTAACAGAAGCTTCGGGTCCTAAATTACAAAACTAAAGTACTTTTGATTCATGTTGAGGTTATCATTCACATTATCATTCTGTCGTTGATTCTCTTTCTGGGTTCTTCATTTCATCTTCAGCTTCGTTGAAACAAGTAAGTTTAATCTTAGATTAGCTCAGCTAAAACTGAGCTTAGAATCATATGGAAGTTCAAGATTATAGATTCTTAATTTTGTTTTATTATTTTTCTTGTAATTACTGATAAATACACGGTAAAATAAGCCGGTTGTTTTTTTATTTTTGCTAAGATCTATGTGTATGATTCATGTGGGTTCATAGTTTTTATCAAGGTTAAATTTTTATTCCAATTTTTAGTTTTCATGGAATTAAAAGCCAATCCTTATCCGTTTAAGAGGTGCCCTTTATATAAGCTATTGTTTGCATGCTAATTGTTGTATAGTTATTTGTTTTGATGGTAATCATGAGGCTAATTCATTTTGGTCGTGTATCTGGTTTTAGAAGGTCTAGTAAAAGAAAAGCAATGGTGAAGGAGACTGAATATTATGATATATTGGGTGTAAGTGTTGATGCCTCCCCAGCTGAGATCAAGAAGGCTTATTACCTGAAGGTAATGTTTCGATTCTATCTCCCGTGCTTTTTTCGCTTAGGGGAATTGTGGGTAATTTGAAATGTGTTTATGTTTTATACAATTTGAAGCCAAAGTTGCAGCAGAACTTACCAGTTTTTGGGAGCAATTTTTATATGTTGTGGTTTATTGCCTTCTAAATTTGTGTTTCGAAATTGTCTAATGAGCACCTTAGAATGTAATTTGATGATTATATGGTTGGGAATTTTGGGGTTTTGTCTATGCTACATTCGATTTTTGGTTGTGAGATAGTTGTCCATGTTCTTTTGCAGGCACGGATAGTCCACCCAGATAAAAATCCTGGAGACCCAAAGGCTGCAGAAAATTTTCAGGTAAGCTTATACCTTTGATATATAAGAACTTCAAATATTATCATTTGATTGGTGTAATTAAACATGTTATTGTCCACCTCACTACTGTGAGTTTATCTTCAAATCCCAAGTTCGTATTATCAGAAACGGGAAATCAATTTAAAACAGAAAACTGGTTCGTTAATTTGTTACTATTTTGAATTTTTAGGTTAATTTGTGCATATTGTATCAATGTGCTTCTTTGCCTTTTTGTAAGATGCATTAAGGATTTATAAATCTCAAGAACCATATAATTTCTTTCCAGATTTTTTTGTTAACTTTCTTTCTATAATTTGTCTGGTTATGGTACATATTTAAAGGTACTTGGTGAGGCATATCAGATTTTAAGTGATCCTGAGAAGCGTGAAGCGTATGACAAGCATGGAAAGGATGGAATAACGCAGTAAGTTCATGTACTTCAAGCATTGCTTTTACCTGTTTCATCTTCTAGATAAACTTATAAAGAATTTGACTATGGTTTGTTATAATTATTCATCTTCAACCAATTTCCTTTCTTTCTTTTGTTAATGGGTGCCTCTTCCCCTTTTTTGCTATTAAAACATTTGTTTATTCCTGTGGAAAACATGAGGAAATTGGTGTCTCATATTGTTTTGCTTTGCAGTGAGTTCATGGTGGATCCTTCAGCTGTGTTTGGCATGCTTTTTGGAAGTGAGTTTTTTGATGATTATGTTGGGCAACTAGCGCTGGCTACGTTGGCAGGCATTGAGCTTGAAAATGAGTCGCAGGACCCAGAAGTTCGTCGGCAGAAAATGCAGGAGAAAATGAGGGTATATTTTCTTCACTAGTATTGTCAAAATGTGAGCTTTTTGATAGACCTGATTGAAGCTTCAACCTTTTTTCCAATGTGCAGGCATTGCAGAAAGAGAGGGAAGAAAAGCTCATCACAAATCTGAAAAATCGTCTTGAACCATTTGTTGAAGGCCGAACAGACGAGTTTGTACTATGGGCAAGTTCAGAAGCTCGTCGCCTCTCTGCGGCTGGTAAATTTTTCCTAGCTCCCCTCGAACCAGTATGCTATATTTGTTTAAACCTATCAAAACCTTAGTGTTGAATTTGGAAACCTACCTTAACAATGAAATATTCATTGGTCCCAAGAGCATGTCTGGGATGAGGACTGAAGTTCAAATTTTTATAAATTTGAAATTGTTTGTACTGCCAAGGCAGCGGCATCATGATGGAGCATGATGATGAAAAACTTCAACTTTAGTCCTCAACTGTCACTATCTATGGTTAATCAGAATTCCCTAAAGTCATTGAGCCATGAAGACATTTCTGGGTCTTCAAAGCCATCTTTTAGCTGCCTCTTGGAGTCTTAGTGAATATTTAATTCATCACTACTTACATGCAATGTCATGCACCATTGATCGTTCATAGCCTTAATAAAAAATAGGTTAGAGGATTAATTTATGGAAATTCGTACACTGCTTAGTGTGCATAAATTCTTTAGAATCTCTGCTGTTATGGGATGACCTGGTTTACATTCTGAACTCAGTTTTATGGCTTTTGAAAGGAAATCGGCTGTTTTTAAAAATACTATCCAAATGTTATCTCATTTGATTTTTACTACTTGTACAACTTGCATTAATCTATAACTGCTGCCCTCTGTAGCTTTTGGTGAAGCTATGCTACACACGATTGGCTATATTTACACAAGACAAGCTTCAAAGGAGCTTGGAAAGGACAAACGGTTTATGAAGGTGCCATTTTTGGCAGAATGGGTACGAGATAAAGGCCATCAGATAAAGTCGCAAGTAATGGCAGCATCAGGTACAACATTTCTGCAATTAGGAAATTTGTACTTGGTGAATAGGCTTGGGTTTTTATTTATGTTTAGACCTTCTAATGGACTCAACATGTTAATCATTTCTGAATGTCTAGGTGCTGTTTCTTTGATTCAAATACAAGAAGACCTGAAGAAGATTAACCAAGCAGAAAACAAAGAAGAGAACCTAATGAAAGCCATTGAAGATAAGAAGGATGCTGTGCTTCAATCCCTTTGGCAGATCAATGTGGTTGATATTGAATCAACCCTATCACGGATCTGCCAAGCTGTAAGTTCCATTTTTTCCTTTCTTAAGCTTAGAAAGTTTTGATGTATGCAGCATGGATTATGGTATGATTCTACCTATTTTGAGCTGAGTTATCTTTTCAGTTTACTATATTAACTTGCTAATATTAAATCTATTATGCAAAAGACTGTGCATCGCATTATGGCCTACTTAGAAACTTACCTCAAGTGTCCTTTACCCGAAATAGATGCAAGTTAGGCAGTGAAACCTGAACTGAATTCAATATAAATAGATGCAATAGTTCCATTCAACATTGTAGATGCAAAACTCCATCATAATTAATAATCCTGCCTTCCTCCAGATGTAATTTGATATGGCTAGTGAGATGTTTTACGCTATTGATGCTTGTGGAACTTATTATATGTCAATTTAAGACATAGTATGCATGCAGGGTGAATTAACATGAATAGTAACAAAATTTCTCTGGTTGCTTTTCTTGGCATTCTTTACTTCTATTTCAGGTATTGAAAGACCCTAGTGTGTCCAAGGATGTTCTGAAACTAAGGGCAAAAGGGCTGAAAAAACTTGGGACTGTCTTCCAGGTAGGTTTTATTTTCCTTTTACATTGGTGGTGATATTTGACTCAGTATCAGAACCTGATTTTAACCCTATAAGGTTAAAACAGCTGTTTTTCATATTATATGCATCATGTTGACATCTGATCGATCTCCATTCTCAGGGTGCCAAGGCTGCTTATAGCAGAGAAAACAGCCTCCGTCATGAAAATGAAGTTGTTGAAAAGAAGATAGAAGGTGGTTCAACATCGTAGTCCATCTTGGTAGTTACTTGAAACCTACTTCATCCTGATGTTAGTAGCGTATTCCATATGGACATTGGTTGGTTATTTCTTTTTCGTTACAGCTTCATAACCCATCGATTGAATTTCGAAACACTTTTTCTCTATTTATCTGGATTCTTTCTTTCTTGTAGTATAGCAGCCCGTCTTGGTTTGTTTCATCCTTGGCTCTATGTAGATTATGCATGTTCCTTACTGTTATGTTTATTGTTATGCAATTCAAATTCAAACCATGTATCTTAAATGTGTAAATTGAAAAATATGGAGCAACTGTGTTGCCAAGGCCAAGAAACTGTTGTGTGTGTGTGTGTGTGATCATTAAGCTTATGATCATAATGAAACAATTCCATTTGCAAAACTCTGTGCTGTTCAGATAAGTGAGACAACGTTTGAAAACTCTTAAAAGTAGTGTCTTGTCAACTTTCCATACTGCATGCTTTGAAGGTTGAGTGGAAGTTGCCATTAGGAAGACAACCAACGAAGGTGGTAGCAATTTACAACCAAGTGGAATCTCAGTTATATATACAGTAAACAAAAACAAAATTGTCTCCAGTTGCTTCAACCATTAAAAAGAGTAGTGGAGAAAAGAAGGATGGGAATTCTTCTCTAATTGACAATGACATGGTCCAAAAAGGCTGTAATGGAGTTGATACTATGCAGAGGAAATGAGGGTTGGATTTGGAAGAAGATTATCAAAATCATTATGAATTTAACTATGAAAAATCATGTCAAAATCTCTGTACCAATAGCTACAAAACAAGTGATTTCCAATGGAATCCAAAGCTGATTGACTCCGTTGAAGGTGTTACTACATTAATGAAAGGTTAGAGGAAACTTCCTAGAAGTGATTTTATTCGTCATTCTCTATGTCACAGTACAAAGTTGAAGCAAATTTTGTAAGGCCATTATCGTTTCGTGTTTCTTCTACTAGAAAGATTTATGCGCATCTTGTTGTAATACAAACAGCCAAATGATAAAGCAAATGTTTTCTATTCACACTAAAGATAGTGTTTGGCATGATGGTTAAGGCGACTTGAGAATATTGTAGATATGCACACGGTCTCAAGTTTGATTTCTTATCTGAGCATTCAGGATTTAAGTAAAGGGATATGACGATGAGTTGTTACGCTAATCTCTCTCGAGGATTAGTCGAGGTGTACGTAAATTTGCCTATACACCTTGGTTACAATAAAAAAAAAAAAAAATGATTTTTCAATTAAGGATAATGTGGATAGACGCACGGTCTTAGGTTTAATTTATCATCTGAGCATCCGCGACATGATGTTGAGTTATTGTGCTAGTCTCTTTCAATGATTAGTCGAGGTACGCGTAAATTGACCTATACACCTTGGTTACAATAAAAAAAAAAAATGATAGAAAAATAGAATATAAGAATCCATAAAATATATGAAAGTGCATGTAGCATCACAAAATCAAGATTTTATTCTTGGAGATGAAATGTTTAAACTTATTTTATAGTTAAGTTGCTGATATATCCTATGGTATATACCTAAAGGGGGAACAAAGACCTTTAAAAAATATTGGGCGGGAATCTATCATTATTCTCCCATAACAGAAATTGTGACAGGTGCTCCAAATTTTGTTATAACTTTTATGTGTTATAACCGCAAGAAAATTTGATCAAGTAATGACTAAAAAGATAAATCTTTAAGTCTTTGCTACAATGTTTAAAGGTAGAATTCATTAACATTCGGCTTTGTCTATGAACAAGGAAGCTATAAGTAATGCAACTATAAATTTCATGGAGAGTTCGATGAAGCTATAAGTAATGCAACTATAAATCTCATGGAGAGTTCGATCCTAACTCAGGATGAGCGCTGACGGCTTGCTTAATTAACACATGCAAGCCAGACGATCAGAAGTGATGTTTCCAGTGTCGGATGAGTGAGTAACATGTAAGAACTTGCCCTTGGGAGGGGAACAACAGCTGAAAACGGCTAGTAGATGATTTACTAACGTCATTGCAACTATAAATCTCATTGGGAGTTCGATCCTGGCTCAGGATGAATGCTGACGGCTTGCTTAACACATGCAAGCTAGACGGGAAGTGATGTTTCTAGTGATGGATGAGTGAGTAACGCATAAGAATTTGCCCTTAGGAGGGGAACAACAGCTGGAAATGGTTAGTAGATTTATTAACGCCATCTAATAAAAGAAAATTATGAGCACAGCTAAAAATTTTCTGCTTGGAGAGCTTAGTGACGAAAAGACACCACAAATATGAATGGCATGCTTGCTGACAAATAATGCATATAAACCTCAACCTAGATCGGTTAGATAGTGCTAAAATTACTAAGTGATGAACCACTACAAGAAATTTAAAAAAGGGTGAGGGAAATTTTCGTCATACAAAGTAAAAAATTCGTCTTAAAAAGTAATGCGGGATGACAAACCTAACAAATTCAATCTTGAGATATGCAAAGAGCATATTTTATTCATTGTGGATATATATATATATATATATATTCAGATTATAATGAGATGACTGATGGAAGAGAAGAGAATAGATAGAGAGACCAATTATTGAATGTTAAAGAGGGGAAAAAGCAAAGGCAGATTAACATAAATTAGGGGAAGCCGATCGAGCATGCTTTTCCTAACACCACTTTAAATGAGAAAAGAGAAGACAGAAATGGATATTTTAAAACCTCTCAAAAGTCACAGTGCCCTTCTCTTTATTCTCCACCATTGTCCTTTCACTTCGTGTATTTGGTGCGTTGTCTTTGTCTTTAGGGATAACTGGAAGCACTACTCATCCATTAAAGCTATTTTATCCCACCTAATTCTTCTTTTTAATTCCCTCATAAACATATACAAGGACAAACATGACCCCATTTCACCATTCATTTTCCAACTTGGTTCTACTTCTTCAACCCCCCCTTTTCAGCTTAATCCATAAAGGATTTTTTTTTTTTAACTAATCTCTCTTTTTGACTTTGTTAAATTCCTAAACAGGGCTCCAACAATTGATCGAGTGTTTACTCTTTTTTCTTTTTGGTGTCTGGGCTAACTTACGCACACTTTAACTAATCTTCAGAGATCTTGAAGTTGACGGTCATGTAAGTCTCTCAGTGGTCACCCCTATTAGAGCCTTTGAAGATTTGAACTCGGAAGCTCATGAAGGCCACCCAATGGTGGTTTGGAGTGTTTACTTATATCAACATATATTGAAAACTCATCCATGGATAACCTAGATGATTAGGACGAATTAAGGATAGTGTGGATATACACATAGTCTCATGTTCGATTCTCCATCTGAGCATCCCAGATTTAATTGGGAGACTGTGGCGGTGGGTTATTGCGCTAGTCTCCCTTGAGGATTATTCGTTATGCGAAAAACAATTCAAACTTATTTGAACATGATTCATTATATTTGAATGATACTTGTTACTAGGAATGATATTTGGATTATGAAATATAGAATTGAAGGGGTATTTTGAAGATTTCAAAGAGGGTAATCTTCATACTGTTATCTAAATGAAGTAAAATAATCCACTAATTTCTAAGACTTAGTGCATGCCCCAACAACAGAAAAGCGATGTGCTTTCACCTTTCCTAGCTATTTTGAATATAAAACACAAAAGCAGGTAGATCAAATTCTTTATATATATAGAATATTAAACAATCAATTTCAGTTTATCACTAAGATTACCAATTAGAGTGTAGCTTATTTTAAACCCTAATAATGCTGTTTGCAATATAGATAAGAAACATCAAGCATATATCATTTTTTTTTTGCATATTTCTGATCTCTCTTGAATCAGAAAAAATATCAGCTGCTAGCAAGAAGAAAAGAAAAAGTTGAAGAAGTTTGCTTAACACAAAATAATGGGTTCCATGCTTCTGATCAAGAAGATTAGTCTTCTGTTCCTTCTGGTTTCAGCTTCACTTTTATCAACTTGTTTGGCAGGTGGGTTCAGTCGTAGTTCTTTTTTTTTTTCTGTGTCTTTGCTGCAGCCTTTGGTAGCTACAAACTCATGCACGCATTGTCAGCTTTTTGCTAAAGTCGAAGTTGAAGCTCATGAACATGATCTTAAAAGATTGGCTTCAACCTATAAATTATATTAATAACCCAAGTTTCTATGTTACATGCTGATACCTTGTTACTTTGTTAGGGTTTTCAAAGCCAATGAATGTATATATATATATATATATATCTTACCATGTGTGTTTAAAAGTTGGTTAGACAAGAGAAGATGGTGGCCATTTATATGGTTAAATAAATTGAATTTTGCAGGCCGACGAATATCAACTTCTGTGAATAAGTTGGGCGTGGCAGTGGAGGCAACTCATGAGGTTTGTATCTCTGGTACTGTGTGTATGTATATATATATAGTCTTTGATGCATCACATCTATGACTTACAGCTTACAGCTTACATCTTACAACTGAAAAATGAAAGGGGAACAAAAGAAATAAAACTTCAAGAACTTGATTAATTAAAATCATAAAAAAATTTGAGATCTTGAAAGAAGTATTCCTCAGTTTTCATCATTCCTGCCCTCGTTTTTGTCATCTTTGTTGGTGCTGTTTCTGTTGTACGTTAAGTTCTCTTTGTCTTTCTCTCTCTCTATTTCATGTAAAGAGCTTGAAGATGCTCCTGTGTGTGATAGTGATAGTGTAATATACAAGAGATCTTTAATTAGTCATGGCAGACAAATTAACATAAACCTAACTCAACCAAATTCAGTTCACATGCTCATACAGTAAAAATTTAATTAATTTTAATGGTTATATTTATTGACTTTTGATAGGAGAATCCATCACAAAATGAGGAAGTGATCAGTGTAATACATGAAAGGCTGCTGAAGGTAAACACAAAAGACTATGGCAGATACGATCCAGCACCAACTTTTGTCAAGCCTCCTTTCAAGCTCATCCCAAACTGATCATCATCATCTCAAAATCCATCATCAAGCTTGGTCAATTAATTGGCATGCTACACTACAGCCTGATCGATCGCCAAGTAGTAATTAAGTAAATAAAGGAAGCTGCATGTAGATGCAGCAGCCACTACTACTACTACTACTATAATTAGCTTCTATATATATAAATATATATATATATATTACAAATAGCGCATATATAAATATTGTGTAATGTCTCTGATCGTTTGTATATTAAGATGCAGAAACTAAGTTTTGAATCCCAGTAATCGATATGTTATATAGTTTAATCGTTGTTTTTTATCAGGTATATCATATTATACATATATATATATGTGTTGCAGTTTCTGCAGATATTACATGCATATGTTGGTAGGCAAATTGCTACAGTACTCTATATATATGTTCTTATCATCAGGTGATAATTTTCATCTCCGGCTGCTGACGCCGCCGCTTCTGATTTTTCTGCCTAAATGACCGGAAAAACCAGAGACTGCTGAATACATATCTCTCAGATTCAACCATAGCTATTCATATTGTTTGTGTTTACACAAAAAGAGGAGTTAAATGCAGTGTGATAGTATATAATTCAGGCTGACCTTGACGTTTAATCAGATAACAAATTTTTTCTCGAAAATTTCAGAAATGATATAAATTCATCTATTATTAATAACCCTTTAGTAAATAGTTAGAATTTATGATAGGATATATTAATAGAAATTTATCTTATTATCCTTTTATTGTTTACTTTAACACAAAAAACTTAACGGTAAAGGGTTTTTTCTTATTACTATAGGTTTTTTCTCGACCACTTGACGTTGTGTTGATGAAGTGATGTTTCTAGTGATGGATGAGTGAGTAACGCATAAGAATTTGCCCTTAGGAGGGGAACAACAGCTGGAAATGGTTAGTAGATTTATTAACGCCATCTAATAAAAGAAAATTATGAGCACAGCTAAAAATTTTCTGCTTGGAGAGCTTAGTGACGAAAAGACACCACAAATATGAATGGCATGCTTGCTGACAAATAATGCATATAAACCTCAACCTAGATCGGTTAGATAGTGCTAAAATTACTAAGTGATGAACCACTACAAGAAATTTAAAAAAGGGTGAGGGAAATTTTCGTCATACAAAGTAAAAAATTCGTCTTAAAAAGTAATGCGGGATGACAAACCTAACAAATTCAATCTTGAGATATGCAAAGAGCATATTTTATTCATTGTGGATATATATATATATATATATATTCAGATTATAATGAGATGACTGATGGAAGAGAAGAGAATAGATAGAGAGACCAATTATTGAATGTTAAAGAGGGGAAAAAGCAAAGGCAGGTTAACATAAATTAGGGGAAGCCGATCGAGCATGCTTTTCCTAACACCACTTTAAATGAGAAAAGAGAAGACAGAAATGGATATTTTAAAACCTCTCAAAAGTCACAGTGCCCTTCTCTTTATTCTCCACCATTGTCCTTTCACTTCGTGTATTTGGTGCGTTGTCTTTGTCTTTAAGGATAACTGGAAGCACTACTCATCCATTAAAGCTATTTTATCCCACCTAATTCTTCTTTTTAATTCCCTCATAAACATATACAAGGACAAACATGACCCCATTTCACCATTCATTTTCCAACTTGGTTCTACTTCTTCAACCCCCCCTTTTCAGCTTAATCCATAAAGGATTTTTTTTTTTTAACTAATCTCTCTTTTTGACTTTGTTAAATTCCTAAACAGGGCTCCAACAATTGATCGAGTGTTTACTCTTTTTTCTTTTTGGTGTCTGGGCTAACTTACGCACACTTTAACTAATCTTCAGAGATCTTGAAGTTGACGGTCATGTAAGTCTCTCAGTGGTCACCCCTATTAGAGCCTTTGAAGATTTGAACTCGGAAGCTCATGAAGGCCACCCAATGGTGGTTTGGAGTGTTTACTTATATCAACATATATTGAAAACTCATCCATGGATAACCTAGATGATTAGGACGAATTAAGGATAGTGTGGATATACACATAGTCTCATGTTCGATTCTCCATCTGAGCATCCCAGATTTAATTGGGAGACTGTGGCGGTGGGTTATTGCGCTAGTCTCCCTTGAGGATTATTCGTTATGCGAAAAACAATTCAAACTTATTTGAACATGATTCATTATATTTGAATGATACTTGTTACTAGGAATGATATTTGGATTATGAAATATAGAATTGAAGGGGTATTTTGAAGATTTCAAAGAGGGTAATCTTCATACTGTTATCTAAATGAAGTAAAATAATCCACTAATTTCTAAGACTTAGTGCATGCCCCAACAACAGAAAAGCGATGTGCTTTCACCTTTCCTAGCTATTTTGAATATAAAACACAAAAGCAGGTAGATCAAATTCTTTATATATATAGAATATTAAACAATCAATTTCAGTTTATCACTAAGATTACCAATTAGAGTGTAGCTTATTTTAAACCCTAATAATGCTGTTTGCAATATAGATAAGAAACATCAAGCATATATCATTTTTTTTTTGCATATTTCTGATCTCTCTTGAATCAGAAAAAATATCAGCTGCTAGCAAGAAGAAAAGAAAAAGTTGAAGAAGTTTGCTTAACACAAAATAATGGGTTCCATGCTTCTGATCAAGAAGATTAGTCTTCTGTTCCTTCTGGTTTCAGCTTCACTTTTATCAACTTGTTTGGCAGGTGGGTTCAGTCGTAGTTCTTTTTTTTTTTTTCTGTGTCTTTGCTGCAGCCTTTGGTAGCTACAAACTCATGCACGCATTGTCAGCTTTTTGCTAAAGTCGAAGTTGAAGCTCATCAACATGATCTCAAAAGATTGGCTTCAACCTATAAATTATATTAATAACCCAAGTTTCTATGTTACATGCTGATACCTTGTTACTTTCTTAGGGTTTTCAAAGCCAATGAATGTATATATATATATATATATATCTTACCATGTGTGTTTAAAAGTTGGTTAGACAAGAGAAGATGGTGGCCATTTATATGGTTAAATAAATTGAATTTTGCAGGCCGACGAATATCAACTTCTGTGAATAAGTTGGGCGTGGCAGTGGAGGCAACTCATGAGGTTTGTATCTCTGGTACTGTGTGTATGTATATATATATAGTCTTTGATGCATCACATCTATGACTTACAGCTTACAGCTTACATCTTACAACTGAAAAATGAAAGGGGAACAAAAGAAATAAAACTTCAAGAAATTGATGAAGTAAATCAATAAAAAATTTGAGATCTTGAAAGAAGTATTCCCAGTTTTCATCATTCCTGCCCTGTTTTTGTCATCTTGTGTTGGTGTGTTTCTGTGTACGTTAAGTTCTCTTTGTCTTCTCTCTCTCTATTTCAGTGAAAGAGCTTGAAGATCTCCTGTGTGTGATAGTGAAGTGTAATATACAAGAGATCTTTAATTAGTCAGGCAGACAAATTAACATAAACCTAACTCAACCAATTCAGTTCAAATGCTCATACAGTAAAATTTAATAATTTTAATGGTAATTTATTGACTTTGATAGGAGAATCCATCACAAAATGAGGAAGTGATCAGTGTAATACATGAAAGGCTGCTGAAGGTAAACACAAAAGACTATGGCAGATACGATCCAGCACCAACTTTGTTAAGCCTCCTTTCAAGCTCATCCAAACATCATCATCATCTCAAAATCCATCATCAAGCTTGGTCAATTAATGGCATGCTACACTACAGCCTGATCGATCGCCAAGTAGTAATTAAGTAAATAAGGAGCTGCATGTATGCAGCAGCCACTACTACTACTATAATTAGCTTCTATATAATATATATATATATATATTACAAATAGCGCATATATAAATATGTGTATGTCTCTGATCGTTTGTATATTAAGATGCAGAAACTAAGTTTTGAATCCCAGTAATCGATATGTTATATAGTTTAATCGTTGTTTTTATCAGGTATATATATATATATATGTTGCAGTTTCTGCAGATTGCATGCATATGTTGGTAGGCAAATTGCTACAGTACTTCTATATATATGTTCTTTCATCAGGTGATAATTTTCATCTCCGGCTGCTGACGCCGCCGCTTCTGATTTTTTGCCTAAATGACGGAAAAACCAGAGACTGCTGAATAATATCTCCAGATTCAACATAGCTATTCATATTGTTTGTGTTTTCACAAAAAGAGGAGTTAAATGCAGTGTGATAGTATATAATTCAGGCTGACCTTGACGTTTAATCGATAAAAAAATTTTTCTCGAAAATTTCAGAAATGATATAAATTCATTATTAAATACCCTTTAGTAAATAGTTAGATTTATGATGGATATATTAATAGAAATTTATCTTATTACCTTTTATTGTTTACTTTAACCAAAAAACTAACGGTAAAAGGTTTTTTCTTATTACTATAGGTTTTTTCTCGACCCCTTGACATTTAATCAAATAACAAATTTTTTCTCGAAATTTCAGAAATGATATAAATTCATCTATTATTAATAACCCTTTAGTAAATCGTTAGAATTTATGATAGGATAGATTAATAGAAATTTACCTTATTATCCTTTTATCGTTTACTTTAACATCAAAAACTTAACGGTAAAAGGTTTTTTCTTATTACTATAGGTTTTTTCTCGACTCCTTGACGTTTAATCAAATAACAAATTTTTTCTCGAAATTTCAGAAATGATATAAATTCATCTATTATTAATAGCCCTTTAGTAAATCGTTAGAATTTATGATAGGATAGATTAATAGAAATTTACCTTATTATCCTTTTATCGTTTACTTTAACACCAAAAACTTAACGGTAAGGGGTTTTTTCTTATTACTATAACCATGGGAAGATTTTTGTTATTAAATTATACCTAATAAGGATTATTGTTATTAACCCTAGTATTTATTTGATGGTAATATTTATTTATCTAAGTTTTGGGGTTTGATATCATATTATATAATAATTCAAGCTGATTAGTATATAAATTATTGGCCATTTAATTTAAATTGAAAGACCAATAATAAAAGTGTTCATTGAAAGTAAATTTAAAATAATTAGAAAATTAGCATAAAATTTAAGAAAAAGGTACTCGAATTGAATAAGTTATGAAAAAGAAATAATATGAGATCTACTTAACCTTAATTACACCCCACATGCATTTAATTAATTAGTTCTTTCAACTTTTAATTTACAAAATATTATTTAGCTTTATTTCCTTTTGACTTTTAAAAGCTTCAACTTGATTGTATACTTAGAAACAAAATCATTTTTGTGCCATAACTTTAATTTCCCTGTTCAAGGGGAGGCCATATAATTAAAGTTAATTAAATAAATTAATTATTAGAGAATTAAATTGAATTATAGCTCTTTAATTAGTTAATTATCATCACTAGTTTTTGAATGATTTATAATTTCTATTATTTATTTTAGAGTTAACGACAAGTTCCCACCCAAAAAATGGCCTATTGACAAATTCATGTTCGCCCACTTTTTGAATACCCTTTTAGTACTTGGAAAATAAAATGATTTACGAAAAAAACCCTTTTTTTTTCTTCTCTTCTTAGCCTCTTCCATCGTCAGCAATTGTCACAGTTGGATGTTGGGAGCTGGAGTGTGGTAGTAAATTGAACAGGTGGTGAGCGACTTGGGGGCAGCGAGGTTGGAGTGATCTAGGAGAGAATGGTGGTCGGAAAAAACACAACACCAATGCAACCAATCAAACCCACTAATCGAGCACCAAAAACCCAATAATTTGCGGAGGAAACAGCCACAAATCGTGACTGTCCCACAGCGGAAAGAGTTGGACACAGGCGACAAATGGCAAGCACAGAGGGTTAGGAGAGGGGTGGGTTTTGAAGAGTAGAGGGTGGGCAATCGAACGGTGGTTGTAAGGGGCGTTTTGGGTGACTGGATCGTTCAGAAAAAGGCCGAAAAGATGGGAAATCACGCAAAAAATCAGGCAGCGATTCGCAGGTGCATTGGGCTGAAGGTAAACAAATTAAGGGTGAGAGAGGCTCAGGGAAGAGGATGGAGGAGGCAATGAGTTTCAGGGTGGATTTTCGACACCAGAAATGACCGAAAATCCAGCTTGAAGAGTAGGCCATGTGAATGGAGGTGTTGGTGGGAAATAGTGAATGATGACGGCAAATGAGGCTTGGGCTTTGTAGAGGAGGTGATGAGGATTCTGTGGGTTGTCTCGGAAGTGATTTTGGACGTTGGGATCTGCCGAAAAATGGAAAAAAATCGTTGACTGCGACCTGCTAACGTGTGCCGTCCCTTTTTCTTTTCTCCTCTCCGACGACCATTCTGCCCTCACTAATAACAAACTTTTAACCATTTTGCTCTTCACCGCAACGAAAATTACTAGCAAAATTGTGTTTTGGGTACTAAAAAGTTATTTAAAAAGTGGGTGGGTATGAATTTGTCACTGAGCCATTTTTTGAGTGGGAACATGTCGTCAACTCTATATTTTATTGATAATCTTTCTCCAAGGATTAGATGATGGCAACTAAATAACTAAATTGGGATATGATGAACAATTGAATAACAACATTATTTATATTATATATTGATTTCCGACACTTTGTTTGATAGGATAACATAAATATTATTAAAGCACTTTCAACCATTAATTGGACCCCAAACGGGGCCTTACAAATTGATTTTGGGTATAATGTTAAAGCATAGCTCTACTTGTGGGCCTAATTGCCCAAACCCATCTCCATTTCAATCATTAATTTTGTATAAGAAGTTTGTTAAAATTTAAAGTATTTTTTTAGCATAAATCAAATTATTTTTTATTTAATGTATAGTATTTATTTAAAATATATAAAAGCTTTTTAAAAAATAATAATAATAAATCAATGAGGGTATTTTTTTTTTCTAAAGAGGTGATTTCTTTTGGACGAGAAAGTTTTTTATGTATTCTATTACGTTGCAATCTTCGAACGAGAATATGTTACATTAGTATAATTATATTCATCAGGTAAATTGTATTACAACCAGATGCACATAAGTATTTTTCTTTTTAGAGAATATTGATAGAATTTGAGGTGAACTTGACTTTTCACCCAATAAGGTCTTATTGGTTGAGGAGTTAGACACACTTTAAATTATATTATGGTATCAGAGTTAGACCCAATTGAACTGAGTACTTAACTAGTGGGTAAGGAATTAGAGCTACAAACTATCTCCATTAACAAGACTGACCCAACATATGAGCTTGATCGCGAAGAGAAATGTTGGAGTTTCACACCGACTATTCATGTTTAAGCTTACTAGTTTATAAGAAAGGATAATAATTCTCTTATTCAACAATGTCGTACTTGGTGAGAAGTCAGGCGACTTCAAATTCTATCAAATATGGTTTGAAAATGGTTTCCTTTTATGCCTTGTGTAACGAATCCCACATCGAAAGCGTAATGTGAAGATCTTGGACTTATAAATTGGAGGAGTTTCTCCACCTAATAGGTTGACCTTTTGGGTGTGAAACTCCTAACCCGTGACAAGTGGTATCAGAGCAGACTCGATCTGTCTTTCAATGTTAGGCATGGGGTTCTACCTATGACGAGGGCGTCATAGTATTGGGTGGGGAATAATGTAATGAATCCTACATAGGAAGCATATTGGGGAGGTCCTAGACTTATAAATGAGGGAAGTCCCTTCACCTAATAGATTAGCCTTTTGGGTATGAAACTGCTAGCCCATAACACTTGGTAATCTACCTCATCACAATTGATAATGATATTACAATTTAATTATTTGAGGCGTCTCTAAACAACAAACGCCAACACTTTGATTAAGACTAAGTAATCCACCCCAACGGTGCAATGACATTTCAACCCTCCACTTTCCCCCCACACCACCTATCAAGTTTTGACAAATCTGACGACATTATCGGGAAAAATAAAAGCTCAACTTCCTTTGACTAAAAACACCAACCACATAGTGTTTAATTATGTTCAAATTTGGCGTTTACGTATACAACTCGATGTCTAATTTTGTTGGGTTGCATTAAAACCATTACATCAAAGATATTGTTACTTCAAAGTATTGGACACGTATATCTATTTGACCTCAACTCAATCATTCAATCAAAATTAGACATTGCATCATAGAGTGTGACGTATTAACCAATTTATCATAGCCAAGTTTGTTTTGGATGATAATGACTTTGGATATTGATCGTGCACGCCGAGCGTGAGAAAGAGTGATACAAATTGTATTTGTCTCACATCGTCAAGTTAGTAAACTATTATGGTGTATATATGTGATTGTGTTCCCTTCTCCCTTGAGCTAGTTTTTGAAACAAGTTCTACCCCTTTATAAGCGATAACATGAGATGATAGTAAAAATATTTGTAAAAAAATGATAATCTACAAATCGTTCATTTGTGTTTGACAACATTAGACGATAATCAAAAAATAATCATTAAATGCTCACTCTTATATTAAACCAACTTTTGAGAGTGAGTTTTACCTAAACCCGTTTATTATAGTATCAGAGCCAAGTTTGTTTTAGATGATAATGAGTTTGGATCTTGGTCCTGCACGCCAAGTGTGAGGAAGAGTGATAAAAATTATATTTGTCCCACATCGTCAAGTTGATGAACTGTTATGGTGTATATATGTGATTGTGTTCCCTTCTCCTTGAACTAACTTTTGAAACGAGTTCTACCCATTTATAAGCGATAACATGACATGATAGTAAAAATATTTACATGTTTGACAACATTAGATGATAATCGAAAAATAATCATAAAATCCCTTGAAAACTTTGATAATGAATATTAAAATTATTAATCTTTTTCTTTTTTTTTGTTGAATGAAGACTAATTAATTATGATTTAAACATAAATAATATATTTTACATTGTATTCGGATTTATATCATAAAATTTGAAATTATTTCTAAGAAAAAAATTGTATATCAATAAAATTTGATATAATTAAATTAATAAATTTGTAATTCGATAGCTTTATCATCAATGATCATATAATATAATCTTATAACAATGACCAAAGTGAGATTCGTAACTTGTTAATGTTAGGTGTGACATTATATAAAAAATATTTTTTTTTTTGTAATTTTATTTTATATATTAATGTTTTTGTAATTAAATATATTTTTCCAATTTAAGCACAAATTTTTTATAAGTGAGTTCCCTTAATTAGTTAAAGGAATCCCATAATTATTCTTATATATATTATNGTAAAAGTATTTGTAAAAAATGATAATCTACAAATCGTTCATTTGTGTTTGACAACATTAGATGATAATCGAAAAATAATCATAAAATGCTCACTCCTCTTTCAAACCAACTTTTGAGAGTGAGTTTTACCTAAACCCGTTTATTATAGTATCAGAGCCAAGTTTGTTTTGGATGATAATGAGTTTGGATCTTGGTTCTACACGTCGAGCGTGAGGAAGAGTGATAGAAATTGTATTTGTCCCACATCGTCAAGTTGGTGAACTATTATGGTGTATATATGTGATTGTATTCCCTTCTTCTTTAAACTAGCTTTTGAAATGAGTTCTACCCCTTTATAATCGATAACATGACATGATAGTAAAAGTATTTACGTGTTTGACAACATTAGATAATAATAAAAAAATAATCATAAAATCCCTTGAAAACTTTGATAATGAATGTTAAAATTATTAATTTTTTTTTGTTGAATGAAGACTAATTAATTATGATTTAAACATAAATAATATATTTTACATTGTATTCGGATTTATATCATAAAATTTGAAATTATTTCTAAGAAAAAAATTGTATATCAATAAAATTTGATATAATTAAATTAATAAATTTGTAATTCGATAGCTTTATCATCAATGATCATATAATATAATCTTTATAACAATGACAAAAGTGAGATTCGTAACTTGTTAATGTTGGGTATGACATTATATAAAAAATATTTTTTTTGTAATTTTATTTTATATATTAATGTTTTTGTAATTAAATATATTTTTCCAATTTAAGCACAAATTTTTTATAAGTGAGTTCCCTTAATTAGTTAAAGGAATCCCATAATTATTCTTATATATATATATATTATAATATTTTATTTCCATCGCTATCTGGAGCAAAGAATCTAATGGTGGAGAGAATCCAAAACCTTACGAATAAAACATCGAACGATTGACTTTAATTGTAAAAGAATCTCTTTTGTGGAAAAAATAAAATATGAAAATAAATAAATAAATAAAATAACTTTCGAGCGGCGTGAAAAGCATGGAATGCGTACTACGCACTCCGCGTAAGATAGAAGAAAGCAGCAGTGATTAGTCCTTTTTAGAACTCTTTTCGTGTCACATTCTGTTCACGCCTGAACTACAAGGTACAATTACACACAGCACACTTTCACCACCAGCTTATAATTTTTAGGGATTTTTTTTATCGTCAAGTTAGTAATTTTTTTTAATTAAAAATTTAGAGAAATATTTTTGGGTGGTTTGATTATTGGTTTGGGTTGAGTGAGAAGATAAACATAGACGAGCAAAAAATACTTTAATAAGAGTTTAATAAAGAGAGTTTATTTACGTATTTTTTAACGTCGTTTATGTCAGTATTGTATTTCATGAGATTATTTCAATTTTAAGGAATAAACTATTAAACGAATAAGATTAGGACTATTCTTAACCACTCTTGGGTGATCGAGTAATTGAATAGGGACTTTTATGGTATTACCTAAGATGTTCTGAGTTCGATTTATCTCGGTTGTTAATAGGAGTGGTAACTGGAGGTTTATTCAATTGTTAACTTTAGGATTTCGGAGATTAGTTGAAGTACGCACAAACAGACTTAAACACTCTGGTCACAAAAAAAAAAAAAAAAATATTCTTAAACTATATACACTCTTTTATTTATGTCATATGAAAGGTATATGTATCGTTATTGAGTTATAGTCTTCGGTATTACTTTTTTATTCAAAATAAGACCATTACTTTGTCATTCCTAAGCCTCCGTATCTCTATTTTTGTTAAAACCCTTTTAGAATTTAGTATACGTTCATGGTTAAAGGAACTATCGTTTTTGGGTTTAGATTGATATTGCATAATTTTTGAAAAAGAAAATCAGAAAACGTTTTCGGAGAATGCTTTACCAAACGCAGCCTTATTATGCGACTGCAAAAGTACAACCATATAAAGCAGCATCACGCTTTCACTTCATTTAATTTAACTTTCTTTTGTTTTTTTTTCCCATTTTAGCATTTACTTAGAATAAAGGTAGAACACATTACGTGGCGCATAAGCCCGCTAAAGACGTCACTTAGCGCCGTTTAGAGTGACGGCAGGAGACCGGGGGGAAAGTGTGTTCATTAACAGATTCTAACGCCGTTCCAAAAACCGTCTAAAACGACCTCACTCCTTCCCTCTCCTTCTTCACTGCAACAAAGAATCAAGTTTCAGTCTCTCGGAAAAAAAGGCTCTGGTTCTCTCTCCAAAACGCCGCCGTTTCGAGATCGACTAACACTTAGGGATACGGTTCGGCGATTTCAATCTCGTCAGGTCCGGTTATTTCGTGTCTGTATACGGAGAAAGCTTTGGTTTTTGGTTTTTGATTTGTTTCTGTTATGACGATAAGCTGATGACTGAATGTATTTAATCATGTTCGATTTTTTTTAAATTAATTTATATTCGTTTTGATGGAAATATATAGTGTGTTTTTGACTGTAAGTGCCGTTTTTGAGGCGTGAATTGCGGATCTGTTTGACCTCCCTCCGAATTGGATTTTAATTTTTTTAATGGTTTCTAAAATTAGATTTCATTTAAAAAAAAAAAAAAATTATTTATTAGATTTGATTAGACTCACTCTGTAGTCTCCTTAAGAGTAGCAGATTGAACCGATACTTGATTGGTCACTATTTTAATTTAGAGCAAGTGTTTTTCAGTTTTTATTTTTGTGTTTTGATTTCGGTTTTTTGTTGTTGGTGATGGCTGGTTTGAAGAATAGTGAGTGTAAGTTTTTTTCTTTTTTAATCATCTTTACTGAAAAAACGATATTGTTGGAAGTGTTTTACATTTCATTTGAGTGTCACTTCATAATTATTAAATGGGTACTATCTATCGTTTGGGTTTTAGTAAGTATTGTTTTTCGACATGGAAGTTTCAATCGAATGGGCTTTTGGTTCTTTCTTCTTTTAAGGGTTTGGAATTTTTTTTGTCTGTTTTTCACTTGCTTGTTTTGGTATATTCTGGTTATCTAATTATCAAGTGATTGATTCTCAATGTTATTTTAATTTCAGAAGAAAAGAATACCTGGGTTTTTTTTCTGAGAATGGTGTGTGGATTACATTTCAAGCTAAAACTTTGGAGGATGTGAGTGAGAATTTTAGGTTTTCAGTCGAAGTTTATATTGAGTTGTGTTTGAGGATGGGGTCCGCTTGCTGTGTTGCTGCCAGAGACAAGCGTATAACAAGTGGAGTGGGTAGTGAGCTCTTGCATAGGAATGTTCGGCATTCACCAACATGGAGCTTTCGATGGGATAACCGAGGGCGAGTAGCTGGTGAGGAGACTTCTGTAACTTGGTTTTCAGATGGAATAAGTCGGAATGATGGATCAGATATAAAATATGAATCGGCATATGCATCAGAGGAGGGAAGTCCATTAGATAGTTGTCCGAGACTTACATGGCAAAAGTCCCCAGTTTCTGAAGGAACTACTGCTGGGAATGTGAGGACTCCAAATTCAGGTACACTTTCCTGATGTTGCTCTGGTGTAATGTTAACGTGTGTGTTTAAATGGAAATTAACAGTTGAGTTAGTCTTTTTACATGGTGCTATATAATGTAATATTAGGGTAACAAAATCGTGATCTTACATGCAATTAGCATATCAGTGCAACTCATGTAGACTAGGCAAGAGTCAACAAACATCTAGCTAAACCAAAATGACTTGACGGACAATTTTTCTAGGAAATTTTCCAGTTATCAACCGCTGATATATGTACTCATTGAGAGACACCTAGCCTATTGTATCTTATAAATTTGAATGTCTCAAAGGCTTTTTTAATCACAGATAGCCTGAGAGTTGGCATAGTTATGCTCACTTTGGACCATTTATTAGTTTTGTACACCTCTACTCCTCTATGTTATAGGACCTGTTGTTTAGATAGTTGCTTGGGAGGAGCCGTGGATTCCATTGGATTTTGCAGCATGATATTTGTTAATGGCTCCAATACCTATCACGTCTGAGTGACCATGAGATTCCACCGGAGTTCAACTTTAAGTTTGCTAGATAAGGAAATCTATGTATCGGGACAATAATCTTAGATGTTGAAAGAAAAAGGAGGAAAATGTGATCAAGACTAAAACATAAATTAGAGTAAAACATGAATCTCAATTAATAATTTTTAAGGTTGATTATTAATTGAAATTCCTTTAGCTGGATGTTGACTTGCAAAAGACAAATAAAGAACATAAACATGAGGCAAAAGTTTTCTCTAGTTAATTTGGGAATTTTTTTCTGTTCTTTTCCTCTTCCTACCCTTTACTCATAGGAGTGAAACTTATTAAGCTGGTCAATTTCTTCTTTGCAGCCTAAAGTAAAATGACTTGTTGGAGTCATGCAATCATGACACCAACTTGGAGTTTTTTGAGACGTTTGGGTTTATCTTTTTTTTATAGTTTGCTCTAGAAAAGTTAACACTTTTAATTTATAGTTTTTAACATGCATGGAAAATCTGTCTCTATCTGGTGCCATGTGCTATGCTTAACTTTAATATGTCAGAGGCATCTCTTAATGAATAGAGGAGCTACAAATGGTTGAGCCTTATCTATGGCGCCATTTGTTGGTCATCGTATAATTGGAGAGTTCATTTGATGCCCATCCTTTGTTTTGTTAGTATAATTCAGTTGTTGGTCATTGTATAATCAAAGATTATTTTGATGCCTACCCTCTGTTTTGTTAGTATTATATTGTGAAACAGAGCGGTATTTTTTAAATTTTGTAGGGCCCAGAGCTAAGTATGTCCTTTATTAATAATCTGTTGGGTCTACTGTAGTAAGTTTTTAAGTGCAAATATTAAGAAGAGAAATAAGATACTGCAATACCTTGTATAAGCCTAGGTATCCAACCCCAACAATTAGTTTATTAGGTGGAGTGACAATACTCCTTATAAAGACTAAGATTGCCATTAATCATCCATTGTAGGACTCCCTGAACTCAGTAAATACCTTTTTCTGTTTGTCATATCTGGATACTAAAATAAGTTACCTGTCAAATTTCTTTTTGCTAGGTTTGATCTTACATTTTTAGTAAGCTCACTATGGTAATCTTACATATTTTTTTTTTTTTACATATATATGACAGATCAATCTATTTCAAGAAATGTCTCTATGGATGTGAGCTTGGAACAGGTATTTTTTTATTTATTTTATTTTATGATTTTTGTGAAAGGCTAGTTTCATATGATTTAGATTCTTTTACTTTAAGTTTCCGCATTGAGATTTTTTTTTTTTAATCTTAATTATGTATCAGATTAAGGAGTCCTCAGAATCCTCAGCAGTTTCACATCCATCTCCCCCAAAATTATCATTTTCAGTGCCATCAACTTCTTCGTTGTTGGCATCCCCTTTATCATCCCAACATCATCTGTATCCCACCAGTTCATCCACACCAAAGTGGCCCCGTCATTCTCCTGGCCATCCACTCCTAAGGCAGGTATCTGATAGCCAGATCTCAGGATTGAAGTCATTGAATGGATACTCCGTTAGTGAAGAAAGGCCAGTGATCCCATCATGGAGCAATGAATCAACTGGGGGCTCCCATGCTGGGTCTTCAGATGGTTGGTCCATGCATGCCTTTTCTGAACTCATGGCCACATCTCATAAAGAAAGGTGGTCTTTTGATAACGAGTCCTTGGGCTTTAGTCATGAGAAGATAACCAGATCCAATAGCCGAATTTCAGCTGTTGCTTCTATTGATAAGCAAACATGCGGTGCTTGCTCTAAGCTGTTGTCAGAGCTTGCTGTGGTTGCAGTTCTAACCTGCGGGCATGTTTTTCATGCTGAATGTTTGGAGAATATAACTGCTGAGATTCACAAGTATGACCCTGCATGCCCAGTTTGTATTTTAGGGGAGAAAAAAACCCTTAAGTTGTCTGAAAAAGCATTGAAATCGGAGATGGAATCAAAGGCTAGAAGTAACAAGAGATCAAGGAACCGGATTGTGGATAGCAATCTTGATCGTAACTCTTTCATGTTGGATCACCTTAAAAGTAGTCAAAATGAAGGAAAGAGTTCCAAGATTGCTTCCACTTCCAGCATGAAAAGCTCCTTAGGAAAGCCTTTCTTGATGCGACACTTCTCCTTGGGATCAAAAGGGAGTAGGTCCCCATCAGAAAATCATTCTACATGGAAGAAGGGGCTTTTCTGGACCAAATCTAGCAAAACATGAACTGCTTCTCCCTGTAAAGAGGTGATAATTTTTCTCTTGTTGCATTTCTCAGTGTACACTAAAATTAGCCATTTCCCTGCTTTGGCATCATTGCTAAAATTTTATACCTTTCTCATTATGCGCTTACCAGATATTCTGGGGACTGCACACTGACACATGCACACACATACATCATTCATACAAATTGATGTTGAAACCTTTGGACTCACCAAAAGTTAGTATATCTATCCCTCTTTTCTTCTTCACAACTTTTCTAAAGAAGGTTTCATGCATGTTTACAGATGCCAATGTTTGATCCTTTCTGGAATCTCAGTTAGATGAGGAGTGGTGGCCCTTTTTCAGATATTTAAAGAACAAATCTTCATACAGACTTGGAAACTTAAACAGAATTAGTTACTGGAATTACTTTGTACAGAAGTAAAAAGAAATAGATAAAGGGGGTAATTATGCAAAAGAAAGAAGTTTGTAGAATGAAAATGCATTGTGAAACTATTGGTCCTCTACTGTACAGATAAATTTGTTTCTTGCTTGGACAAAAATGAATTTTATTCTATTGAATTTGAAACCTCTGTATGGCTGGCTGGCTGGCTGGATTGTAACCTTACCTTGATGGGTTTGTTGTTGGATGACGTCTTGGGTGATCTCCTTTGTAAATGGAGAACGTATTGGTCACTTTAAAGCAAATACGGGACCCTCTGTATGATAAATTGAAATTCAGTTTGTTATATGCTCTATTTGATCGTCTTTTTATCTTCCAAATATTATTTTAAGATAGATTAATGGTTTTAGCCATTTATGCTTTCCCATTGTGTGCAGCCATGAATGTTACTAGCTCATAGCATTCATTCTCATGCAGTGTTTAAAACCTAACACGGGGTATAACCCAGCAGAGTGGTTAGGTCCCCGGTTGACTGGTTTAACCGGTTTGATCGACGGGTCAAACAGATGTCTAAAGGTTTAAAATTTAACAAAAAATATTCTTGAAAATTACATGTAAGTTCTTATAGGTTTAAAATCTTGCAAAACACCTCGAACACCACTGTTAGCGTCAGCACATAGCTTTGCGATTTCTGATCGATTCACTCATCGGATTCACTGAAGTTGTCACCATTGTACTCATCGGTTATTGATCTTTAAAATCCCTAATATTATAGCTTTTAATTGTTTACGGATTGATGTTCTAATGTTTAGGTTTCAATTAATAGAAAAATGTATAACCCGACCTGATAAAGGCTTCAAGGTCCCGGTTCAACCGATCGGGCCAGGCCAGGACCTAAACCTATTAGATAATGTGTGCATCTTCATTGACCTCACTAATTCATATTAACCTCTTGTAGGGCACTTAAGGAACAAGGTCATGCAATGCAACCTGAAAACTGAGGCGGTGCTCAAATAATCCATTTCATGGCGGTTGTTTTTGGCCTTTCATGCTTCGATCCAACAAGTTTGATCAGGAATCAGGATAATATCATCAGACGATGGAAATCGTTAGTAATCCAACAAACGACACCTGGCCTCATTGCTGCTACGCGGCAACATAGCCTGAATGTTTCGTGTTTCACTCGATTATTACGTGTAGACACCAGATTGACATGCAAAAACCAACATTACTCTCTTGCTACACCGTCACTGGATCACGTTCACTCTTTAAAGTCCCCCAATAAGCCTGAATATGCTCATCCAATATCCAAATATACAACAAATAAATTCTCTCCAAATCGAAAATGGCAGATTTACGTGATGAATGTGGGAACCCAATTCAGCTGACAGATGAACACGGGAACCCAGTTCAGTTAACCGACGAATACGGTAACCCCATGCAACTTACTGGTGTTGCTCTCACCAAAGGTGAACCTACTGCTACGAGCCAAGTCCACGGCGTTGGTGTTGGTTTTCCACCGGCTGCTGCTCATGTGCCTGGTGGTGTTCATGATGTAGGAGTTCAGGCTCAGCTGTTTCGTGGGGAAGGTCAACATGAGCGTCGAGATTTGAAGCAAGAGTTGGAACATGAGCGCCAGCGTGATCAGCATTTGGGTGCTGGAGAGACGATTCAGCGCTCTGGCAGTTCAAGCTCTAGCTCGGTGAGACATATATATATATATATTCCCCATGCACCTTCTGATTCATTATTTTTTAATCTTTTTAACTCTAAAATTAATTGCCTTGGTGCATGCATACGCAGTCTGAGGATGATGGGCAAGGAGGGAGGAGGAAGAAGGGACTGAAGGAGAAAATAAAAGAGAAACTTGGGGCAAGTGGGAAGAACAGGGAGGAGCATTCACAGACTACAATCATTTCCACTACCACAACCACCACCGCTCCAGGACAACACCACCAGCAAGAGCAGCATCATGAGAAGAAAAGTATGATGGAGAAGATCAAGGAGAAACTTCCTGGTCATCATTCCCATTAATACGTTTACGTAAAACATATATATATATATATATCAACTTGTACATTGGATTGTGGTGTCTATGATAAGCTTTGTTTTGTGCTAAGATCGATGTGTGTTTTGTTTATGTTCTGGTTGAAACTTAAAACTGCAACTAGCTGTGTGCCATTAGGGCACAGGACTGAGCTAGCTTATAATTAAGTTGCAGCAATTAATAAGGTTAGATCAAGTTTGTATGGATGTTTACTGCAATTCACAATGTTTATATTGTTAAATTTTGCTTCAAGATCTTGTTATTTTTTTTAGTGTAATATTATTTGCCTACCATTTCATGGTGGGGTTCATCTTTTAGAAGTTCAAGGCTCCGTTTGATATAGTTTTTTTAATAATATTTTCTGAATAGGATAGGATAGTATTTAATTAAATAGAATAAGATTCTAAGATAAATGTATTGGGTATATTTTTGAAAAATATTTAGATTATTTTTTAACCCTTTACATTTTTTAATTTAGTTAAACACTCTCAATTATAAAAGTTTATAAATTAATAAAAACACCTTCACTCACTCAATTGATTGTCGGTAGCCGATCATCACCGTCGGACGGTGGCTAAAAGTTGTTGGAATGATATACGATCGGTTAGATCTGGCTGGTTGTGAGCTGATTTGGTCGTTTTTGGCCAGATCCACCATGGATCATAGATCTGGCCAGAAATGGCAAGATTTATAGCCAAAGATCTGGCTATTGATGCTCGTCATATCTTGGCAAGTGATTGTTGTTTGGGTGGGTAGAGGTGTTTTTGTTGATTTATAAATTTTTATTGAGAAATGTAATTATTAAATGTTTTGAGTTGAATAGAATATGATCGGATTTTAAATAATATTAAAACAAACACGTTTTTCATTTTTTATGATAAAATAGTAAAACACAATAGGGTTGGAAAAGTTAAACAAACAGGGGGTAATGTAAGACAGTAAGAGTCAATATTTATTTCAAGGTGTACTGAAATATCTCATGCTATATCTAGAGATGGCAATGGGCCCGATATTTTAGGGTACGAGACCCGACCCGAAAAGGTCGGGCTTTATCCGGTGTTCGCGGGCTTGAGCTTGGGCCTGAGCCTGATTTTAAGGTCCGATCTCAAGTATGGGCCGGGTTTGGGTATATCTTTAGGCCTGACCCGGTCTAACAATTTTAGTATTAATTTTACTAAATTATCTTTATACTATGTATTTAATTACAAGATTATCCTACATATATATACTCATTTTTCCCAAACTATAATCTCATCCCATTTGATGAGTATTCAAAAATAAATTAATATTTAAAAACTATTTTTAGAATTAAAAATATGAAAAAAAATTAAAATTTATTAATATTTAAAAATTCACATTATTAAAATGGGCAAGCTTGGGCTGGGCCTAAGGTTACAAAAAGCCCGTCAGGCCGGGCTTGGGCTTTACCTATCATAACCGTGACGGGCCCGACTGGGCTTGAGCCTTTGTCATGAGGTTGGGCTTAAGCTTGGGCCAAGGGGTACCCGATCCCGGCCTAGCCCATTGCCATCACTAGCTATATCATTGTAAAAATCCATTTTACATGTTTTTAAAATAAATTTTTTATTTTAACCCATAAAATTGATCGGTCTATCTCTTATTTTGTCGTGGATTCGAACTATTATGTTAGAGTGTATTTAGTGTCTATCTTCGTTCTGTTGCATAATCAAAATTTTGTTGAAAAGCTTATAGACATAATACGTAGTGAATCAGTATATATACATATTGTTGATGCTTGATTTTTACATCAATTACTCGCACGTGTAAAATGCTAAAAGACTTAGAAGTCACACGTGATATAAGGGGATTGAATTAAACAGAAAATGAAGAGTAATATTTAAAGTGGTTCAGATGCTCAAAAGCAAATCCTACGTCCACTGCTATTGTATTAATAAGAAAGAGAGGTCAGGTCGCGTTTAGCGAGTTGAGTTACAGTTTAGAGAGAGAATACAATAGAGAGAGAGAGAGAGAGAGCTATTTAAGTGTAAAATTAACTAATCCCTGAAAATAAGAGGGAAGTCCTCTATTTATAGTGGGAGAGTTCAAGATAATGATTATAAAAAACTGCAAGTGGGTGAGTGCCGTGCGAATCATTTCTTTGTGTCCCATTGGTCACTTGCCCGAGGGTTTTCCTCGATTAAAGCATGACTTTAACATGTGGGCGATCTCCAGTTGTTTGCTGACCTGACATTCACCTGCTGCACTGACAGGAACCATACCACTTGCGCTAGATGCGACGTAGCCGCACCTGGACAACACCGAATCCCTATGAGCTCTGACCATCCTTTACTGATGAGGCTCCACGTCAGTTCTACCTTTTCAGGCATAACATATACATATATGTGTCAACTTCATAATGTATTGTCATCTCCCATTAATGTTATATATTGTGATGACTACACAATGGTGAATTGGACTACATAAGACTTCCATTATTATTATTATTTCATTATTTCGTTCTTTCTGATTGCATGGCCATAAAGCTTTTATATATAAAGTGAATCTCCACTCCCATGAAACATGGGAGTGACAGCGAAATGCATTCACCTCCATTGGCGTTTCCCTCTCCTTCACGTAGACTACTTGTTTCCATGGTGGGTGGTTGTTGGAGGATGACGAAGAGACGCACCTTCCTTTCTTAGATAGTTGCTTTTGGTTGTATTCAATGAATGATTTTGATTTTATTTATTTATTATAATATGCGATAATACTTACAAGTTTGTTTCGTGTTCAAAGTTGTATTTGTCTTACATCGTCTAATTTGATAGGGTGATATGATGTATATATATGGTTGGACTTTCTTCTCGAACGAGTTCTTCGGTTTGAGTTCTACCTAAACTCATTTGAAAGTTAAATGTTTTGAGGCTGTGGGTTTTAACTAGCTGTTTATTGAGTTAACGACTTTTTTCCACCCAAATAATGGTTAATGACATTTAACTTTTGAAGATGGGAGTCGAACAAAGAACAAACTCGGTCCAAATTGTTAGGGCTTTTGAAGATGGGAGGCCGATGAATCTTTTGATGGTGAAAGGTTGAATTTTGGTGGTTGTGATTGATCGAAATTTAACTTGGAAGGGACGACTACGAAAACTCTAATTGCTTGATTGCTAGTGATTTGCGGGGTCGGCGAGAGTTGAGTTTGAGGAGTTTTAATGAATAATAATCGGGGAAGAGAATGGTGGTGGTGTAGGGTCGTAACGATGTCGAAATCGAAAACGGAATATAAATTTGGATAACAAAATGATATTTTTTAAAAGTATATGGGCGGAAAAGTGTCATTAAACTATTATTTGGGTGGAAAAAAGACGTTTACTCATATTTATCAGGAATGATGATAGTTCTTTATTATTATTATTTAAAAAAAATTAATATTAGTCAATAATTTTACTATTTAAAAAATAAAAAATTAATAAGACTTAAAATTATGAGGTTCGAATTCATTAGAAGAAAAATCGACACCTTGATCTTTCAGGTTTATAGGATATTTAATGGACTTTAGAGATTAGTTAAGATACATGTAAAATGACCCAATATCCCTGTTATCGAAAAAAAAATCGACAAGATATTTTATTTAACTAACTTATTATGCATATATATTTCTCTTTTTCATTTATATTTCCATTAAAAATAGTTTAAAATAATAAAATTATAGATTAAAAATAGAAAAGAAATTATACATGTATTAAACAATTGTATAAATAATTAGTTTAAACAATTATTAAAATTCAAAATTGTAAAAAAAAAAAAAAAAAAGAGCCTCATCATCTGGAAATCCAACGGTGCAAAACACGTCAACTTCCACTAATTCAAACTCCAAAGCACTCACTCTTTGAGACAGTCTCTGCGTGCGGGTTCCTTTCTCACGTCGTCAGTGGTCACTTCCGTTCAGTCTTCTCCTCTCAACGCTCCCACTTTTCCCGCCTATTTAAACCCTTCCTTCTCAAATGCACTCTCAACTTCACTTCCTCTCCCTGTCCTTCAGACCTCTCACATTGTTTCCCTCCACTTCTCTCCACAACGGCCGAACACTCAATCTTCGTCAAAACGACGACGCTCTCTCGTTTATTCATCAGCTTCCCGCGCTTAGGCGTCCTTCGCTCTCTCTTCAATCAAGAGCCGCTAAAATCTCCGCTATGGCTTCTAATTCTAACCTCTCTAACCACGCTGTCGCTGCTAATGGAGTCGGCGAACCTGACCTCGATCTCTTCGCTGAAGTCGGCAATAAAGTTGCGGATGCTGCCGGAGAAGTTATTCGCAAATATTTTCGGAGTAAATTTGAAATTCTTGATTAGACATTGCATCATAGAGTGTGACACATAAACCAATTTATCATAACCAAGTTTGTTTTTGGATGATAATGACTTTGGATCTTGGTCCTGCACAGCTGAGCGTGAGGAAGAGTGATAGAAATTGTATTTGTCTCGCATCATCAAATTGGTGACTGTTATAGTGTATATATGTGATTGTGATTCCTTCTCCCTTAGCTAGCTTTTTGAAACGAGTTATACCTCTTTATAAGCATAACATGAGATGATAGTAAAATATTTGTAAAAAATGATATCTACATATCGTTCATTTGTTGTTTGACAAAATTAGCCATATTAAAAATAATCATAAATGCTCACTCCTCTTTTAAACCAACTTTTGAGAGTGTTTTACCTAAACACCTTTATCATAGTATCAGAGCCAAGTTTTATGATAATGAGTTTGAATCTTGGTTCTGCACGCCGAGCGTGAGAAGAGTGATAGAAATTGTATTTGTCTCGCATCGTCAAATTGGTGAACTGTTATGGTGTATATATGTACTGTGTTCCCTCCTCTTTTGAACTAGTTTTTGAAACGAGTTATACTCCTTTATAAGCGATAATATGAGATGATGGTAAAAGTATTTGTAAAAATGATAATCTACAAATCGTTCATTTGTGTTTGACAACATTAGACGATCATCGAAAAATAATCATTAAATTTTTACTCCTCTTTTAAACCCAACTTTTGAGAGTGAGTTTTACCTAAACCCGTTTATTATAGTATTGTTTTTGATGATAATGAGTTTGGATCTTGGTTCTGCACGTCGAGTGTGAGGAAGAGTGTATAGAAATGTATTTGTTCCACATCGTCAAGTTGGTGACTGTTATGGTGTATATATGTGATTTTGTTCCCTCCTCCTTTGAACTAGCTTTTAAAACGAGTTATACTCCTTTATAAGCGATAATATGAGATGATAGTAAAATATTTGTAAAAAATGATAATCTACAAATCGTTCATTTGTGTTTGACAACATTAGTGATAATCGAAAAATAATCATAAATGCTCACATCCTCTTTCAAACCAACTTTTGAGATGTGAGTTTTACCTAAACCCGTTTATTTATAGTATCAGAGCCAAGTTTGTTTTGGATGATAATGATTTGGATCTTTGTTCTACACTCGAGCGTAGGAGAGTGATAGAATTGTATTTGTCCCACATCGTCAAGTTGGTGAACTATTATGGTGTATATATGTGATTGTTTCCCTTCTTCTTTAAACTAGCTTTTGAAATGAGTTCTACCCCTTTATAATCGATAACATGACAGATAGAAAAAGTATTTACGTTTTGACAACATTAGATAATAATAAAAAATAATCATAAATCCCTTGAAAACTTGGATAATGAATGTTAAAATTATTATTTTTTTTTGTGGAATGAAGACTAATTAATTATGATTTAAACATAAATAATATATTTTACATTGTATTCGGATTTATATCATAAAATTTGAAATTATTTCTAAGAAAAAAATTGTATTCAATAAAATTTGATATAATTAAATTAATAAATTTGTAATTCGATAGCTTTATCATCAATGATCATATAATATAATCTTTATACACTGACAAAAGTGAGATTCGTAACTTGTTAATGTTGGTGTATGACATTAATAAAAAATATTTTTTTTGTAATTTTATTTTATATATTAATGTTTTTGTAATTAATATATTTTCCAATTTAAGCACAAAAATTTTATAATGAGTTCCCTAATTAGTTAAAGGAATCCCATAATTATTCTTATATATATATTATTATATATTTTATTTCCATCGCTATCTGGAGCAAAGAATCTATGGTGGAGAGAATCCAAAACCTTACGAATAAAACATCGAACGATTGACTTTAATTGTAAAAGAATCTCTTTTGTGGAAAAATAAAATGAAAATAATAAATAAATAAAATAACTTTCGAGCGGCGTGAAAAGCATGGAAGGCGTACTACGCACTCCGCGTAAGATAGAAGAAAGCAGCAGTGATTAGTCCTTTTTAGAACTCTTTTCGTGTCCACTTCTGTTCACGCCTGAACTACAAGGTACAATTACACACAGCACACTTTCACCACCAACTTATAATTTTTAGGGATTTTTTTATCGTCAAGTTAGTATTTTTTTAATTAAAAATTTAGAGAATATTTTTGGGTGGTTTGATTATTGGTTTGGGTTGAGTGAGAAGATAAACATAGCGACAAAAAATACTTTAATAAGAGTTCAATAAAGGAGTTTATTTGCGTATTTTTCAACGTCGTTTATGTCATTATTGTATTTCATGAGATTATTTCAATTTTAAGGAATAACTATTAAACGAATAAGATTAGGACTATTCTTAACCACTCTTGGTGATCGAGTAATTGAATAGGGACTTTTATGGTATTACTTAAGAGTTCTGAGTTCGATTCATCTCGGTTGTTAATAGGAGTGTCATTGGAGGTTTATTCATTTGTTAACTTTAGGATTTCGGAGATTAGTTGAAGTACGCACAAACAGACTTAAACACTCTGGTCACAAAAAAAAAATATTATATCTTAAACTATAACACTCTTTTATTATCATATGAAAGGTATATGTATCGTATTGAGTTGTGGTCTTCGGTATTACTTTTTTATCAAATAAGACCATTACTTTGTCATTCCTAAGCCTCCGTATCTCTATTTTTGTTAAAACCCTTTTAGAATTTAGTATAGTTCATGGTTAAAGGAACATCGTTTTTGGGTTTAGATTGATATTGCTAATTTTTGAAAAAAAAATCAGAAAACGTTTTCGGAGAATGCTTTACCAAACGCAGCCTTATTATGCTACTGTAAAAGTACAACCATATAAAGCAGCATCACGCTTTCACTTCATTTATTTAACTTTCTTTTGTTTTTTTTTCCCATTTTACATTTACTTAGAATAAAGGTGAACACATACGTGGCGCATAAGCCCGCTAAAGACGTCACTTAGCGCCGTTTAGAGTGACGGCAGAGACCGGGGGGAAAGTGTGTTCATTACAGATTCTAACGCCGTTCCAGAAACCGTCTAAAACGACCTCACTCCTTCCCTCTCCTTCCTCACTGCAACAAGGAATCAAGTTTCAGTCTCTCGGAAAAAAACGCTCTGGTTCTCTCTCCAAAACGCCGCCGTTTCGAGATCGACTAACACTTAGGGATACGGTTCGGCGATTTCAATCTCGTCAGGTCCGGTTATTTCGTGTCTGTATACGGAGAAAGCTTTGGTTTTTGGTTTTTGTTTGTTTCTGTTATGACGATAAGCTGATGACTGAATGTATTTAATCATGTTCGATTTTTTTAAATTAATTATAATTCGTTTTGATAAAAATATATAGTGTGTTTTGACTGTAAGGGCCGTTTTTGAGGCGTGAATTGCGGATCTGTTTGACCTCCCTCGCTTGGATTTTAATTTTTTAATGGTTTCTAAAATTAGATTTCATTTAAAAAAAAAAAAATTATTTATTAGATTTGATTAGACTCACTCTGTAGTCTCCTTAAGAGTAGCAGATTGAACGATACTTGATTGGTCACTATTTTAATTTAGAGCAAGTGTTTTTCAGTTTTTATTTTTTGTGTTTTGATTTCGGTTGTTTGTTGTTGGTGATGGCTGGTTTGAAGAATAGTGAGTGTAAGTTTTTAATTTAATTTTTTTTATTTTTATCATCTTTACTGAAAACCGATTTGTTGGAAGTGTTTTACATTTCATTTGAGTGTCCACTTCATATTATTAAATGGGTACTATCTATCGTTTGGGTTTTAGTAAGTATTGTTTTTTCGACATGGAAGTTTCATCGAAGGGGGCTTTTGGTTTTTTCTTCTTTTAAGGGTTTGGAATTTTTTTTTCTGTTTTTCACTTGCTTGTTTTGGTATATTCTGGTTATCTAATTATCAAGTGATTGATTCTCAACGTTATTTGAATTTCAGAGAAGATACCTGGGTTTTTTTTTTCTGAGAATGGTGTGTGGATTACATTTCAAGCTAAAACTTGGAGGATGTGATGAGAATTTTAGGTTTTCAGTCGAAGTTTATATTGAGTTGTGTTTGAGGATGGGGTCCGCTTGCTGTGTTGCTGCCAGAGACAAGCGTATAACAAGTGGAGTGGGTAGTGAGCTCTTGCATAGGAATGTTCGGCATTCACCAACATGGACTTTCGTGGGATACCGAGGGCGAGTAGCTGGTAGGAGACTCTGTAACTTGTTTTCAGATGGAATAAGTCGGAATGATGGATCAGATATAATTGAATCGGCATATGCATCAAGGAGGGAAGTCCATTAGATAGTTGTCCGAGACTTACATGGCAAATCCCAGTTTCTGAAGGAACTACTGCTGGGAATGTGAGGACTCCAAATTCAGGTACACTTTCCTGATGTTGCTCTGGTGTATTGTTAACGTGTGTGTTTAAATGGAAATTACCAGTTGATTTAGTCTTTTTACATGGTGCTATATAATGTAATATTAGGGTAACAAAATCGTGATCTTACATGCAATTAGCATATCAATGCAACTCATGTAGAATAGGCAAGAGCCAACAAACATCTAGCTAAACCAAAATGACTTGACGGACAATTTTTCTAGGAAATTTTCCAATGATCAACCACTGATTATTTGTACTCATTGAGAGACACCTAGCCTATTGTATCTTATAAATTTGAATGTCCAAAGGCTCTTTTAATCACAGATAGCCTGAGAGTTGGCAAGTTATGCTCACTTTGGACCATTTATTAGTTTTGTACACCTCTACTCCTCTATGTTATAGGACCTTTTGTTTAGATAGTTGCTTGGGAGGAGCCGTGGATTCCATTGGATTTTGCAGCATGATATTTGTTAATTGCTCCAATACCTATCACATCTGAGTGACCATGAGATTCCACCGGAGTTCAACTTTAAGTTTGCTAGATAAGGAAATCTATGTATCGTGGACAATAATCTTAGATGTTGAAAGAAAAAGGAGGAAAATGTGATCAAACTAAAACATAATTAGAGTAAAACATGAATCTCAATTAATAATTTTTAAGGTTGATTATTAATTGAAATTCCTTTAGCTGGATGTTGACGCAAAAGACAAATAAAGAACATAAACATGAGGCAAAAGTTTTCTCTAGTTAATTTGGAATTTTTTTCTGTTCTTTCCTCTTCCTACCCTTCACTCGTAGGAGTGAAACTTATTAAGCTGGTCAATTTCTTCTTTGCAGCGTAAGTAAAATGACTTGTTGGAGTCATGCAATCATGACACCAACTTGGAGTTTCTTGAGACGTTTAGGTTTATCTTTCTTTATAGTTTGCTCTAGAAAAGTTAACACTTTTAATTTATAGTTTTTAACATGCATGGAAAATCTGTCCTATCTGGTGCACGTGCTATGCTTAACTTTAATATGTCAGAGGCATCTCTTAATGAATAGAGGAGCTACAATGGTTGAGCCTTATCTATGGCGCCATTTGTTGGTCATCGTATAATTGGAGAGTTCATTTGATGCCCTCCTTTGTTTTGTTAGGATAATTCAGTTGTTGGTCATGTATAATCAAATATTTTGATGCCTACCCTCTGTTTTGTTAGTATTATATTGTGAAACCAGAGCGGTATTTTTTAAATTTTGTAGGGCCCAGAGCTAAGTATGTCCTTTATTAATAATCTGTTGGGTCTACTGTAGTAAGTTTTTAAGTGCAAATATTAAAGAGAAAATAAGATACTGCAATACCTGTATAAGCCTAGGTATCCAACCCCAACAATTAGTTTATTAGGTGGTGACAATACTCCTTATAAAGACTAAGATTGCCATTAATCATCCATTGTAGGACTCCCTGAACTCATTAAATACCTTTTTCTGTTGGCATATCTGGATACTAAAATAAGTTACCTGTCAAATTTCTTTTTGCTAGTTTGATCTTACATTTTTAGTAAGCTCACTATGGTAATCTTACATATTTTTTTTTTACATATAATGACGATCAATCTATTTCAGAAATGTCTCTATGGATGTGAGTTTGGAACAGGTTTTTTTATTTATTTTATTTTTTTTTTGTGAAAGGCTAGTTTCATATGATTTAGATTCTTTTACTTTAAGTTTCCGCATTGAGATTTTTTTTTAATCTTAATTATGTATCAGATTAGGAGTCCTCGAATCCTCAGCAGTTTCACATCCATCTCCCCCAATTATCATTTTCAGTGCCATCACTTCTTCGTTGTTGGCATCCCCTTTATCATCCCAACATCATCTGTATCCCACCAGTTCATCCACACAAAGTGGCCCCGTCATTCTCCTGGCCATCCACTCCTAAGGCAGGTATCTGATAGCCAGATCTCAGGATTGAAGTCATTGAATGGATACTCCGTTAGTGAGGAAGGCCAGTGTCCCATCATGGAGCAATGAATCAACTGGGGGCTCCCATGCTGGGTCTTCAGATGGTTGGTCCTGCATGCCTTTTCTGAACTCATGGCCACGTCTCATAAAGAAAGGTGGTCTTTTGATAACGAGTCCTTGGGCTTGTCATGAGAAGATAACCAGATCCAATAGCCGAATTTCAGCTGTTGCTTCTATTGATAAGCAAACATGCGGTGCTTGCTCTAGCTGTTGTCAGAGCTTGCTGTGGTTGCAGTTCTAACCTGCGGCATGTTTTTCATGCTGAATGTTTGGAGAATATAACTGCTGAGATTCACAAGTATGACCCTCGGCCCAGTTTGTATTTTAGGGGAGAAAAAAACCCTTAAGTTGTCTGAAAAAGCATTGAAATCGGAGATGGAATCAAAGGCTAGAAGTACAAGAGATCAAGGAACCGGATTGTGGATAGCAATCTTGATCGTAACTCTTTCATGTTGGATTACCTTAAAAGTAGTCAAAATGAAGGAAAGAGTTCCAAGATTGCTTCCACTTCCAGCATGAAAAGCTCCTTAGGAAAGCCTTTCTGATGCGACACTTCTCCTTGGATCAAAAGGAGTAGGTCCCCATCAGAAAATCATTCACATGGAAGAAGGGGCTTTTCTGGACCAAATCTAGCAAACATACTGCTTCTCCCTGAAAGAGGTGATAATTTTTCTCTTGTTGCATTTCTCAGTGTACACTAAATTAGCCATTTCCCTGCTTTGGCTCATTGCTAAAATTTTATACCTTTCTCATTATGCGCTTACCAGATATTCTGGGGACTGCACACTGACCACTGCACACACATACTCATTCATACAAATTGATGTTGAAACCTTTGGACTCACCAAAAGTTAGTATATCTTCCCTCTTTTCTTCTTCACAACTTTTCTAAAGAAGGTTTCATGCATGTTTACAGATGCCATGTTTTGATCCTCTCTGGAATCTCGTTAGATGAGGAGCGGTGGCCGTTTTTCAGATATTTAAAGAACAAATCTTCATACAGACTTGGAAACTTAAACAATTAGTTACTGGAATTACTTTGTACAGAAGTAAAAAGAAATAGATAAAGGGGGTAATTATGCAAAAGAAAGAAGTTTGTAGAATGAAAATGCATTGTGAACTAGTGTCCTCTACTGACAGATAAATTTGTTTCTTGCTTGGACAAAATGAATTTTATTCTATTGAATTTGAAACCTCTGTATGGCTGGCTGGCTGGCTGGATTGTAACCTTACCTTGATGGGTTTGTTGTTGGATGACGTCTTGGGTGATCTCCTTTGTAAATGGAGAACGTATGGTCACTTTAAAGCAATACGGGACCCTCTGTATGATAAATTGAAATTCAGTTTGTTATATGCTCTATTTGATCGTCTTTTTATCTTCCAAATATTATTTAAATAGATTAATGGTTTTAGCCATTTAGCTTTCCCATTGTGTGCAGCCATGAATGTTACTAGCTCATAGCCATCTCATGCAGTGTTTAAAACCTAACACGGGGTATAACCCAGCAGAGTGGTTAGTCCCCGTTGACTGGTTTAACCGGTTTGATCGACGGGTCAAACAGATGTCAAAGGTTAAAATTTAACAAAAAATATTCTTGAAAATTACATGTAAGTTCTTATAGTTTAAAATCTTGCAAAACACCTCGAACACCATGTTAGCGTCAGCACATAGCTTTGCGATTCTGATCGATTCACTCATCGTTCACTGAAGTTGTCACCATTGTACTCATCGGTTATTGATCTTTAAAATCCCTAATATTATAGCTTTTAATTGTTTACGGTTGATGTTCTAATGTTTAGTTTCAATTAATAGAAAAATGTATAACCCGACCTGAATAAGGCTTCAAGGTCCCGGTTCAACCGATCGGGCCAGCCAGGACCTAAACCTATTAGATAATTGTGTCATCTCTCTTGACCTCACTAATTCATATTAACCTCTTGTAGGGCACTTAAGGAACAAGGTCAGGCAATGCAACCTGAACTGAGGCGGTGCTCAAATAATCCATTTCATGGCGGTTGTTTTTGGCCTTTCATGCTTCGATCCAACAAGTTTGATCAGGAATCAGGATAATATCATCAGACGATGGAAATCGTTAGTAATCCACAAACGACACCTGGCCTCATTGCTGCTACGCGGCAACATAGCCTGATGTTTCGTGTTTCACTCGATTATTACGTGTAGACACCAGATTGACATGCAAAAACCAACATTACTCCTTGCTACACCGTCACTGGATCACGTTCACTCTTTAAAGTCCCCCAATAAGCCCGAATATGCTCATCCAATATCCAATATACAACAAAATTCTCTCCAAATCGAAAATGGCAGATTTACGTGATGAGTGGGAACCCAATTCAGCTGACAGATGAAGCGGAACCCAGTTCAGTTAACCGACGAATACGGTAACCCCATGCAACTTACGGGTGTTGCTCTCACAAAGGTGAACCTACTGCTACGAGCCAAGTCCACGGCGTTGGTGTTGGTTTTCCACCGGCTGCTGCTCATTTGCCTGGTGGTGTTCATGATGAGAGTTCAGCTCAGCTGTTTCGTGGGAAGGTCAACATGAGCGTCGAGATTTGAAGCAAGAGTTGGACATGAGCGCCAGCGTGATCAGCATTTGGGTGCTGGAGAGACGATTCAGCGCTCGGGCAGTTCAAGCTCTAGCTCGGTGACATATAAATATATTATATATATATTCCCCATGCACCTTCTGATCTATTTTTTTTAATCTTTTTAACTCTAAAATTAATTGCCTTGGTGCATGCATACGCATTCTGAGGATGATGGGCAAGAGGAGAGGAAGAAGGACTGAAGGAAAAATAAAAGAGAAACTGGGGCAAGTGGGAAGAACAGGAAGAGCATTCACAGACTACAACATTTCCACCACCACACCACCACCCGCTCCAGGGCAACACCACCAGCAAGAGCAGCATCATGAGAAGAAAAGTATGATGGAAAGATCAAGGAGAAACTTCCTGGTATCATTCCCATTAATACGTTACGTAAACATATATATATATATCAACTTGTACATTGGATTGTGGTGTTATGATAAGCTTGTTTTGTGCTAAGATCGATGTGTGTTTTTTGTTTTTGTTCTGGTTAAACTTAAAACTGCAACTAGCTGTGTGCCATTAGGGCACAGGACTGAGCTAGCTTATAATTAAGTTGCAGCAATTAATAGGTTAGATCAACTTGTATGGATGTTTACGGCAATTCACAATGTTTATATTGTTAAATTTTGCTTCAGATCTTGTATTTTTTTTAGTGTGTTTAGTGTAATATTATTTGCCTACCAATTCATGGTGGGTTCATCTTTTAGAAGTTCAAGGCTCCGTTTGATATAGTTTTTTTAATAATATTTTCTGAATAGATAGGATAGTATTTAATTAATAGAATAATCTAAGATAAATGTATTGGGTATATTTTTGAAAAATTTTGATTATTTTTAACCCTTTACATTTTTTAATTTAGTTAAACACTCTCAATTATAAAGTTTATAAATTAATAAAAACACCTTCACTCACTCAATTGATTGTCGGTAGCCGATCATCACCGTCGGACGGTGGCTAAAAGTTGTTGGAATGATATACGATCGGTTAGATCTGGCTGGTTGTGAGCTGATTTGGTCGTTTTTTGGCCAGATCCACCTGGATCATAGATCTGGCCAGAAATGGCAAGATTTATAGCCAAAGATCTGGCTATTGATGCTCGTCATATCTTGGCAAGTGATTGTTGTTTGGTGGGTAGAGGTGTTTTTTGTTGATTTATAAATTTTTATTGAGAAATGTAATTATTAAATGTTTTGAGTTGAATAGAATATGATCGGATTTTAATAATATTAAAACAAACACGTTTTTCATTTTTTATGAAAAATAGTAAACACAATAGGGTTGGAAAAGTTAAACAAACAGGGGTAATGTAAGACAGTAAGAGTCAATATTTATTTCAAGGTGTACTGAAATATCTCATGCTATATCTAAGATGGCAATGGGCCCGATATTTTAGGGTACAGACCCGACCCGAAAAGGTCGGGCTTTATCCGGTGTCGCGGGGCTTGAGCTTGGCCTGAGCCTGATTTAAGGTCCGATCTCAAGTATGGGCGTTTGGGTATATCTTTAGGCCTGACCCGGTCTAACAATTTTAGTATTAATTTTACTAAATTATCTTATACTATGTATTTAATTACAAGATTATCCTACATATTATAACCATTTTTTCCCAAACTATAATCTCATCCCATTTGATGAGTTTCAAAAATAAATTAATATTTAAAACATTTTTTAGAATTAAAAATATGAAAAAAATTAAAATTTTAATATTTAAAATTCACATTATTAAATGGGCAGCTTGGGCTGGCCTAAGGTTACAAAAGCCCGTCAGGCCGGGCTTGGGCTTTACCTATCATAACGTGGACGGGCCCGACTGCTTGAGCCTTTGTCATGAGGTTGGGCTTAAGCTTGGGCCAAGGGGTACCCATCCCGGCCTAGCCCATTGCCATCACTAGCTATTCATTGTAAACCCATTTTACATGTTTTTAAAATAAATTTTTATTTTAACCCATAAAATTGATCGGTCTATCTCTTATTTTGTCGTGGATTCGAACTATTGTGTTAGAGTGTATTTAGTGTCTATCTTCGTTCTGTTGCTAATCAAAATTTTGTTGAAAAGCTTTAGACAAATACGTAGTGAATCATTATATATACATATTGTTGATGCTTGATTTTTACATCAATTACTCGCACGTGTAAAATGCTAAAAGACTTAGAAGTCACACGTGATATAGGGGGATTGAATTAAACAGAAATTTGTTGGGAGCTGGGTGTGGCAGTAAATTGAATAGGTGGTAAGCGACTTTGGGTTGGCAAGGTTGGACCGATTTGGGAGAGAATGGTGGTCGGAAAAAACACAACACCAACGCAACCAATCAAACCCACTAATCGAGCACCAAAAACCCAACGATTTGTGGGGGAAACAACCACAAATCATGATTGTCCCATAGCGGAAAGAGCTGGACATGGCCGGCAAATGGTGAGCACAGAGGGTTAGGAGAGGGGTGGGTTTTGAAGAGTAGAGGGTGGGCAGTTGAATGGTGGTTGTAAGGGGCGTTTTGGGTGATTGGATCGGTCGAAAAAAGGCTGAAAAGATAGGAAATCATGCAAAAAATCAGGCTGTGATTGGCAGGTGCATCGGGTTGGAGGTGAACGAATTAAGGGTGAGAAAGGCTCAGGGAAGAGGATGGAGGAGGCAATGAGTTTCAGGGTGGATTTCCGACACCAGAAACGATCGAAAATCTAGCTTGAAGAGTTAGCCATGTAAATGTAGGTGGTGGTGGGAAATGGTGAATAATGATGGCAAATGAGGCTTGGGCTTTGTAGAGGAGGTGATGGGGATTTTATGGGTGGTCTCGGAAGTGATTTTGGACGTCGGGATTTGCCGAAAAATGGAAAAAACTATTAACTACGACCTGCTAAAGTGTGTCGTCCCTTTTTCTTTTCTCCTCTCTGGTGACCATTCTGCCCTCACTAATAACAAACATTTGACCATTTTGCTCTTCACCACAACGAAAATTACTAGCAAAATTGTGCTTTGGGTACTAAAAAGTTATTTAAAAAGTGGGCGGGTATGAATTTGTCAATGGGCCATTTTTTGGATAGGAACATGTCGTCAACTCTATATTTTATTGATAATCTTTCTCCGAGGATTAGATGATGGCAACTAAATAACTAAATTGGGATATGATGAACAATTGAATAACAACATTATTTATATTATATATTGATTTCCGACACTTTGTTTGATAGGATAACATGAATATTTTTAAAGCACTTTCATTCATTAATTGGACCCCAAACGGGGCCTTACAAATTGATTTTGGGTATGATGTTAAACCATAACTCTACTTGTGGGCCTAATTGCCCAGACCCATCTCCATTTCAACCATAAATTTTGTATAAGAAGTTTGTTAAAATTTAAAGTATTTTTAGCATAAATCAAATTATTTTTTATTTAATGTATAGTATTTATTTAAAATATATAAAAGCTTTTTTTTTTTTTTAAAATAATAATAAATCAATGAGGGTATTTTTTTTCCTAAGAGGTGATTTCTTTTGGACGAGAAAGTTTTTTATGTATTCTATTACGGTGCAATCTTCGAACGAGAATATGTTACATTAGCATAATTATATTCATCAGGTAAATTATATTACACCCAGATGCACATAAGTATTTTTCTTTTTAGAGAATATTAATAGAATTTAAGGTTGACTTGACTTTTCACCCAATAAGGTCTTATTGGGTGAAGAGTTAGACACACCTCAAATTCTATCATGGTATCAGAGTTGGACCCAATTGAGCTGAGTGCTTAACCAATGGATAAGGAGTTAGAGCCAACAACTATCTCCATTAACAAGAATGATCCAACATATGGGCTTAACTGCAAAGGAGAGTGTTAGAGTCCCACATCGACTAAACATGCTTAAGCTTATTGGTTTATAAGAAGGGATAATTCTCCCATTCAACAAGGCCTTATTGAGTGAGAAGTCAGGCCACATCAAATTCTATTAGATTTGGTTTGAAAATGGTTTCCTTTTATGCCTTGTGTAACGAATCCCACATCGAAAGCGTAATGAGGAGGTATTGGACTTATAAATTGGAGAAGTCCCTCCACCTAATAGGTTAGCCTTTTGGATGTGAAACTCCCATCTCGTGACAAGTGGTATCAGAGCAGACCAGATCTGTCTTTCGATGTTAGGCAGGGGGTTCCACCTGTGACGAGGGCGTCACATGATTAGGTGAGGGAGAATATAACGAATCCCACATAGGAAGCGTATTACGGAGGTCCTGGACTTATAAATAAAGAGAATCCTTCCACCTAATAGGTTAACTTTTTGGGTATAAAACTGCCAGCCCGTAACACTTTGGTAATCTACCTCATCACAATTGATAATGATATTACAATTTAATTATTTGAGGCGTCTCTAAACAACAAACGCCAACACTTTGATTAAGACTAATAAATCCACCCCAACATATCAATGACATTTCAACCCTCCACTTTCCTCCCACACCAACTATCAGGTTTTGACAAATGTGAGGACATTATCGGAAAAACAAAAACTCAACTTCCTTTGACTAAAAACATCAACCACATATAGTGTTTAATTAAGTTCAAATTTGGCGTTTACGTATACAACTCGATGTCTAATTTTGTTGGGTTGCATTAAAACCATTACATCAAAGATATTGTTAATTCAAAGTATTGGACACGTATAGGCATTTGACCTCAAGTTAATCATTCAATCAAAATTAGACATTGCATCATAGAGTGTGACACATAAACCAATTTATCATAACCAAGTTTGTTTTGGATGATAATGACTTTGGATCTTGGTCCTGCACAGCTGAGCGTGAGGAAGAGTGATAGAAATTGTATTTGTCTCGCATCATCAAATTGGTGAACTGTTATAGTGTATATATGTGATTGTGATTCCTTCTCCCTTGAGCTAGCTTTTGAAACGAGTTATACCTCTTTATAAGCAATAACATGAGATGATAGTAAAATATTTGTAAAAAATGATAATCTACATATCGTTCATTTGTGTTTGACAAAATTAGACGATAATTGAAAAATAATCATAAAATGCTCACTCCTCTTTTAAACCAACTTTTGAGAGTGAGTTTTACCTAAACACCTTTATCATAGTATCAGAGCCAAGTTTTATGATAATGAGTTTGAATCTTGGTTCTGCACGCCGAGCGTGAGGAAGAGTGATAGAAATTGTATTTGTCTCGCATCGTCAAATTGGTGAACTGTTATGGTGTATATATGTGACTGTGTTCCCTCCTCTTTTGAACTAGTTTTTGAAACGAGTTATACTCCTTTATAAGCGATAATATGAGATGATGGTAAAAGTATTTGTAAAAAATGATAATCTACAAATCGTTCATTTGTGTTTTGACAACATTAGACGATCCATCGAAAAATAATCATTAAATTTTTACTTCCTCTTTAAACCACTTTTGAGAGTGAGTTTTACCTAAACCCGTTTATTATAGTATTGTTTTTGATGATAGAGGTTTGGATCTTGGTTCTGCACGTCGAGTGTGAGGAAGAGTGTATAGAAATGTATTTGTTCCACATCGTCAAGTTGGTGACTGTTATGGTGTATATATGTGATTTTGTTCCCTCCTCCTTTGAACTAGCTTTTAAAACGAGTTATACTCCTTATAAGCGATAATATGAGATGATAGTAAAAAGTATTTGTAAAAAATGATAATCTACAAATCGTTCATTTGTGTTTGACAACATTAGTGATAACGAAAAATAATCATAAATGCTCACTCCTCTTTCAAACCAACTTTTGAGAGTGAGTTTTACCTAAACCCGTTTATTATAGTATCAGAGCCAAGTTTGTTTTGGATGATAATGATTTGGATCTTGTTTCTACACTCGAGCTGTAGAGAGTGATAGAATTGTATTTGTCCCACATCGTCAAGTTGGTGAACTATTATGGTGTATATATGTGATTGTTCCCTTCTTCTTTAAACTAGCTTTTGAAATGAGTTCTACCCCTTTATAATCGATAACATGACAGGATAGAAAAAGTATTTACGTTTTGACAACATTAGATAATAATAAAAAATAATCATAAATCCCTTGAAAACTTGATAATGAATGTTAAAATTATATTTTTTTTTGTGGAATGAAGACTAATTAATTATGATTTAAACATAAATAATATATTTTACATTGTATTCGGATTTATATCATAAAATTTGAAATTATTTCTAAGAAAAAAATTGTATTCAATAAAATTTGATATAATTAAATTAATAAATTTGTAATTCGATAGCTTTATCATCAATGATCTATAATATAATCTTTATACATGACAAAAGTGAGATTCGTAACTTGTTAATGTTGGTGTATGACATTAATAAAAAATATTTTTTTTGTAATTTTATTTTATATATTAATGTTTTTGTAATTAATATATTTTCCAATTTAAGCACAAAAATTTTATAATGAGTTCCCTATTAGTTAAAGGAATCCCATAATTATTCTTATATATATATTATTATATATTTTATTTCCATCGCTATCTGGAGCAAAGAATCTATGGTGGAGAGATCCAAAACCTTACGAATAAAAACATCGAACGATTGACTTTAATTGTAAAAGAATCTCTTTTGTGGAAAAATAAAATGAAAATAATAAATAAATAAAATAACTTTCGAGCGGCGTGAAAAGCATGGAAGGCGTACTACGCACTCCGCGTAAGATAGAAGAAAGCAGCAGTGATTAGTCCTTTTTAGAACTCTTTTCGTGTCACTTCTGTTCACGCCTGAACTACAAGGTACAATTACACACAGCACACTTTCACCACCACTTATAATTTTTAGGGATTTTTTTATCGTCAAGTTAGTATTTTTTTAATTAAAAATTTAGAGAATATTTTTGGGTGGTTTGATTATTGGTTTGGGTTGAGTGAGAAGATAAACATAGCCGACAAAAAATACTTTAATAAGAGTTCAATAAAGGAGTTTATTTGCGTATTTTTCAACGTCGTTTATGTCATTATTGTATTTCATGAGATTATTTCAATTTTAAGGAATACTATTAACGAATAAGATTAGGACTATTCTTAACCCACTCTTGGGTGATCGAGTAATTGAATAGGGACTTTTATGGTATTACTTAAGATGTTCTGAGTTCGATTCATCTCGGTTGTTAATAGGAGTGTCATTGGAGGTTTATTCATTTGTTAACTTTAGGATTTCGGAGATTAGTTGAAGTACGCACAAACAGACTTAAACACTCTGGTCACAAAAAAAAAATATTATATCTTAAACTATAACACTCTTTTATTAGTCATATGAAAGGTATATGTATCGTATTGAGTTGTGGTCTTCGGTATTACTTTTTTATTCAAATAAGACCATTACTTTGTCATTCCTAAGCCTCCGTATCTCTATTTTTGTTAAAACCCTTTTAGAATTTAGTATAGTTCATGGTTAAAGGAACATCGTTTTTGGGTTTAGATTGATATTGCTAATTTTTGAAAAAAAAATCAGAAACGTTTTCGGAGAATGCTTTACCAAACGCAGCCTTATTTGCTACTGTAAAGTACAACCATATAAAGCAGCATCACGCTTTCACTTCATTTAATTTAACTTTCTTTTGTTTTTTTTTCCCCATTTTAGCATTTACTTAGAATAAAGGTGAACACATACGTGGCGCATAAGCCCGCTAAAGACGTCACTTAGCGCCGTTTAGAGTGACGGCAGAGACCGGGGGGAAAGTGTGTTCATTACAGATTCTAACGCCGTTCCAGAAACCGTCTAAAACGACCTCACTCCTTCCCTCTCCTTCCTCACTGCAACAAGAATCAAGTTTCAGTCTCTCGGAAAAAAACGCTCTGGTTCTCTCTCCAAAACGCCGCCGTTTCGAGATCGACTAACACTTAGGGATACGGTTCGGCGATTTCAATCTCGTCAGGTCCGGTTATTTCGTGTCTGTATACGGAGAAAGCTTTGGTTTTTGGTTTTTGTTTGTTTCTGTTATGACGATAAGCTGATGACTGAATGTATTTAATCATGTTCGATTTTTTTAAATTAATTATAATTCGTTTTGATAAAAATATATAGTGTGTTTTGACTGTAAGTGCCGTTTTTGAGGCGTGAATTGCGGATCTGTTTGACCTCCCTCGACTTGGATTTTAATTTTTTAATGGTTTCTAAAATTAGATTTCATTTAAAAAAAAAAAAATTATTTATTAGATTTGATTAGACTCACTCTGTAGTCTCCTTAAGAGTAGCAGATTGAACGATACTTATTGGTCACTATTTTAATTTAGAGCAAGTGTTTTTCAGTTTTATTTTTTGTGTTTTGATTTCGGTTGTTTGTTGTTGGTGATGGCTGGTTTGAAGAATAGTGAGTGTAAGTTTTTAATTTAATTTTTTTTATTTTTATCATCTTTACTGAAAACGATTTGTTGGAAGTGTTTTACATTTCATTTGAGTGTCCCTTCATATTATTAAATGGGTACTATCTATCGTTTGGGTTTTAGTAAGTATTGTTTTTCGACATGGAAGTTTCATCGAAGGGGCTTTTGGTTTTTTCTTCTTTTAAGGGTTTGGAATTTTTTTTTCTGTTTTTCACTTGCTTGTTTTGGTATATTCTGGTTATCTAATTATCAAGTGATTGATTCTCAACGTTATTTGAATTTCAGAGAAGATACCTGGGTTTTTTTTTTCTGAGAATGGTGTGTGGATTACATTTCAAGCTAAAACTTGGAGGATGTGAGTGAGAATTTTAGGTTTTCAGTCGAAGTTTATATTGAGTTGTGTTTGAGGATGGGGTCCGCTTGCTGTGTTGCTGCCAGAGACAAGCGTATAACAGTGGAGTGGGTAGTGAGCTCTTGCATAGGAATGTTCGGCATTCACCAACATGGACTTTCGTTGGGATACCGAGGGCGAGTAGCTGGTAGGAGACTCTGTAACTTGGTTTTCAGATGGAATAAGTCGGAATGATGGATCAGATATAATTGAATCGGCATATGCATCAAGGAGGGAAGTCCATTAGATAGTTGTCCGAGACTTACATGGCAAATCCCAGTTTCTGAAGGAACTACTGCTGGGAATGTGAGGACTCCAAATTCAGGTACACTTTCCTGATGTTGCTCTGGTGTATTGTTAACGTGTGTGTTTAAATGGAAATTACCAGTTGATTTAGTCTTTTTACATGGTGCTATATAATGTAATATTAGGGTAACAAAATCGTGATCTTACATGCAATTAGCATATCAATGCAACTCATGTAGAATAGGCAAGAGCCAACAAACATCTAGCTAAACCAAAATGACTTGACGGACAATTTTTCTAGGAAATTTTCCAATGATCAACCACTGATTATTTGTACTCATTGAGAGACACCTAGCCTATGTATCTTATAAATTTGAATGTCCAAAGGCTCTTTTAATCACAGATAGCCTGAGAGTTGGCAGTTATGCTCACTTTGGACCATTTATTAGTTTTGTACACCTCTACTCCTCTATGTTATAGGACCTTTGTTTAGATAGTTGCTTGGGAGGAGCCGTGGATTCCATTGGATTTTGCAGCATGATATTTGTTAATTGCTCCAATACCTATCACATCTGAGTGACCATGAGATTCCACCGGAGTTCAACTTTAAGTTTGCTAGATAAGGAAATCTATGTATCGTGGACAATAATCTTAGATGTTGAAAGAAAAAGGAGGAAAATGTGATCAAACTAAAACATAATTAGAGTAAAACATGAATCTCAATTAATAATTTTTAAGGTTGATTATTAATTGAAATTCCTTTAGCTGGATGTTGACGCAAAAGACAAATAAAGAACATAAACATGAGGCAAAAGTTTTCTCTAGTTAATTTGGAATTTTTTTCTGTTCTTTCCTCTTCCTACCCTTCACTCGTAGGAGTGAAACTTATTAAGCTGGTCAATTTCTTCTTTGCAGCGTAAGTAAAATGACTTGTTGGAGTCATGCAATCATGACACCAACTTGGAGTTTCTTGAGACGTTTAGGTTTATCTTTCTTTATAGTTTGCTCTAGAAAAGTTAACACTTTTAATTTATAGTTTTTAACATGCATGGAAAATCTGTCCTATCTGGTGCATGTGCTATGCTTAACTTTAATATGTCAGAGGCATCTCTTAATGAATAGAGGAGCTACAATGGTTGAGCCTTATCTATGGCGCCATTTGTTGGTCATCGTATAATTGGAGAGTTCATTTGATGCCCTCCTTTGTTTTGTTAGGATAATTCAGTTGTTGGTCATGTATAATCAAATATTTTGATGCCTACCCTCTGTTTTGTTAGTATTATATTGTGAAACAGAGCGGTATTTTTAAATTTTGTAGGGCCCAGAGCTAAGTATGTCCTTTATTAATAATCTGTTGGGTCTACTGTAGTAAGTTTTTAAGTGCAAATATTAAAGAGAAATAAGATACTGCAATACCTTGTATAAGCCTAGGTATCCAACCCCAACAATTAGTTTATTAGGTGGTGACAATACTCCTTATAAAGACTAAGATTGCCATTAATCATCCATTGTAGGACTCCCTGAACTCATTAAATACCTTTTTCTGTTGGCATATCTGGATACTAAAATAGTTACCTGTCAAATTTCTTTTTGCTAGTTTGATCTTACATTTTTAGTAAGCTCACTATGGTAATCTTACATATTTTTTTTTTACATATAATGACGATCAATCTATTTCAGAAATGTCTCTATGGATGTGAGTTTGGAACAGGTTTTTTTATTTATTTTATTTTTTTTTTGTGAAAGGCTAGTTTCATATGATTTAGATTCTTTTACTTTAAGTTTCCGCATTGAGATTTTTTTTTAATCTTAATTATGTATCAGATTAGGAGTCCTCGAATCCTCAGCAGTTTCACATCCATCTCCCCCAATTATCATTTTCAGTGCCATCACTTCTTCGTTGTTGGCATCCCCTTTATCATCCCAACATCATCTGTATCCCACCAGTTCATCCACACAAAGTGGCCCCGTCATTCTCCTGGCCATCCATCTCCTAAGGCAGGTATCTGATAGCCAGATCTCAGGATTGAAGTCATTGAATGGATACTCCGTTAGTGAGGAAGGCCAGTGTCCCATCATGGAGCAATGAATCAACTGGGGGCTCCCATGCTGGGTCTTCAGATGGTTGGTCCTGCATGCCTTTTCTGAACTCATGGCCACGTCTCATAAAGAAAGGTGGTCTTTTGATAACGAGTCCTTGGGCTTTAGTCATGAGAAGATAACCAGATCCAATAGCCGAATTTCAGCTGTTGCTTCATTGATAAGCAAACATGCGGTGCTTGCTCTAGCTGTTGTCAGAGCTTGCTGTGGTTGCAGTTCTAACCTGCGGCATGTTTTTCATGCTGAATGTTTGGAGAATATACTGCTGAATTCACAAGTATGACCCTGGCCCAGTTTGTATTTTAGGGGAGAAAAAAACCCTTAAGTTGTCTGAAAAAGCATTGAAATCGGAGATGGAATCAAAGGCTAGAAGTACAAGAGATCAAGGAACCGGATTGTGGATAGCAATCTTGATCGTAACTCTTTCATGTTGGATTACCTTAAAAGTAGTCAAAATGAAGGAAAGAGTTCCAAGATTGCTTCCACTTCCAGCATGAAAAGCTCCTTAGGAAAGCCTTTCTGATGCGACACTTCTCCTTGGATCAAAAGGAGTAGGTCCCCATCAGAAAATCATTCACATGGAAGAAGGGGCTTTTCTGGACCAAATCTAGCAAACATGACTGCTTCTCCCTGAAAGAGGTGATAATTTTTCTCTTGTTGCATTTCTCAGTGTACACTAAAATTAGCCATTTCCCTGCTTTGGCTCATTGCTAAAATTTTATACCTTTCTCATTATGCGCTTACCAGATATTCTGGGGACTGCACACTGACCACTGCACACACATACTCATTCATACAAATTGATGTTGAAACCTTTGGACTCACCAAAAGTTAGTATATCTTCCCTCTTTTCTTCTTCACAACTTTTCTAAAGAAGGTTTCATGCATGTTTACAGATGCCATGTTTTGATCCTCTCTGGAATCTCGTTAGATGAGGAGCGGTGGCCGTTTTTCAGATATTTAAAGAACAAATCTTCATACAGACTTGGAAACTTAAACAATTAGTTACTGGAATTACTTTGTACAGAAGTAAAAAGAAATAGATAAAGGGGGTAATTATGCAAAAGAAAGAAGTTTGTAGAATGAAAATGCATTGTGAACCTAGTGTCCTCTACTGACAGATAAATTTGTTTCTTGCTTGGACAAAATGAATTTTATTCTATTGAATTTGAAACCTCTGTATGGCTGGCTGGCTGGCTGGATTGTAACCTTACCTTGATGGGTTTGTTGTTGGATGACGTCTTGGGTGATCTCCTTTGTAAATGGAGAACGTATGGTCACTTTAAAGCAATACGGGACCCTCTGTATGATAAATTGAAATTCAGTTTGTTATATGCTCTATTTGATCGTCTTTTTATCTTCCAAATATTATTTAAATAGATTAATGGTTTTAGCCATTTAGCTTTCCCATTGTGTGCAGCCATGAATGTTACTAGCTCATAGCCCATCTCATGCAGTGTTTAAAACCTAACACGGGGTATAACCCAGCAGAGTGGTTAGTCCCCGTTGACTGGTTTAACCGTTTGATCGCGGGTCAAACAGATGTCAAAGGTTAAAATTTAACAAAAAATATTCTTGAAAATTACATGTAAGTTCTTATAGTTTAAAATCTTGCAAAACACCTCGAACACCATGTTAGCGTCAGCACATAGCTTTGCGATTCTGATCGATTCACTCATCGTTCACTGAAGTTGTCACCATTGTACTCATCGGTTATTGATCTTTAAAATCCCTAATATTATAGCTTTTAATTGTTCACGGTTGATGTTCTAATGTTTAGGTTTCAATTAATAGAAAAATGTATAACCCGACCTGAATAAGGCTTCAAGGTCCCGGTTCAACCGATCGGGCCAGCCAGGACCTAAACCTATTAGATATTGTGTCATCTCTTGACCTCACTAATTCATATTAACCTCTTGTAGGGCACTTAAGGAACAAGGTCAGGCAATGCAACCTGAACTGAGGCGGTGCTCAAATAATCCATTTCATGGCGGTTGTTTTTGGCCTTTCATGCTTCGATCCAACAAGTTTGATCAGGAATCAGGATAATATCATCAGACGATGGAAATCGTTAGTAATCCACAAACGACACCTGGCCTCATTGCTGCTACGCGGCAACATAGCCTGATGTTTCGTGTTTCACTCGATTATTACGTGTAGACACCAGATTGACATGCAAAAACCAACATTACTCCTTGTACACCGTCACTGGATCACGTTCACTCTTTAAAGTCCCCCAATAAGCCCGAATATGCTCATCCAATATCCAATATACAACAAAATTCTCTCCAAATCGAAAATGGCAGATTTACGTGATGATGTGGGAACCCAATTCAGCTGACAGATGAAGCGGAACCCAGTTCAGTTAACCGACGAATACGGTAACCCCATGCAACTTACGGGTGTTGCTCTCACCAAAGGTGAACCTACTGCTACGAGCCAAGTCCACGGCGTTGGTGTTGGTTTTCCACCGGCTGCTGCTCATTTGCCTGGTGGTGTTCATGATGAGAGTTCAGCTCAGCTGTTTCGTGGGAAGGTCAACATGAGCGTCGAGATTTGAAGCAAGAGTTGGACATGAGCGCCAGCGTGATCAGCATTTGGGTGCTGGAGAGACGATTCAGCGCTCGGGCAGTTCAAGCTCTAGCTCGGTGAGACATATAAATATATTATATTATATTCCCCATGCACCTTCTGATCTATTTTTTTTAATCTTTTAACTCTAAAATTAATTGCCTTGGTGCATGCATACGCATTCTGAGGATGATGGGCAAGAGGAGAGGAAGAAGGACTGAAGGAAAAATAAAAGAGAAACTGGGGCAAGTGGGAAGAACAGGAAGAGCATTCACAGACTACAATCATTTCCACCACCACACCACCACCCGCTCCAGGGCAACACCACCAGCAAGAGCAGCATCATGAGAAGAAAAGTATGATGAAAGATCAAGGAGAAACTTCCTGGTATCATTCCCATTAATACGTTACGTAAAACATATATATATATATCAACTTGTACATTGGATTGTGGTGTCTATGATAAGCTTGTTTTGTGCTAAGATCGATGTGTGTTTTTGTTTTTGTTCTGGTTAAACTTAAAACTGCAACTAGCTGTGTGCCATTAGGCACAGGACTGAGCTAGCTTATAATTAAGTTGCAGCAATTAATAGGTTAGATCAACTTGTATGGATGTTTACGGCAATTCACAATGTTTATATTGTTAAATTTTGCTTCAGATCTTGTATTTTTTTTAGTGTGTTTAGTGTAATATTATTTGCCTACCAATTCATGGTGGGTTCATCTTTTAGAAGTTCAGGCTCCGTTTGATATAGTTTTTTTAATAATATTTTCTGAATAGATAGGATAGTATTTAATTAATAGAATAGATCTAAGATAAATGTATTGGGTATATTTTTGAAAATTTTGATTATTTTTAACCCTTTACATTTTTTAATTTAGTTAAACACTCTCAATTATAAAGTTTATAAATTAATAAAAACACCTTCACCACTCAATTGATTGTCGGTAGCCGATCATCACCGTCGGACGGTGGCTAAAAGTTGTTGGAATGATATACGATCGGTTAGATCTGGCTGGTTGTGAGCTGATTTGGTCGTTTTTTGGCCAGATCCACCATGGATCATAGATCTGGCCAGAAATGGCAAGATTTATAGCCAAAGATCTGGCTATTGATGCTCGTCATATCTTGGCAAGTGATTGTTGTTTGGTGGGTAGAGGTTTTTTTGTTGTATTTATAAATTTTTATTGAGAAATGTAATTATTAAATGTTTTGAGTTGAATAGAATATGATCGGATTTTAATAATATTAAAACAAACACGTTTTTCATTTTTTATGAAAAATAGTAAACACAATAGGGTTGGAAAAGTTAAACACAACAGGGTAATGTAAGACAGTAAGAGTCAATATTTATTTCAAGGTGTACTGAAATATCTCATGCTATATCTAAGATGGCAATGGGCCCGATATTTTAGGGTACAGACCCGACCCGAAAAGGTCGGGCTTTATCCGGTGTTCGCGGGCTTGAGCTTGGCCTAGCCTGATTTAAGGTCCGATCTCAAGTATGGGCGTTTGGGTATATCTTTAGGCCTGACCCGGTCTAACAATTTTAGTATTAATTTTACTAAATTATCTTATACTATGTATTTAATTACAAGATTATCCTACATATATAACTCATTTTTTCCCAAACTATAATCTCATCCCATTTGATGAGTTATTCAAAAATAAATTAATATTTAAAACATTTTTTAGAATTAAAAATATGAAAAAAATTAAAATTTTAATATTTAAAATTCACATTATTAAATGGGCAGCTTGGGCTGGGCCTAAGGTTACAAAAGCCCGTCAGGCCGGGCTTGGGCTTTACCTATCATAACGTGGACGGGCCCGACTGGCTTGAGCCTTTGTCATGAGGTTGGGCTTAAGCTTGGGCCAAGGGGTACCCATCCCGGCCTAGCCCATTGCCATCACTAGCTATTCATTGTAAAACCCATTTTACATGTTTTTAAAATAAATTTTTTATTTTAACCCATAAAATTGATCGGTCTATCTCTTATTTTGTCGTGGATTCGAACTATTGTGTTAGAGTGTATTTAGTGTCTATCTTCGTTCTGTTGCTAATCAAAATTTTGTTGAAAAGCTTTAGACAAATACGTAGTGAATCATTATATATACATATTGTTGATGCTTGATTTTTACATCAATTACTCGCACGTGTAAAATGCTAAAAGACTTAGAAGTCACCGTGATATAGGGGATTGAATTAAACAGAAAAAGAGTAATATTTAAAGTGGTTCAGATGCTCAAAGCAATCCTACGTCCACTGCTATTGTATAATAAAAAAGAGAGGTCAGTCGCGTTTACGAGTTGAGTTACAGTTTAGAGAGAGAATACAATGAGAAGAGAGAGAGAGAGCTATTTAAGTGTAAATTAACTAATCCCTGAAAATAAGAGGGAAGTCCTCTATTTATAGTGGGAGAGTTCAAGATAATGATATAAAAAACTGCAAGTGGGTGAGTGCCGTGCGAATCATTTTTCTTGTGTGTCCCATTGGTCACTTGCCCGAGGGTTTTCCTCGATTAAAGCATGACTTTAACATGTGGCGATCTCCAGTTGTTTGCTGACCTGACATTCACCTGCTGCACTGACAGGAACCATACCACTTGCGCTAGATGCGACTAGCCGCACCTGGACAACACCGAATCCCTATGAGCTCTGACCATCCTTTACTGATGGCTCCACGTCAGTTCTACCTTTTCAGGCATAACATATACATATAGTGTCAACTTCATAATGTATTGTCATCTCCCATTAATGTTATATATGTGATGACTACCCAATGGTGAATTGGACTCATAAGACTTCCATTATTATTATATTTTCATTATTTCGTTCTTCTGATTGCATGGCCATAAAGCTTTATATATAAAGTGAATCTCCACTCCCATGAAACATGGGAGTGACCGAAATGCATTCACCTCCTTGGCGTTTCCTCTCCTTCACGTAGACTACTTGTTTCCATGGTGGGTGGTTGTTAGGATGACGAAGAGACGCACCTTCCTTTCTTAGATAGTTGCTTTTGGTTGTATTCAATGAATGATTTTGATTTTATTTATTTATTATAATATGCGATAATACTTACAAGTTTGTTTCGTGTTCAAAGTTGTATTTGTCTTACATCGTCTAATTTGATAGGTGATATGATGTATATATATGGTTGGACTTTCTTCTCGAACGAGTTCTTCGGTTTGAGTTCTACCTAAACTCATTTGAAAGTTAAATGTTTTGAGGCTGTGGGTTTTAACTAGCTGTTTATTGAGTTAACGACTTTTTTTCCACCCAAATAATGTTAATGACATTTAACTTTTGAAGAGGGGAGTCGAACAAAGAACAAACTCGGTCCAATTGTTAGGCTTTTGAAGATGGGAGGCCGATGAATCTTTTGATGGTGAAGGTTGAATTTTGGTGGTTGTGATTGATCGAAATTTACTTGGAAGGGACGACTACGAAACTCTAATTGCTTGATTGCTAGTGATTTGCGGGGTCGGCGAGAGTTGAGTTGAGGAGTTTTAATGAATAATAATCGGGGAAGAGAATGTGGTGGTGTAGGGTCGTAACGATGTCGAAATCGAAACGGAATATAAATTTGGATAACAAAATGATTTTTTAAAAGTATATGGGCGGAAAAGTGTCATTAAACTATTATTTGGGTGAAAAAAGACTTTCCTCATATTTATCAGAATGATGAGTTTCTTTATTATTATTATTTAAAAAAAATTAATATTAGTCTATTTTACTATTTAAAAAATAAAAATTAATAAGACTTAAAATTATGAGGTTCGAATTCATTAGAAAAATCGACACCTTGATCTTTCGGTTTTATAGGATATTTAATGGACTTTAGAGATTAGTTAAGATACATGTAAAATGACCCAATATCCCTGTTATCGAAAAAAAAATCGACAAGATATTTTATTTAACTACTTATATGCATATATTTTCTCTTTTTCATTTATATTTCCATTAAAATAGTTTAAAATAATAAATATAGATTAAAAATGAAAAGAAATTATACATGTATTAAACAATTGTATAAATATTAGTTTAAACAATTATAAAATTCAAATTGTCAAAAAAAAAAAAAAAACTCTCATCTGGAAATCCAACGGTGCAAAACACGTCAACTTCCACTAATTCAAACTCCAAAGCACTCACTCTTTTGAGACAGCTCTGCGTGCGGGTTCCTTTCTCACGTCGTCAGTGGTCACTTCCGTTCAGTCTTCTCCTCTCAACGCTCCCACTTTTCCCGCCTATTTAAACCCTCCTTCTCAAATGCACTCTCAACTTCACTTCCTCTCCCTGTCCTCCAGACCTCTCGCATTGGTTCCCTCCACTTCTCTCCACAACGGCCGAACACTCAATCTTCGTCAAAACGACGACGCTCTCTCGTTTATTCATCAGCTTCCGGCGCTTAAGCGTCCTTCGCTCTCTCTTCAATCAAGAGCCGCTAAAATCTCCGCTATGGCTTCTAATTCTAACCTCTCTAACCACGCTGTCGCTGCTAATGGAGTCGGCGAACCTGACCTCATCTCTTCGCTGACGTCGGCAATAAAGTTGCGGATGCTGCCGGAGAAGTTATTCGCAAATATTTTCGGAGTAAATTTGAAATTCTTGATAAAGAGGACTTGAGTAAGTAGTCAATTGAATATGTTTTGTTGATAATTTTTCTATAAGTGAAGTTAGTGTTATGATTTTGAATAAAGTTATTAATTTTTTATTTTTTTATTTTTTTTATTATTTATTTTTTTTTTTATAACTCTGATTGGTGTATCTTTGTTAATTTGAATCTTTGCAGGTCCTGTAACATTGCCGATCGAACGCAGAGGAAGCTATGATTTCAATTATATTAGAGATTTTTCCTTCTCATGCAATGTAAGTTATGTATTGGGGACTGAGAGAATTGAAGTCAGTAGTTTGCTAAAATTGAGGAAATGATAATATTTTCCTTATGTTTACTACTGTTTTCAGTCCAGAAAATTTGACAATTTAAAGCTAAGTGAAGAAAAAATATGGTCATGAGTGCTTTGTTTATGGTTTTTTTGATATTAAGATATCTATTGAGGAGAAGTATTCATTTAATTCTTTTTTCGCCTTTCCTTGCAATTACAGAGTAAAAGTTAAACATTTAAATCTTAATAATGCATGTAAGTTCTTGAAGTTTATTATTGATATGTTGTTGCTGAAATGATTGAAGAGTTGTAACTGTAGTTTTGGAGAGGAGAATGGATGGAGGTGTAAAGAGAAGTTTGCAGACTATGTTTGGGTTTTGGATCCAATAGATGGGACAAAGAGTTTTATCACTGGTATGTTTCTATCTGTTTTTTCAAATTACTGTCACTAAGTTTATGCTTTGAATACTTTGCCAAAGAAATTCTGTATGTTTACTCATGTCAGGGAAACCCTTGTTTGGTACTCTCATTGCACTGTTATATCGAGGGAAACCGGTAAGAATCTCATCTCGATTGGCAAAAGTTTAGTTATATAATTTTTTTCACCTTTACTATGTTGAGTGTAAAATTGCACAGTGAGTTAATTGCATAATAGGTTCTGGTTGAAAACTGGTATTCATGTGTTTGCAGATTCTTGGCATAATTGATCAGCCTGTTTTGAGAGAAAGATGGATTGGAATAAGTGGAAAGAGAACTACATTGAATGGACAAGAAGTGTCTACACGCACTTGTGCAAAATTGTCGCAAGCATATTTGTGTTGTTTTCCTATCTTTTGAATATATTTTTTCTCTAGCAAGACTAATTGTGCCTACTGCTAGCTTCTGAGCCCTTTGCTCCAGGACAGTTAAACTACATCTTTACAAGTCCTTTGCTGGCTGATATGCACAATTTGTTTGCAACTGTTTAAATAGTGATAAAAAAAAAAAATATGCACAATTTGTTTGCAACTGTTTAAATAGTGATAAAAAAAAAAAATTTTAATAAAAAATAACCTGCTTTCTCTTTGACCTTTTCCTCTCTCTGTTTAGATACACTACAAGCCCTCATCTCTTCAGTGGAGATGCTGAACATGCATTTGATCGTGTGAGAAGTAAGGTCTGTGCTATTGTTTAAAATTGATTTTGATAGTGTTCGTTTTCTCTTCAAATGCAGTAGTTAACAGGATGAAATGGCAATATGATTTGACCTTTGTGAGATGTTGACATATGATGTCTAAGATATTAAAGAAATTACAGTCTTCAACTATGGGTCTGTCAAGGTTTCCTTGTAACCTTATAAAATCCTTGATTTATTAATTCCCAAGTCTGAAGTTTTCCTTCCACTTATCAATTCTGTACAGGTGAAAGTGCCACTGTATGGTTGTGACTGCTATGCTTATGCCCTTTTGGCTTCGGGATATGTGGATCTAGTTGTTGAGTCTGGTCTCAAGGTAAACTGCATGCATTTAAGTCTGCAATAGTAATTCTGTTTTGTTATGAATTCACGCAAGTGTGGCTGTGAAGAAAGCACTTTCATTAATAAGGGAGATAATGCTAGCAATTCAAACTGGGGACACTTTGAAGAATAAATAAGCACCACCTAATCTTATTTGAATGAGAAGGCCGGGTTGTCCAAATTTCTAATGCATTCTGTAACTGGAGAGAATTTATCTCAACAAAATGCAGTAAAATTTAAATCACTGGCTTTGTTTTTACACCACTTGTGCACTTTTGTGTTACTTTGTGGTTGGATTTTGTATGGCATCCATGTGAATATCTTATTTCTTGTATTATTTGATGCCCAAAAGTGGGTTGATTTAATTGTCTTCGTCTAACTAAAACTGTGACTTCACAGCCATACGATTTTCTTGCTCTGATACCTGTAATAGAAGGTGCTGGGGGTGTTATAACTGATTGGAGAGGAGATCAACTTTACTGGGAGGCTTCTTCAGATTCACGTCCAACAAGTACATCCCCTTTTATTAACATTTTTTTTTTTTTTTTGGAATCTTTGTTCTTAGTTCCCTCGGGTTAAACTTTATGAAACAAGTTCTGATATCAGATCTGCAAATTTCAAAGGTGCCATTTAATAAATTGCATCTATTTGTCTTCATCCATCATGTTTTGTCCCATTATCCAGGTTTCAATGTGGTGGCTGCGGGAGACAAACAAATTCACCAACAAGCTTTGGAGTCATTACAATGGCAGTGAAGATTTGCATTTGTCTGCAACTCATGGAAAAATGGTAAAATTCCACCAGTTCCCTTGATCAGGAGTTGGGTTCATGTATTTATCTCGAGAACAAGCGTGACCATGGGGACTAAATGAACTACTAGAAATAAAATAATGATTATTGAGAGGATTAAATGTCATTTGTCTTTGCCGTATATCAACAAGAAAATTGAAATATTGCTTTATAGAATTGCTTTCAGTTTCTTTAAACAACTAGAAATATTGCTATATCAACAGGATTACATGACATTAATCTTGTTGGGTTTAAGGACCCTTAATTGTGGATTTTCCCAAAATGTTTTAAAGGATCATATTTTACAGCAAGTGTAATTGAAGCCACTTATCATCAGTTGTCAAACATCATGTATTTGTTGTATATGTCATGTCTCAATTGATCACAATCGGTATCTGTTGCATGTATAATTCATGTCTCGGCTTATTGCAAAAGTTGCCAGCCTTAATCTCTTATATAAAAGTTGTAATGGGAAAGGGAAAAAAGGGAACGGCAAAGAGAATGGTAACGAGAAAGGGAAAGGGAATTGTAACGGGAAAAGGAAAGTGAAAGGAATCGTAGTGGGAAAAGGAAAGTGAAAGGGAATGGTTATGGGAAAATGGAAAGGCAATTGTAATAGGAATGGGAATGGGAGAGGGAATGGCAATGGGGATGAGAAAGGGAATCGTAATTGGAATGGGAGTCGAAAAGGGAATCCTAATTGGAAAGGGAAAGGGAATCTTTATAGGAAGGAGAAACAAAATCTTAATGGGAATGGGAATAGAAAAAGGAATTGTAATAGGAATGAGAAGCGGAATCGTAATGGGAATGGGAATCGAAAAAGGAATCGTAACAGGAATTAGAAGCGGAATCGTAATGGGAATGGGAATTGTAATAGGAATGAGAATGAGAATGGGAATGGAAATCATAATGGGAATGGGAATCGTAATAAGAATGGGAAGGGGAATGGGAAAGGGAAACGAAATTGTAATAGGAATGGGAAGGGGAATGGAATGAGAATGAGAATGGGAATGGGAAAGTGAAGCAGAAACGGAAACGAAATTGTAATAGGAATGGGAAGGTGAATGGAAAGGGAAAGGGAAAGGGAAAGGGAAAGAGGATTGTATTAGGAAAGAAAGGGGAATGGGAATGGGAGTGCAAACGAGGAAGGAAAAGGGAAAGGGATGGGAATACGAAAGGGAATGGTCATGGGAATGGAACGGGAATATGAATGGGAATGGCAATGGATAACGGGAATGGGAATGAGAATGGGAATGGGCACAGGAATGGGAATGGGAGTGCAAATGGGGAAGGAAAAGGGAAAGGGATGGGAGTAGGAAAGGGAATGATCATGGTAATGGGAATGGGACGGGAATATGAATGGGAATGGCAATGGATTACTGGAATGTGAATGAGTATGGGAATGACTATGGAAATAGGAATGAGAACGGGAATGGGAATGGAAAAGAGATGAGAACGGGAATGAGAATGGGAAAAATTATGAGAACTAGTACAATGATAATAATTGGAATAGGAATAGAACTCAGAACGGGAATAGAAACTAGAACAAAAACAAAAACTAGAACAAAACCCAGAATAGGATTAGAAAAATGAGACGGTGAAGAAAATGCTTCAAAAAAACTCTACGATTTACCCATAATTAAAAGTCATTACCAGCCGAAAAATTAAAAAAAAAAACAGGGTAATCGGGGTTTTGTGGCTTTTTTGCTTGTTTTAGTTACAAATTTTTGAGGTAACATTTGGTAAAAGCATCTTTTGTCTTCAATCCATCATGTTTTATTCCCTTATCCAGGTTTCAATGCGGTGGCCGCTGGAGACAAACAAATTCACCAACAAGCTTTGGAGACATTACAATTAATGGCAGTGAAGATTTTCATTCACCAACTGCAAATAAAAGTAACACTATTATAAAGCAAGTCTTGAGTTCGATCCACCCGGATTGCTAACAAGAGTGGCCACTAATGGGATTTATCCGGCTGTTAATTTCAGGGTCTCGGAGAATTAGTTGAGGTATACCTAAGTGGACTCGGACACCCAATTTATTTTCCAATAATCGTTCTCAATGAACCATAACTCTCATCAGCTTTGAACTGAAATCTAAAACAAGAGTCACATTTATATTGAGCTGACTGATCAATACACATATGACCCTTAAATCTGAATTTTCGGAAAGTCTATTAAAGGATCAGATTTCCCCAAGTCTCATTTATCTGTTGCATGAATATGCCATGTCTCAGTTGCAGCAGGTTATGTTGGATTACTGACATTAAATTACTTCAATTGCATATGTTATCATTTTATTTTTTGTGACCACGGTATTCGGGCCAGTTTGCACACATCTCAACTAATCCCCGAAACCCTGAAGTTAACGATCGGATAAACCTTCAGTGGCCCTCCTACTAGCAACCGAGGTTAATCAAACTCGGGACCTTTTGAATAATACCTAAGATTATATTGATAAGATTCGCTATATCCCAATTTCCATCAGCTTAATTTGAACTACAATCTAAAACAATCAGTGGAGAGAAAGAGAGAGATATATATGGAGTTTGACGGGTTCAAATGGGTGTCTCCTGTTTAGCCCCAGCGCCATTTTCTGTTACCACTTACTAAAAAAAGCCTTACCAGAAATTTTACAGAAAAAGATCCTTCTCCATAAACCTTGCCCTTTTTTCAGGAATGCAAACTTCTTTCAGGCTGTCAATGGCTTTCCTCCTCTGAGAATAAAGAAAACTCAGTAAAAAATAACACCACACCCCCATTTTAGTAAATAAAAACAAAATCCTCTTCAAACATCCTTTATTGGATCCAGTTCTAAACATCCCTTCTTCAACCAGGAGGGATGGACATAGAAAAACAATAAAACTGAAATCAAACAAAAAAAAAAAAAAGAAAAAAAAGAAAAAAAAAAACTAAGCAATCCCATTTCTATGCTCCTCTATGTCGTCGTCTTCATCTTCTTCATCGATGGCTATCCTCCTGGTTCTTGTTTTTGCTTTTGTCTCCAGCCCCTTTACCGCCTTTTCAGACACCACCACCAGCTTCACTCCCAAAGATAATATCCTCATTGATTGTGGAGGCAAGTCCTCTTCTGCTCTTCCTGATGGAAGAACATTCAAAACAGATAAGGAATCCTCTCAATTCTTGCAAACTAAAGAGGACATTCAAGTTTCTGTCCAGTCAGCTGATGTACCTTCACCTATATATTTAACTGCTAGAGTTTTTACAGAAGAAGCGACTTACAATTTCCGTTTGACAGAAAATAGATGGCATTGGATACGTCTCCATTTCTTTGCCATGTCTGTTAAGGAACATGACCTGACGAAAGCATCGTTCTCCGTTGAAACAGGAAAACATGTTCTCCTTCACAACTTCAAACTCGAAAATAATAATCAAGTTGTCCTGAAGGAGTACTTGCTCAATGGGACTGACCCTACATTGTCTCTCAAGTTTATACCAATGAAGAATTCAATGGCTTTCATTAATGCCATTGAGGTTGTTTCTGCTCCGGATGACTTGATCAGTGATGAAGGCTCCAGTCTTTTCCCAATTAATAGTTATCCTGGTTTGACCAAATTTTCATACCAATATGTGCACAGGATTAACATGGGGGGAGCTTTGATCACCCCAGAGAATGACACACTTGGTAGGACTTGGGTGCCTGATGGTCCATATCTTAAGGATAAATCCTTGGCTAAAAGTGTCTCTGTTGGTTCTGATAGCATCAAATATCCAGAAGTAGTCACACCATTGATTGCACCAGTAGCAGTGTATTCTTCTGCTTCGGAGATGGGTGAGTCAGCCACAATTCAACCAAATTTCAATGTCACATGGAACTTTGATGTCGACACAACGTTTAGCTATCTGCTTCGGATGCATTTTTGTGACATTGTAAGTAAATCCATGGATGATCTATATTTCAATGTATACGTTAATGGGAAAACTGCAATATCTGGGTTGGATTTGTCTACCCTCACAAAGGCTCTGGCCACTCCATACTATAAAGATATTGTAGTGAATGCTACACTCATGTCCGGTGGACTCAGCGTTCAAATTGGTCCAATGAATCAGAATACTGGTACAAGAAATGCAATTCTAAATGGGTTGGAGGTTATGAAAATGAGTAATTCAGTAAATAGTTTGGATGGAGAGTTTGGTGTTGATGGCAGCAAGGAAGGTTCATCCAACCGTGGTACAGTAGCTGCAGTTGGATTTGCAATGATGTTTGGAGCATTTGTTGGACTTGGTGCAATGGTGATTAAATGGCACAAGAGACCCCAAGATTGGCAAAGGAGAAATAGCTTTTCTTCTTGGTTGCTTCCTCTGCATACTGGTGACACAAGCTTCATGACTAGCAAGACCGGCTCTCACAAGAATGGCTTTAACTCAGCTTTAGGCCTAGGCAGGTACTTCTCTTTGGCAGAGTTGCAAGAAGCAACAAAAAACTTTGACAATAGTGCCGTAATCGGTGTTGGTGGATTTGGCAATGTGTATCTTGGTGAGATTGATGATGGAACCAAAGTCGCTGTCAAGAGAGGGAACCCACAATCCGAACAAGGTATCACAGAGTTTGAAACAGAAATCCAAATGTTATCTAAGCTTAGGCATAGGCATTTGGTGTCACTTATTGGCTACTGTGATGAGAATTCAGAAATGATCCTGGTTTATGAGTACATGTCCAATGGACCATTTAGGGATCACTTGTATGGAAAAAATCTGCCACCATTGTCATGGAAGCAAAGGCTGGAGATATCTATTGGTGCTGCTCGCGGACTTCACTATCTTCACACTGGAACTGCACAAGGTATCATTCACCGCGATGTTAAGACCACAAACATTTTGCTTGATGAAGCATTTGTTGCCAAGGTAGCAGATTTTGGACTTTCCAAAGATACACCAATGGGACAGGGTCATGTAAGTACAGCTGTGAAGGGAAGTTTCGGGTATCTGGACCCAGAGTACTTCAGGCGGCAGCAATTGACAGACAAATCAGATGTGTACTCATTTGGTGTGGTTCTGTTTGAGGTACTGTGCGCCAGGCCTGCAATTAACCCACAACTGCCAAGAGAACAAGTTAATTTGGCTGAATGGGCAATGCAATGGAAGAGAAAAGGTCTGCTTGAAAAGGTCATGGACCCTCATCTGGCAGGTACTATCAATCCTGAATCAATGAAGAAGTTTGCTGAGGCTGCAGAGAAGTGTTTGGCCGAGCATGGTGTGGACAGGCCTACAATGGGAGATGTATTGTGGAACTTAGAGTATGCTTTGCAATTACAAGAAGCTTTCACAAAAGGAAAAGCTGAGGATGATGAGTCTGTTACTGCCTCCACTAATGCTGTACTTCCACCAACCACTCTTTCTTCCCCCTCGGACAATCGTCCGGTTACTCATCCGGAGGAAAACACAGGACCGGCACAAGTTGAGGCCATCAATTCACATTCAGGAACTGCAATGTTTGCCCAGTTTTCAGGGCTTAATGGTAGGTAAATTATGAATATGTTTTGAGTGATTGAAGAATGTGTAAAGTGGTGCAACACCAAACAGTCTTGTGGAGTAAATTTATACATGTGTAGCACTGATGGTCTGTTCTGCTTCTTCATGAATGGGAAACAGTTAGCATTTTGAACGTCCATGGATAGCATTTCTGATATACTAATGTACAATGTTGCTGAATGTTACAATTATTTGAAGTAGACATTTTTTTTTTTTTTTGTATTTTTGTATTTTTTTTCTCCTGTCTATCTTGTGCCTATGTCGCAGGGTATATAGTTCCATAGTGACACACATTTGTATCAAACATAATTTATGATCAATGTATTGCACAGATGGGTGTTATATGATGGTTTAGCTGTTTTATCAGAGTAGAAAAATATGCAAATTTTGTTGTAAATTTGCAAGAAAATGAAGAACAATTTTTTACTGATATGGAGCTTCATATCTGATTGTATGTTGGAAGACTAGCCAGAGCAACAGGAAAATAAAGGCAATTCTAGACCCTGATTAGCTGATTCAATCTCATAGGCATAACAAGGCTAATCAGAGAGACCAACTGAAAGTTTACACCAAAATTTAGTGCTTAAACCACCACCGAGTAATCCAGCGGTCAACTAGGACTCTTGGGTGCATTACTCAAGAGGTCCTGAGTTTGGTCCACCTGGGTTGTTAATAGGGATGACCATTGAGGGGATTTATTCGGCTATTAACTTCAGGGCTCCGGGGGATTAGTTGAGGGGCACACAAACTCGTCCGGACACCCCCAATCACCCAAAAAAAAAAAAAAAAAAAAAAAAAAAAAAAAAAGAAGAATTTAGTGCTTAAGAACTTGAATCCAATAAAAAAAATGCCAAGATTTTGTACTGCTTTCTGTCTCAGTATTAATATAATTGGTTATAGTAGATCTGTGTAGACTGTCTGATACCTTCACTTTTATTCGTATCTGCAGAAACTACAAGAAATTTTTTTTACTGATAATTAAAAACCTTGGCAGCATAATTTGTCAAGATACTGAAAAGTTATGAAGAAACTAGATTTATTCCATGCATGATATTGAGGCTTTACTAATTGATACAAAGAAAACCAGCTACCATACATACCGGGTGCTGGTTTTCAGAACCCAGGATATGGGTCCATAAAATGTGCAGTTCTTTAGCTCATGACAATAAGCCATTTCACACTGTGGAACTTGACGTTTGTCATTTATATATTTTGGTATCCGGGAGTGTTCGGGTCAGCTTCCGCGTATCTCAACTAGTTTCCTAGAATCCTAAAGTTAACGGTCAGGTAAGACTGCAGTAGCTATCTCCTTATTAATAGTCGTGGAAAAACGAAATCAAAACCTTTTGAGTAATACATCTAAGAATCCCAAGTAAACCGTCAAACTACGTAGAGATAATTAGGTTTGTCATATTCCATATCGCTAACAAAAGGGAATCTGAGATTTAATTTATAAGGTTTGAATTCTCGTAATTAGCATTTTAGACGAAAGACAGCTTAAGTGAAGACAAAAACAAATCAGTACCAGCTGAACTCAAAACTGATAATATATCCACCAAAACAATTACCAGTGGAGCCTAAAATTATTCAGGTTTGCTGTAGATATTCCAAAGGAATTAGAGATGGAGCATGCCCTTTTGACTTATATATATATATATATATATATATCCAGGTCAGCTTGCGTATACTTCAACTAATCTCTCAGGGTTCTGAAGTTGACAACCGGGTAAATCCCCTCAGTGGCTATCTCTATTAACAATCCAGATAGATCGAACCCAGGACCTCTTGAACAATACATTTAAGAGTCTTAGTTAACCGTTGGACCATCCAACGGTGGATAATGCGACTTTTATATTCCTGAAAGAAAGTGGTAAATGGGTTAGTTTTATTCCCACTCTACAACGTGGTGAGCCTAAAGAATGGTTTAGATCAATTGCTTTATTAACATATATCCTCAATAGATAAAAAGGAGCGGTGGGAACAAAAAGGTGTAATATGCGAAGGTAGATTTGATTGAACAAGAGCAAGTATAGATAAGGATGTGGATATAAGATATATAAAGCTAAACCAAATTAAGCAACATGGCATGGTTCAGCCCACATTTATAGATAAAGCCAATACCTCCTCCATATCAGTATTAAAGCTTATTATATAAAAAACCATTGACCCTGAAACTGTTTAACTCCATCGCTTTTGGATATGGATCAATATGAAGATGAAACGAGGTGCTTCGACATGGGTTCGTTGCAGACAAGTCTTCCTAAAAAGTAAGAAAAGACTTTTTTTGTTCATTAATGGTGGTGTTTAATTGTTGTTTATGAAATATTGAATGTTTATTATATTATGATTTGCAGAAGAGGGTTGTCAAGGTATTACTCAGGGAAGGCAAGATCATTTACGTGCATGGCGGATGTTCGAAGTGTAGAAGACCTTAAGAAACAAGAAAAACCAGACGCCAAGAAAAGGAAGGTCAAATATTTGAATAGGAATGAAGATGTGCAAAATAATATAATTCCTCAATATCCATGTCGAAGGGTTTCAAGTACCACCCACTTTGCCGCACCTTATGTTCATTAACCATTACGCTTCTCCTTCTGTAAATTTACATAATTTACAACCCAAATTTCCTTGGCTTCTTGTATTCTGATATATATATATATATATATAGTGTCACGCCCCCTCCCGGGTATCCCTCTCCCGCCGCATCCGGACACTCCAGGAGACTCGGGATTCCGAGAGGAGGGTGAATATTATCATGGGACAGGGACACCCTATAGACCCCTATAACAATTGTTTTTTTTTTAATGTTTGGCTTATGTACAGAAGTCAAAAACTGATAATTTTATAAATATATAATCCATTGGGCAAATTAATCTTCTAGTTTGATGCCCTTTTTTAGCTCGAGGATGACATGCCGGCCGGTTTCAATTTTTTTTTTTTTTTTTTTTTTGTGATAGAGGGTGTCTGGGTTAGTTCGCACGCTGCTTAACTAATTTCCTGAGACTCTAAAGTTAACAGTCGGATATATCCTCATAATAGTTACCTCTATTACCTCTCGAGTGACATATAGACCCTTGTAACAAATTTTTTGTTTTTTTTTTTTTTTTTTATGTACACAAGTAAAAAATTGACAATTTTATAAATATATAATCCGTTGGGCAAATTAAACTTCATGTTTGATGCCTTTTTTTACCTTAAGGATGACATGCCGTTTCTAATAGTGTCAAGTAAACGATTTTTTTGTTTTTGGTGATTGAGAGTATCCGAGTCAATTTACACACACTTTAATTAATCTCCCAAGACCGTAAAATTGACAGCCAAATAAATCCCTATAATGATCATCTCTATTAGCAAGTTAAGTGGATCAAACTCATGACTTCTTGCATAATTCAACTTTCTTGTTTTTGGTGATTGAGAGTATCCGAACCAGCGTACACATACCTTAATTAATCCGTCAAAGCCCTGAAGTTCCATAATGACCATCTCTATTAACAAGTCAAGTGAATTGAACTTATGAGTTATGACTCCTTGAATAATATACTCAAGAGTCTTAGATAACCACTGGATCACCCGACGGTGGTTAGTAAACAACTCCTTCGCACACATTTATTTCGTTTGCTTTATTAACATCGACAACTGGACGTATGGAAATAAAAGACAAACTAAAATTACCCAGATCGCAATTCAAGAAACTATGGTATTTAAGTTCAATTCTTTCACTCATTTAATCGTAGGGTCAATAAATATCCAACATTCCGTCACTAGCAACATTACAGTCTCATCTCATCCATTGTCAACCTAGCTGGGTAAAAATACATATATATTGTTGTTATACAGAGAAATGGAGGCTACAATTAAATACTTTATCTAACACTTACAAGATACTCTCCTTGTTACCTAATAATTAACACTTTATGCACCAAAAGAATTTTCCATTCCTCACTAATGGTACAAAATTAGGAAGTAAGAAGTCTTCCACAGTCAAAGGTTGATTCCCACCACCAAAACTATTGCAATCTTTTCTTCTTGTTGGTGACTGAATCAAAATCATCAAGCATCACCAAATCGTCATCGTCATCATCATCATCAAGCTCTTTAACCTCCTTGTGATTTCCAGTTCCATCAGCAGCATTTGGAATATCCACTTCCGATAATTTACGTTTCTTCCCAGAAGGTTCTGAAATTTCATCCACCTCAGTATCCTTTTCAGCTTCTGCTTGCCGTGCATTTGATGTGCTCCCACCGTTTCCAACCACTGCAGGAGCTTGTGTCCATCCAGTTAGAACCATTCCATCCGGCTCCTTTTCTTCATCAAATTCATCCCTGATAAAATTCCAAGTATGTGATATATATAAGCAGCTGATCAAACGTAACAAAAAATTCATGACAAATCATGAGAATCGGGATCCAAATATTCATCACAAATCAACCAATCCAAACAATTCATGAAGCTTTGGACCATGTAAATCGGGCAGTACTACAGATTTTACCACACAACTGAATCTTCAAAAAGTCATCCGAGTTAAAGCAATGAAAAGTCTACTTTCTTCCTACTGATATCTCAATGAAACAAAAAATACAAAAAAGTTAAGGCTATTATCATTCAAGACACTAATGGACCATCATGAAAACCAACACAACCATAAGCTAAGCCATGAGAATATCAAAAAATAAAGAAAATAATCTGATCAACAACAGACACTTGTAAATTTACCCTAATCCCTCTTGAAAGAAAACAGAGGAACCGAACCCCAAAGCAATGATTATACAAGCTAAAGATCACTCACATGAGTGTATTTTTCCAGCCACTATACCAAAGGCCTTGATATGAGATATTACAAAACATGCATGCACTTATAAAACTTTACGAACAGATTTGTAAGGGAATGAACACTCTCCCATCCCCAAAACGAATGGAAATTAAGCAGCATTCTGCAAAATTTCAGGAGCAGTCAATAGAATGTATTATGCTTGGCTTTGAAATTTGCCTTATTAAAGTAAATACAAACCTATGTTTGATATTGATACTGCAAACCAACTCCTGTTGAAGATCCTCTACAGTGAGCATCGTCCCACTATTAACTGGAGAAGGAAGTTCAGATAGCACCTGAGGCAAGAACAAAATTGATTTAAACTAGAAAATGAAGGAGAGCGGAAGAGATACAAAGAAAAATGCATGGTTGCAACATTAAAGCAGTAAAGTCATTCCTAGCAAAAAGACAAAATTTACCTTCTCAAGGTTGGCAGCATAATTTGCTACCATATCTTCATCAAGATCATCACCAACTTCATAAAGAAGGTTTGAACCATGCATAATCAATGGAAAGTTCATGCCAAGCTTGGCCTTAACAATTTTTTCCACAAAATCCCGCAACTTTGAGCGATAAGTATTAATCTCAAGCAATAGTGGTGTCTGTTTTAAGCAGCAGATTACCATCATGACTGAGAAAAACATATAAAGAGATTTCCACAATAGTGTTAAAAGGAAATAAACTAGACCTCAGAGCAAACATAGCAGGACTTGTTTGGTTCATAAGGTTCCACTGGCATAAGGAGCATCTTTCTGCTAACATGTTCAAGACAATACGTCATCCTGCATATAAGTTCCAAATAAGACTTCAGCACATTCAGCAGTTGCTAATCTTAGATATAGATACAAAAGGCAATATTAATATCATCAAGCAAATGAATTTTGCAGAACAGAGTACAGAAACAGACCATTGGTAGCAGTTATCTTTTTCAAGTATTTCAAACAAGTAAAAGAATAGTCTCAGTTAAATTTCTTTACTAACTTATCATTGTACAGAGAATAAAGATAGATGTTCAGCAGACTACGAATCACATTAACATAAAACAAAACCTAAACAGATATGAGCCACACCGATAGTTATCAGTATCCTTCTGTAGCACCTTGATTGCTTCAATCACAATCAACCCAGCTATAATAGCATTTGTTGTTGCAACAGCATGCACAATATTACCAGCAATGCCTTTGGCTTCAAAAAGGCTATGCAAAGGAATGCCAAAAGAAGCAGCCCGAATATTTGCAGCAGCTGTAACAAATTCTACTGCCAACTGATCATCTTTATCGAAACTCAGGTTTCCAATCTCCTGCACAAAAATATGTTATATATACAATATTTAGCTTTGAACGGGAAAAGGAAAACTAGTTAATCAAGAAATTCAAAGGTTTTTTCCAAACATTGGTTTAAAAGCATGAGATCAAGACAAACCTTTTCTCTCTTCAGAAAAAATTGTTTCAAAGCCTCAAGAAAAACTCTTGTACTTTCCAGAAGGGACCATTTATCCTGTGGATTCTTCAGACCCAAAGACGCCATGGCAGACACAGATGAAAAAGCATCAGTTAGGCAACTGTTATCCACATTTCCGTTCTGATGATTCAGTTCTTCAGACAGGAAATCCTTACTATATATAGGCCTTGGTCTTTTCCTTTTATTCCAAGTCTCTTCATTAGACAAAGCTAATTCAATGTTATAACCAAACACATGGTCATATATTCTTCTTCCATATTGGCCAAAATCTTCATCCTTTCTTCGTTCAAATACATCTTTTGCTTGTTCTGATGAGTTAGTAGCATCACTGGAGCGCACATTTAAATCATTTTCCTGATTCTTGTCTCCAAACAACTTAGCAAAAAGCAGGTCCTTAGCCCATACAATACAGTGAACAAACTGCAAATTCAACATAGACACCATTACCAAATAAATATTTTGTCAACAGCCAAGAAGAACCTGAGCAAATTTTGATGAATAAGATCTATACTATCTTAAGAGCAATCTTAACATAACAAAACCCACTTTCTTTCCCATTAAATTAGTAATAACAATTAACCACTAGTAATAACATTATAATCATAACAAGCCACAGTCAACCAAATATTCCATTTTCCAACACAAAACTAAACTTCACATGCTTGCAAAAAGAAAAGCACGCACCTTTGATGGAGTGCTTGTTATTGTACAGACAGGATAGGTTTTCGGTGCAGGTTTGGGCTGACATTCATAACATTCGGTTTTTCCTTTTATATGCACTGTGACCTGGTTCCATGAAATTGGTAAGAACCAAGGATCATGATCATGACCATCAGAAATGTCGAACAAATCAACACAACCAAATTAAAAGCATGAATATCTGGTCAAACAGGCAGAGAGAGGAAGGAACATGGATTTGTAACATTAGAAAGTAATAAACAAAAGCAGATTTTCTTTTCAACCAATAGGTGAAACTCAATATTTTAGATGCTCGGGTATCAACTACCAAGCATGAATAACAATACTAAATAAATGTCTCTAAGTCGAAATAATTCTTAGAAGTCCATACCCACACATCACATTGAATGCCAGCTTTCTTGAAGGAGACAAAATTTTCATAACAATTTTAAGTCACAAAGATCTCATCAATAAAAAATTACTTAACCTTTGCAAGTTTAAAAAAAACATGTGATGTACTAGGAGGAGAAAATAAAAGGTAATTCCCAATCTGGTTGCAAGTTGTTTAACTAAATTTTATTTGGCTGTTAAAATATCAGGTGGTTGAAACCTCTGTTATACAAAAATGAAAGCAAAATCAATTGCAGTAAACTCACAGTTCCAAGAAGTGGGCATAAAAAAGAAAATGTATAATTAGATGCAGTCTTTTAATAAACCCCTTTAAGGATATAGATTGTTGCCAAAGACTAAATATCATCTTTATTACCTGTCCCAGGAAGCCTGTAGTCCCACTTTCAACCAAAGGAACATCAGCTGCCAAGCAGAGGCGGTTCACATGCCGCCTTGCATCTAGATTGTCTAGTCCATTCAGAACAACGTTAAATTGCTTGAAGAAATCAACATTGAACTCAGGATCCTTAACATTGGCATGATGTGGTGTAATGCTCATGCCAGGCCTAAAATTTAAGACAGCATCGCGAGCAACCTGGTTTAAATATTGATGAGAGAGTTATGAACAACTTAAATAGTGCTTCAGCAAGCATTAAAAGAAAGACTCTCACTGCGGTTCTACCTTGGCCTTAGACTGGCCAACATGTGATTGACGAAATAAAAATTGCCTATTCAGGTTACTGACTTCGATGGTATCCATGTCAATCTGCAAACAGATGATTACAGAAAAAATTATTATATGCCAATAACACATGCCAGCACATGTTGCAAAAACTGAAGGAATTTCCGAAACTCGAACAAAAACTTTCATAGATAAGCGACAAAAGAAATATGGAAATCACCTATACTAATTGTAGCAAATAAATGATTTTAATTTAAGTTCCAAAAACGAACAATAATAAACATGTTACCAATTATCAAGGACAGAGGTAAGGAAAAAATGGTAATAGGATAAACACCAACTAGATGCCCCTGGATAATTAAGGAAAATAATGCCCAAAAAAAAAAGGCATTACACAGGGTTTACCTGCTTTATCCATATTTATATGCAAAGAATCCAACAAAAACGTCAGATTTCTTAATTGTAAAATTTAATATCAAGGGTGAACTCAAACTCCATAAAGAAAATATAACATAATCAGTTATCGATACCAACAACAGCTATGCTTTAATGCCAATACCCACTAACATCAAATTTGATATTTTACCATCAGAATCCAAATCACCATCAACATCCACACCACCTTTCAAAATTGTTCCACAACCAGAGTCTAAGAAATTCATTTGAACCCACTAAGCAAACTCAAGCACAAAACTAACTAACTCCTCAAGGTGGAATCTTTCCATTTTTCCTGTTCACACCAGTACCCAAATATAACAAATTCGACACTTTAAGCACCAAATAACTAAACCCCAGTAAATTAAATTACAAAATAAAAATAAAAATTACACATAATCACCCAGCTAGAAACCCTAGTAAAGCACAAGTAAACCAAAAACAAAACCCATACATAAATTTCTTCAAAATTAAAAACAAAAGCGAAAGCACTAACAATATGAATATCTTGAAAGCCGGAGAGAGCGAGAGTCTTAAGCAGCTCGCAGCCGATACCACCAGCTCCAACCATAAGCACTTTGGCGCCCTAAACAAAACAAAAATCAAAACCCGAAGATACGAAAATACAAAACCCTGTAATCCAGTTAAAATAAAAGTGGGGGGGTTTTGTCGGTACCTTTATTGCAGGTAAGTGTCCCTCTGAAGCCATTGGGACTCAAGGTAGAGAGACAGACACAGAGAGAGAGAGATAGAGGGGGAAACTGAACAGAGCGAGTCAAAGAGAGAGAAGTAAATTAGAATCAGAATATGAAATTTTATTAGTGCGAATAAATAATATTTAACAGAGACGAAATTGTGGGGGCCGTGGGGAATCGAACACGGGACGTGTTGGATGGTGGAGAATCTAAGAGGTCGTGACCCAAAAAGGACGGCTAAGCTTAATAATAAATTAATATTTTTTTTTATTTTTTTTAAGATCTAAAAAAAAAAAAGAAATATACATAAACAAATTTATATATTTTAAATTAACGGATTAAAATATTTATATCATGTTTGGTTACACTAATTTAGGGTCAAAATAGTTTATTTATTAGTGTATTACTAAATATTTTTAGCTGATTTATTGCATTTTAAAAGTGCTTAAAAGATTTTACTATTAGTGAAAAATGCTCAAATTATTAGTCCTTCCCGTGAGCCTTTTTTTATCTTATTTAAAGTGTTAAAATTAAAAAAAAAAATTCTATTTTATTTCATAAATTTGACCTATATCTATTATTATATATTAAAACTTTTCTAAAAAATTAATGCTTAAAATCTCTTTAATTTTATTTAATCTAAATAACCCCAAAAAAAAAAAAATAAATAAATAAATCTTCCACTTTCTACTAATGACCTATACTTCAATGAACTCGACTTGAATAAATCGTCTCAAACAAAGCCATAGACCCTGCTTAATTGGGCATACTTTGCTAGAATAACTTATTTAAAGTTTATAAATATTCTTTTAAAACACGTTATTTTGCATCTTTTGGGAAAGACAAAATCTGGGCTACTTCCCATAAGCCCTTTTTTTTTTTTTGGTGATCGAGGGTGTCCGGACTAGCTTATACGTATCTCAACTACTCATTCGGGGCACTGAAATTGATAGTCGAGTAAATCCTCTCAGTAGTCACATCTATTAACAACTTAAGTAAATCAAACTCAATACCTCTTAAATAATACATCCAATAGTTCTAGTTGACCGTTGGACTATGGTGGTTTCTCATAAGTTCCTTTGAGTTCATTGAAAGTGCCAAAATTTCCAAAAATACCATAAAGCTCTTTTTTATTTTTCTATCCCAACAATTATCAAATTTTTTGTAAAACTCGAACTCTCATAAATTCTATTCTAGTAAAACTCTATTTGAATAAACTATAATAAACGACCCTTAATACTCTTAGTTTAAAGTAGGAGATTTCAAGTGGGATTCAATTATTTTATTTATTTATTTAAAATGTCATAATTGCATATGATTAATTATGACTCTTAGGTGTATTACTAAGAGATTCTGAGCTCGATCTATCTAGGTTGTTAATAAGGATCCTTATTGATCGAATTTACCCAATTATCAACTTTAGGTTTCTGAGGGATTAGTTAGGGTCACAAAAAAAAAAAAAAAAAAATTGCATACAAACCCAACATCTTTTTGTTTGAGACAAATTGTATAATTAATTACATTAATATTGTTTCTTTTCTTTTCTCTTAATTATAAGAGTTTATAAAATAAGTGGGGAACAGGATAATCCACTCCCTAGATCGGATTACATTTTAAACATCAAATCGGATTACACTATTACCAAACAATCAAACAAAGCGGCGGCAGGTACGGACTCGTCACTCGTGGGCTCGGCCCCACCTTTCTATTCTTAGCGTGAGTATGACGGTGACGCCACGTTTCACATCTCCATTATTTCCTCTAACATCTTTTCTACCAATCATATTTTGCCAGCTCGTCGGACTTATACTAACTACGATGGGTCGAAGAATCTCGCCGCGATTATTTGTTGAGTCTTGAGACGTTTCCTCCGTCACCATCACTCCAAACTTCCAAAGTAAACACGAGACGAAAAGGGAAATTACAGTGCCACTGACAGACTTCTCTGTAGCCAGCGGAAGTCGCGGAGGAAGTCCAACCGCGCCTGCCAACTCTTCTGCATTATTTTGGTGGCCAATTACAAAGTGTTTGGTTCGGATATCTTGTATTTTTTTAAGGAACTGAAATCAGGAACCGATGATTTCTTGAAATTTAAAACTAGAATTGGAATTGATGGTTCCGATTCTTAGATACCCAGAACCAAAACTTGTAATATCGGTTCCAGTTTTGGGTATCTTGTAATAGGAAGCAAAAAAACCCTTAAAAACTTAAAATACCCCCCATCTGGTACTTGTTAACAAAAATAAAATTACAAATTATAAGTTCAAAATTACAAACTCCATTACTTTATAAAGGTAGATTTTCAAAAGTCAAACCAACTTACTTTAAATGTTATGAAATATAAACATAAATGTATTCACATTATTTTTTCTACAAAAGTTTTTATTAACCCCCATAATCTTTAATTTTATTTTATATTAGTCTCAGTTTCTGGTTCCTGGTTTCGGTTTCTATTCCTAACTATAGAAACCAAAACCGGAACTGCACAGTAACAGTTCCAAAAATTTGGAACTGGAACCTACTCGTTGACGGTTGGTTCTAGGTATGAACAGGAACCGAACCCCGGGTACCCGCCAATTCCAGTTCTAACCGATTGTTTTGAACACCCTTATGACTAAATACTGTTCTTCCAAGTTCATTTCAATCATAAAATGGAACTATAACAAGAATAATGAAGTGATAGTAATATTAAATGATATGGCATCTTATATGGAAGGCATTAGAACAATGAAGTGTTTGAAATGCCGACGAACCCCATGAAGATAGATAACATTATAGCATATGCAGATAAAGACAAACACATTGAACAATGACGTCAAAGGAACTCCGGGAGTTGAATTCTCAATTAGGTTTTACTGTTGATACTAATCAATCTGTTGATTACTTAAATTGCAATGTGATATTAAAAGCGAAGATTTCTTCATCCTGTATATATATAGGAAGGGGAAAACCTAGTGCACTTCAAAATAATGTTCTGAAAATCAAGTCTCGGTTCACGGTTTGACCGGTTAAATAGCTGGTTTAACCAATTGTTTACAAAGTTTAAATGCTTACACACACACACTTGAGAACTTTTTAGTCCCTATAGGTTTGAAATATAGAAAATACACCCCTATGATTAGTTCGAGTTTTGAATTTTTCGGCCAAATTCTAGCTGATTCTGACTGCTAAAGTTCAATCCGACACCACCACCTGAACTACCGTCCTCCACTCTACAAAACCTCTCTAACCTCAGAACTTGGCAACCCTTCGTTCGTCGGTCGTGACTTACAAATATCGTCGTTTTGGATTGATTTTTTGGCCAAATTTTAGCTGATTCCGACCTCCAACATTCAATCAAACACTATCACCTAAATCACTAACCTTCATTCTACAAAACCCCTATAACCCCGACACTGGTCATAACTCCCATATTGAGTTGAATTTTTTGACCAAATTCTGACTTATTATGGCATCAAAATTTCAATCCAAGACTACCCCTTGAACCACCGCCCTCCACTCTATAAAAACTATTTAACTTTGACATTTATTAGCTCCTCATTCATCGATGATTAAATTAGGGATTTGGGTGAACAATAAAATTAAAATTTTGAACCGAAAAAGAGGTCGGTGGACGGGTTGGACCAATCCGACCGACTGGTCCAGTCCTGTCTAGTTTTCAGAACATTTCTTTATAGAATTGCATTATGTTGGGTCGGGGCTTCGAATCCCATGTATGAATGGGTAGGATTGCCCATTTACCACATCGGATTACAAACAAACAAAAAAACTCCAGAGTACGGACTACGTTCCGCGCGTGAGCTTGACGGCGATACGCTTTTTCAATTTCTTTCTTATTATTTATTAACTTCTCTTTACAACGTGTCAAATATTTTTCGGTAAACTTCGCTTTGCATAATTTGTCCAATTATTTTCTGCCATCTCACCCGAACGCAGTAAAATTGTGATCCACAGGAGAATTTCTCCGCGATACCTTCTAGAGTCCGACTCCACTCTCACTCATCGTCGTCTCGCCTATAACTAAAACGGCAAAAAGAACACGAGACAGTGACGGTCAACATCTCTATGTAGCTGCCATTAACGGAAGAAGAGACGTCGTTTCGCTGAAATGTAAGTCGTCTATTTGACCTAAATTCAATGCCGATAATTTTCTTCTAATTTTTTGTTAGTTTTATGAGGTTTTTAGGGTTTGATTATGTTATTTTCTTTGTTTAGTTTATTGTTGATTCTTCTCAGCTATGGAGTCTGCAATGATGGTTCTTCCATTAAATTACGCCTCTCCAAACGGTAGGCCTCTTAAGTTATGTTTATAGAATGGTTTGTCGGTTTCATTTGTGACTGTTTGCTTGTACACATTGTTTTTTTCACGGCTTGCATGTAAGTTATTTGGATATTTGTTTTGATTGTTTGCATATCTCTATATGATTGGCTAATTTACGTGCTAGTTGTGAAGCCAAGAAATTGTTAATGTATATGTTTGTATTGTGGTCGAAAGACAAGTTTTAAGAATAATCTAGTTATATGTTCGTGTTCTTTTGTGAAGTGTTGAATTGACTATCAGCCTACGAACTGGTAAGGAAGGGACTAAAGTATTGACCTGTTTATTGCTTCTTCAAAGATGTAAAAGAAATACAATATGTGTTTGGTCTTTCTAGGGTTCATTGGTTTCCTCACTTTGAATTCTGAAAACACCCAATTCTTGACTTTTATGTTTTGACAAAGAAAGCATTTATAATTATCTCAAATTATGTTTTCCTTTTTTTTTTTCTCCTTGGTTTGGTGTAATTTAATGTGTAGTGGTTGCTTTTAAGATTTTTTATTTGTCTAGCATGGTTGATTTTTTATTTATATTTTTCTAATTGTAATGCAGTTGCTCATTTTCTGCTTGATTTGTGTATTATTTCATTTGTTTTGATAGAGTCGTATTCAAAGGGACATAAAAGAATTAAATTATTGAGTGATGCGAACACTTATGGTTGTACTACTTCCTCTGCATCTGTGAAAAATGAAACAGAAGAGAAGAAGGCAAAGGTTTCACAGAATATTGTCGATTATTCTGATCCATTTGCCATCTCAAATTTGCTTGATAACTTAGATTCTGGTAAATTTGGGAGTGTAACAAAAGACATAAAGGACCTCATAGATCGGAAGGTTCGAACATGGGGTGCTCTTTGTGCCAAAAATCCATTACTTTCAAATATATTTGTGAATGCTGAGAACCCAAGTAAGCAGGCTACAAAGTTGGCAAATCAAAAACCTATTCGAAATATCATTGATTTGGAAGATGACACAGAGGCTGTAGCTCATCCATTAGTCGTAGTTCTTTCAGACGATGAAGATGAGGAAGACAAGAGGCCTTATAATCCTTTTCGCGAGGTTGTCTTGACGCAGCCTCCTGCAGGACATTTTTTAACAAAGGACATAATGGTATGTTTCTCTAACAAGTCTAATCTTGGATTTCTTTGGAATCGTAATGCTGACAAGGATATATCACTCAATACTTTGATAATCAACTGTGAGCATTGAATGTAATGGGTAATCACTCTCCAAAAGAGGAGACATGTAAATATCAATGTTTTTTTGTTTTTACCATGCAAAGAAGTGACTGAGATGAGCAGAAAATAATATGTTTGTGTGTTCAATAAGGAGTACTATTCCTTGATATTTAATTGTCAAATTTAGTGTATTTTACTGTTCCGACGTCTTTTATATCATCTCTGAAAGTGCTTGTGTTGTTACCAAATTAAGGTTAGGGGCTATGTTGAGAACACAATTAAGGTTGGGGGCGACACACAGAAGATAAATCAAATGAAAGAAGAAAGTTTAGTTGGTGAAATTGCCATCAACAAAGATCAGGGTGTTTATGTTGGTGTCGAAGAGGATGATGATGATAAGACCAAGGCTGAAGATGATGGTTTGGGGGATATTTGGCAGGAGATGTCAATGGCATTAGAATGTTCTAAGGTACTGTGTTCTTTTTAATTTTATTTATCCTTTATTTATTCATTTCTGTTACGTTCATTTTGCACTAAAAATTTTGATTGTACAAGGACATGTAGGTTATGCTAAATTCTTAAAAATTTATATGTTATTTAATTTTTTAAGTAACCTGTATTGAATAAGATCTTTCCAACTTATAATTCTTTTATTGTCCTAACCATTCACCCATAAGTTCCTAAGTTATTGCAATATTTATCATGATTTTGCTGCTTTTGGTAGGATGTGGTTGAAGATAATTCAGCCAATGAACACATGGAAAAAGATGGAGAGGACTGTGATCATTCATTTATCTTGAAGGATGATCTTGGCTATGTTTGTCGTGTTTGTGGAGTGATTGACCGAGGAATTGAGAGCATAATTGAGGTCCAGTTCAATAAGGTAAGAGTATTGTTGTTTATTCATTATGTTCAATGCACCTCCACCTCTCTTATTTATTTATTTATTATTATTTTTTTTTAATTTTTTGTTAGCAATTATCTATGCAAATATGTATATGGTGATTCTTCCTATAAATGTTGATGTTGAGTCTGGGAAACACTTGATTTTTGTTTGGGTAAGTGCCTTTAGAGGGTTGAGAACATTTTTCATAAGCTATTGCACTTGATTTTGATAATGACACCGAGTTGAGTCAATGCTTTCAAGTGCCTTTTGGCTTAATACATTTGTTAATGCCTAGAAGTGACGGATTGGGTTGGAATTTATCTCACCTATTCTTCTTCTCTATTTTATAGGACTACTTGGGAGACATGACATTTTTACATCCCTTTATTCTCTGCTACCCCAATTATTTACATTTTGTTCTCTGAGCTTTAGCTTGATTTTATTGTAGTCTTTGGGTGCTTGTTAATTTGGAAACTTCTATATTAATATATTAAGAAAAAGCCCGAGTTTTTCTTAACCAAGGTAGTTGACTGAATTGTTTTCAATTGAGTTGGTGACTGAGTAAATTTTCTTCTTCTTATATCAAAATGACCGTATTAGCTCTGCCTACAATTTTAATAATATTGGAACTTATAGGGGTAAGAGGGTAATAAATCTGATGTTTTTTCATATGTTGGCCACAATATTGCTTGTGCATTTTTTGTTGGGATATTGTGGCTCGCTTTCCTATTTGTTTCCATGTGAAATTGTATGTCTTTAGGAAATCTATTTGGTAAAGAATACAATTGGAAATAGGAATATAATTTAGGAGTCCTAATAGGAATTGAAATATGAATCTTATTAGAAAAAGAGTATCTCATATACTACCTATCAATATAGGGGTGAGAATCAATTTAAGGTTATGAGAGAATGAGAGAATGTGAGAACATAGGGTATTTGATGTAAGGGTTATTAAACACCATGGGAAGAGTGTCTTAGAAATTGGGATTGTTTCCGCTCTAGGTACTGGGTTGAGCGTGGTTAGAAACTGAGATTGTTTCCTCGCTGTTTTATGTACCAGGTTTATGGTGTTATGTACTATTGTATATCGTGTTCATGAAACTATAGTAGATTTCTCTCATCCATGGATTTAGGCAGGTTATGTCGAACCACGTAAATATGGTGTCTTCTTGTGTGGTCTGATTCTATTCCTTTGTTATTTATCTCGAATGTATGTTTTCTGCTGCGCGATCTCCTAACATTTTTAAATCCCTACACATTGAATGGCCATATGGGCTTATAAAATATATACCAGAGAGTGTGTGAAATGCAAAACTAACTGTTACGATTTTGGGTTACAATAGCTTTAATTTAGAAGTTAGTTTTGTTAAGCATACAACCTGACTAGCATAGAATGACTAAGTTCTTAAGTTCTATTTGATGTTGCATTTGCATCTCATTGGAATTAATTTATGCAAATGATTAGGCTTGATGGCTTGTTTAGTAGTTGTCCTTGCTTGCTGCCTTAGATTTTGATTTTTCTTTTTGTTAAATTTAGGTGAAAAGGAGCACGAGAACGTACATGTATGATCCTTGGAATGGCAAAGGCAGAGATGCAAGCAACATAGATGGAGTTAAGTTGTCTGAAAATGACTTGATGGTGACTGACATTTATGCTCATCCAAGACATATGAAACAAATGAAACCTCATCAAGTAGAAGGATTTAATTTTCTTCGAAGCAATCTGGTGACTGATAATCCTGGTGGCTGCATTTTGGCTCATGCTCCTGGATCTGGAAAGACGTTTATGATAATCAGCTTCATGCAGAGCTTCTTAGCTAAGTATCCACAGGCTAGACCACTGGTGGTGCTTCCTAAAGGTATTTTGACAACATGGAAGAAAGAGTTTCAGACATGGCAAATAGAAGATGTTCCACTCTTAGATTTTTATACTGTGAAAGCTGACAGTCGGGCTCAGCAATTGGAGGTGTTGAAAAAGTGGGTGGAGCAGAAGAGTATTCTTTTCTTAGGGTACAAACAGTTCTCTGCTATTGTTTGCGACTCTGAAAACAGTAAGACAGCAGCCACTTGTCAAGAGATACTGCTCAAGCAACCTTCAATTCTGATTTTGGATGAAGGGCACACTCCGAGGAATGAGAATACCGACGTATTGCAATCCCTTGCTAAAGTACAGACACCTCGAAAAGTTGTTCTTTCTGGAACCCTGTACCAGAATCACGTGAAAGAAGTGTTCAATATTTTGAATCTGGTGCGTCCAAAATTTCTGAAACTGGATACCTCAAGGTTTGTGGTAAAGCGCATAATGAGTAGAGTACATATTCCAGGTTTGAGGAAGCAGTTCAAAGCTGGTGCACATGCTGCTTTCTATGAGTTGGTGGAGCATTGTCTTCTGAAGGATGATGATTTCAAAAGGAAAGTCACTGTCATACAAGATCTTCGTGAAATGACCAGCAAGGTCCTACATTATTATAAGGGAGATTTCTTGGATGAGCTACCTGGACTTGTTGATTTCACTGTGGTACTGAATTTGAGTTCCAAACAGAAGATTGAAGTTTCAAAGTTAAAGATGTTGGGTGGGAAGGGTGGCAAGTTCAAGCTTTCTGCTGTTGGGAGTTCTGTACTTCTGCATCCAAAATTAAAGTCCCTTCCTGAGAATAGTGTCCCGGCAGATGATAAGATGGATGAGGTTTTAGAAAAACTAGATGTGAAAGATGGAGTCAAAGCTAAATTTTTTCTTAGCCTGTTAAACTTGTGTGATTCTGCTGGTGAGAGGTTACTTGTCTTTGGTCAGTACCTTCAACCCTTGAAATTTTTAGAGAGATTAGTAGTGAAAATTAAGGGATGGAGTCTAGGGCGAGAAGTCTTTGTGATCTCAGGTGAATCAACTGCTGAGCAGCGAGAGTGGTCTATGGAGCGGTTCAACAATTCTCCTCATTCCAAAGTTTTCTTTGGATCAATTAAGGCTTGTGGAGAGGGAATCTCACTGGTTGGTGCATCCCGCATTATTATTCTCGATGTTCATCTTAATCCATCAGTGACTCGCCAAGCAATAGGCCGTGCATTTCGACCAGGCCAAACAAAGAAAGTGTATGCATATAGATTAGTCTGTGCTGATACCCATGAAGAGAAAGATCATACCACTTGCTTCAAGAAGGAACTGATCTCAAGAATGTGGTTTGAGTGGAATGAATATTGCGGTTACAGAAATTTTGAAATGGAGACAGTTGATGTGTCTGACTGTGGTGATCTCTTCCTGGAGACTCCACTATTAAGGGAAGATGTTAGAGATCTGTACAGAAGGTCAGTACTCAATTTATCCTTAACCCCAGTCAGAGTTCCCTAGTATGATTATCTATCTTCCGCCTTATAACACTCCTTTTTGGTATATTTTTTCAGGTAGATTCCAGCATTTGGAACTGAAGCAGTGAGTAGAATGCCATTTAGAAAATATGTATTCCGTCTACGTTACGAAAGCATTAACTTTTGTGTACAGGACTAGAGAAACAGGAAATGTAAATTTGTTCAGCTCAGAATTATCATTTGGATTTCCTTTCCTTTTCTTTTCACTTTTCTTTCTTCAACCTCCTCTGTGAAGAATGAACATTGCTATCTGAGTATAGAATTGTGGTACTTTCTAATTGAACGCTGGCAGTGTATTTATGGGCCAGGATTATCTATCCTCCATGATGGAGTACACTAGCACCATCAGACAAACGAACAGCACCTCTACGGACCTGTCCCTGCAGTGTAAGGGATCAGACAGTTTTGCTCCTCACAGCGCTCATACCACAGGATTATCTTTGGGACAATATTATCTTGGCAAACGAATCTCACAAACTTTCTAGACTTAATGTAACACTGAATTAGTATTATCACGTCAATTTACAATTTTGACTAAACATAAACAACCATATCTGTTCATTGTATAAGGAATGACCATTCCATAGGACGGAATGATTGTTCCTTGGAGATGGAATGGTGTTCCTAATCCAAGGAACAACTATTTCTCCATTAATAACTGTCATTTTTTCATGAAGGAATGACCTTTTTTAAGTTTTACTTTTTTTAGTTTTAGTCTAAAAGAGTGTTTATCTAAGTTTATAAGCTGGTCAAACTAGCTTATAAGTTCTAAAATTAAGTTGATCTGTTTGTTTATAACTTTTCTGAGCTTAGAAGCAAAAAAAAAAAAAAAATGTTTATAAGCTAGTTTGACCAAGTATATTATTATATTATTCTTATTTAATTTTAAAATTTCATAGTATACCCTTATTAAAATTTCATAATATACCCTTATTTAATATAGTATTATTTTTAGTCATTTTATAATAAAATGTACTTATAAATCATATTTTACTAAATACGTCAACTATTTATTAATTACTTATAAATACTTTAACCAAACATATAATTACTTAAAATTTCAAATACTCACGCGTTACTTATAAATTAATTTTCATCGCATTCTGCTACCGTTGCATTAAAAAAACATGTGAATAATATTACTGGGAAAAAGAAAAAAAAAAAAAAAATTGTCTTAATGGCAAGGGCTGGACTAATGGAAAGTAATAATTATTTGTGTCCCTAAAGAACATCTTTTTTGTCCTTTTTCTCTCTCTCTGTCAGACTCAGTAGGCAGTACCATTCCATTTCCCACCGAGTCCAGAGTCTCTGCAGCTTCCTCTTCCGAAACAAGCAGACCCCGCTTTTGAGTTTCTCTGCATATATCGAAAACGTATACCAAAAACAAATAGCTTTTACGACTTTATTTGATTCTTGAATGATTAACTTGCTTATTGCTCTTGTTTGTGTAGTACGTTATTGAAGGTTGGTTGAGTTTGTTTAGAAATGAAGCCGCCACTGACGGTTTCTCCGCTAGCTTCCGTGTCCGGTACTCTCTTCATCTCTTTTTTTATGTTATCTGGATTTTGTTGATGCAAGTTTTTGTTGCGTACAATGCGTGTGTGTGTGTGAACTTCGTGTTAACCATTTTTGTCGTTAGGATTTGTTGCTGTAAGCTGTGTAAGCTTACGTTTTTCCATGATCAAAACATCCGTTACTTAAGTAGCAAAAATATATGTAACAGTACCGGTAGCGGTACAGGTACTGTAGCATGAACCCGTGCTTTATTTTGTATTTTGTGCTTGTGTGTTTTATGATATGCATGTTGATGCTCTGTTTGATTGGGCACATTGTTTCCATATGCTTCAGTTGCTATTTTTATGTTTATTGTTGCTGTTTCTGATTGTTTGTTCTTTTACAGTGAGTGTCACGGTAGTTTTCAAATATGTTGATGCTTAATTCTTCTAATATAATTTATAATTTTGTTGATAGAGTCATATTCCAAGGGACACAAAAGAATGAAAATGTCTGGAGATGCAAAAGATTCCAGTTTAACGGCTTCCCCTTTTACTACAGAAGATGAAGCGAAAGAGGAGACACCAAAGATTTCTCAGAACGTTAACAGTTATTCGGGTCAATTTGCCTTTGCTGGTTTGAAGAATTTAGACTCTGGTTGTTTCGGAAGTGTCACAAAAGACATAAAAGGTCTTATGGAGCTGAAGGCTCAGGTATGGGGTCAGCTTTTCAGAAACAATCCTTTGCTCTCGCAAATGTTTGAAAATGCTGAAGAGAACTTGAGCAAACCAGTGTCAAAGTTGCCATCCAGCAAGCTCGTCCTAATGTCATTGATTTGGAAAATGATGTTCCGTTAGTAGTAATTCTTTCAGATGATGAAGATGAGGGAGAAAGGAGACCCTCTAATCCTCTTTGTGAGGTTGTCACGATGCAGCCTTCTGATGGACAATAGCATACCAAGGACACTGAGGTAAATATCTCTTGCAAGTGTAAATCTCATAATTCAGAAAAGTTATGTCTGTCAGTGCTTATTAAGTGGGCATTAGTTTATTGATTTTATTTTGTATTTTTCATTGTTCCAATATCATCTACATTCTTAAAGTGTGTCTGTGTGATTACCAAATTTAGGTTAGGGGCTATGCGAAGAGAACCATTCAAGTGGAAGAAAGAGTAGGTTTGGCTGTTGAAAGTGATTTTGAGAATTATGAGGATGTTGGTGTAGAAGAGAATAAGGTAACATATGAATTTCACTTTATGATTTTAACTTTTAAAGAATTGAATATGAGAATGGCTAGTGTGAAAGTATATTGTTGTTTGTGCTTGTTGAAGGATAAGGAAGCACCATTCCTTGGTTGTAGTTAATATACTTTATTGATCCAATGTCTCTTATATCCCATTGGAAACTCTGATTTGTGATTATAAAATTTAGGTTAGGGGCTATGCAGAGAGAACAATTCAAGTGGAAGGAAAAGTAAGTTTGGATGGTGAAAGTGATGCTGAGAAAGATAAGGGTGTTGGTGTAGGAGAGAATAAGGTAACTTTTGTATTTCACTATTTATTTTAACTTTTTGAAGAAGCGACTACAAGAATATGTTTGGTTGTGCTTGTTGAAGGATAAGGAAGCACCATTCCTAGGTTTTCGTTAATATTTTTTATTGATCCAATGTCTATCTAAAATTCTGATCTTGTGATTACTAAATTTAGGTTAGCGCTTATGCAGAGGAAACAATGCAAATAGAAGATAAAGTGTGCATGGTGAAATTGCTGTCGAGAAAGATAGGGGTGTTTATGTTGGTGTTGAAGAAGATGATGATAACCAAACCGAGATTAAAGGCGATGATCTAGGGGAAATTTGGCTTGAAATGTATATGTCATTAGAGTTTTCCAAGGTACTCCGTTTTATCAGTTTTCTTTATGTTTTATCTGTTTCTATTTTATGATCATTTTGCAATTAGAGGACTTCTGTATATTTATTATGGTTCTTGGTTAAGGATACTTTGCATAAACTCTTTTTATTTTTATGCTATTCTGTTGTGGAAATGTCCTGGGAAGTAGGCTTAGAATTTTCTGTAGAGATGACTAAGAACTCATTATTACTATTGATCATAGACATTATTACTGTTGATGCTTTTTAGTTCAGAGGAATGTGTGAGGTATGCAGTCTTCTAGAATTATAATTGTGTAGGGATGTTTGATTCTTTGACTCAATTTATTGAACGATATCTTTCCGATTATATATTTTCATTATCCTGACCGTTCATGCTTAACTTGCGGAGTTGCTGCAATATTTACTGTGATTTTATGCTGCTGCTGGTAGGATGCGGTTGAAGATAATTCAGGCAAGGGACACAATGATGAAGATGGAGAAGACTCTGATCATTCATTCTTCTTAAAGGATGACCTTGGCTATGTTTGTTGCATTTGTGGACTTATTGAGAGAGCAATTGAGAGCATAATTGAGGTCCAGTTTAGTAAGGTAAAGTTATTTTTGTTTATCATTTATCTCTTGTTTAAATTTTCCACTTTGATGCCTTAATCAGCTTAGCATCTGATACGACCCCTACTACTCAAATTTACAAAAGGAACCTTAAGGGCAAATAGCGGGTGCGCAAGTGGGAGTTAGTTATCCACGTGGTGAGAACAATGCATTGGGTGTGACGTTGGGGTATATATTGAGGGATTCAAATTGTAAAAAGAGGGATATCTTTTGAGTAGGAATTTGGGAGGAACTAGCCCCTCGAAGAGCTAGCTTATCTTTACGTTTACAGTCCTGTTTTTCTTATTTGATTTTCGCAGTGTTGCTTTTATTCCAGTTATCAATCAATACAGAGTAATATTCATAATAATGTTGTATTATTCATTTCTGTCGGGTGTTTGAACATTGTTTGTCTGGGGAATAAATTACCATCAATTGGGGTTGTGTTGAGCATTGAGGATCCAGGTTTTAAACAGTATCCCTGCTGGAAATTATTTTCCCTTGGGTTTTGATTTTTTATTTGTTAATAGTCAAAAGGAGCAGTAGAACTTACATGTATGATTCACGAAATGCCAAAGGCAGAGATTCAAGCAGTACAGCTGGACTTAAGTTGTATGAAGATGCTTTTTTGGAGACGGACATTGCTACTCATCCAAGACATATGAAGCAAATGAAACCCCATCAAGTGGAAGGCTTTAATTTTCTTCGTAATAATCTCGTGACAGATAACCGGTGGCTGCATCCTGGCTCATGCTCCTGGATCTGGAAAGACCTTTATGATAATCAGTTTCATCCAAGTTTCTTGGGCAAATACCCACAGGCTAGACCACTGGTAGTGCTTCCTAAAGGAATCTTATCTACATGGAAAAAGGAGTTTTAAGACATGGCAAATTGAAGATTTCCCCTTTTTTTATTTTACACTGTGAAAGCTGATAGCTGGGCTCAGCAATTGGAAGTGTTGAAAAAGTGGTGGTGCAGAGAGTACTTTTCTGAAACCAGCAAGGAAGCCATCCAAAGCAGGTGCAGACACAGCTTTTTGTGAGTCAGTAGAGCACCACTTCTAAGGATGATGATTTCAAAAGGAAAGTGAGTGTCATACAAGATCTACGTGAGATGACCAGTAACGTCCTTCATTATTATAAAGGTGATGTCTTGGATGAGCTTCCTGGACTTGTGATTTCACGTAGTAGAACTGAGCTGCAGACAGAAGAGTGAGCTTCCTAAGTGAATATTTGGGCAGGGAGGACAGGTATTTAAGATGTCTGCTGTTGGAAGTTCTATTTTTCTGCATCCGGAATTGAATTCCCTTCCTGAAAATAGTGTCCCTACAGATGATAAGATGGATGAGATTTTAGTGTGAACTGGATTTAAGAGAAGGTGTCAAAGCTAAATTCTTTTTTATATGTTGAACTTATGTGAGTCTGCTGGTGAAAAGTTACTTGTGTTTGGTCAGTACCTCAGCCCTTGAAATTTTTAGAGAGATTGGTTGTGAAAACTAAGGGCTGGAGTCCAGGGCGTGAAATTTTTGATCTCAGGTGATTAAGTGCTGAGGATAGAATGTGTTCCATGGAGCGCTTTAACAGCTCCCCTCACTCAAGAGTTTTCTTTGGATCAATCAAGGCTTGCGGTGAAGGAATCTCATTGGTGGGGGCATCCTGCATTATCATTCTGGATACTCATCTTAATCCATCAGTGACCCGCCAAGCAATAGGCCGTGCATTCCAACCAGGCCAGAAAAAGAAAGTATATGCATATAGATTGGTGGCTGCTGATACTCATGACGAGAAAAATCATACCACTTGCTTCAAGAAAGAATTGATTTCAAAGATGTCCTTTGAGTGGAATGAGTTCTGCAGTTATAGGTGAACGAAATAGAGACAACAACAGGAACAAAATATAATAGTAAAACAAATCAAACAGTAAACAAAGAAAATAACACGTGCGATTTACCCTAGTTCACCCAATGTGGGCTACGTCCAGCTGAGTCAATATTATTGCAATATGCCTCACATCTCTCGTTTACAATGAATGAATTGCTCTCACTTACATAACAAGAGAAAAGTATGTTTATATACTAGTTTAAGAGACTAAACCTAGTTTTATAAGGATTCTTATTCCTAAGTCCAACCCAATAAGGAATTAGTAACTTAAAAGAAATCCTACAGCGGTTATACATAGAAAAGCTCAAAACCGCCTACGGGCTCCGGGGCGCTGTCCTCGCGACCCCCGCCCGCTCACTGGGGAGCGGGGCACCCCAAGTGCGTCTCCGTTACCCATTAATGCTGAAGTAGTCGACAACTCTAACAATAGGAACTTTGAATTGGAGACTGTCGATGTGAATAGTTGTGATGATCCCTTCTTGGAAAGTTCACTCTTAAGGGAAGATATAAGAATCATATACAGAAGGTTATTACTCTCAATTTATCCTTAGCCGCAGTCAGTTCCCAGATATGGTTTCTAACTCCAGTTTTTTATATCTTTCAGGTAGATGCTAGCATTGTGGGATGGAACACCGGTTAGAATAACAATCAGAATATGTACTCCATCTAAATTTAGAATTTGGAAAGCTAGGTAAGCAAGTTTCATTGAACTGTTGATCGAGAACTCTTTTATTTGTCAGTCAGAAAATCTCTTACATAACTCATTGGAAGCTTGAGGATGTTCTGCTGCTTCTGTTAGTAAACTGCTAAGTTAAAATGCCTTGTTTCAGACCATTTTAGAAATTTGCTTTGCTTAGTGGGGACTTCTTTTATTTTCTTTTCTTTAACATCCTTTATGCAAAATGGTTTCTGCTATTTGAATATAGAATTATGTGCCTGGCTATTGTTACCCTTAATATATTATCTTTACCCTAACTGCTACTAACGTTTGGGGTCTACATGTTGACCTAAACATCTTTTCAATCCACTTGTGAAAAAGGTAAACCTTAGGGGGTATTTAACTCATCTGTTTTATATTCTATAGAACTGGATGGAAGATTATGCTTTAGTTAGACCTGATTTAAAGTCGATCTTTAAATGCATTTGAAGGATAGGAATTAGGGAACCTACATAAAACTGGAGTTTCCAAATTGAAATGGAAGATTTTCATAAAATCAGCATTGATAGTTGACATGTTATTGGCTTTTAGTATATGGGACCCAAAACCTTTTTAATATACACATAGCAAAGCCTTCACTTTCCCGTCCTTTGTCCTTTAAAATAAGGCTATGCCTCAGGAAAAATCCTAGACAAGCTTTGCTAGAATTGGTATTCCCTACAATTTTTACAGAGCCTAAGACAAGTCATGTGAGTACTGCCATTGAAGTACTTAATAAAAATACTTAAAAGTGGGAAGTTTCTTGTTTTTGAGAGAGTTCCTCCTTCCTCCTTCAGTTCACCTCTGTCATTATTTTCTTGGAGAGCACGGAAACGGCACCCTCTTGAAGGCGACAGATGAAGCGACAGAGAAGGTAAAAAGTATAAAACTAACTATCTTGTGTTATAACAGAGATGTGAAAAACAAGCAAAAACATTGCTTATTTTAACAAAGTAGGTAAGAGAGGAAGATGGTATAGCTGTAGTAGTCACACTTGAAGAGAAAGCTTCAAAACTTTCCAAGTATTTATTATAATAAGCCAATGGAATCTGTCTCCTTCTCTCTGTTTCTGTTGCTGATTGTGAAATTGACTTGGCAACAATGAACACCAACCAAAAGACAATTAGAGGTTATAAACTTATAATCAAACATCAAATGACAATAAGCCAATCCTTGCCAACTTATTCAAATCAGGGCATCTTTTTTTTTTTTTTTAATCAATACCAAAGTTATAACTAGTTGTAGTGTTGTACACGGTACACCTTTTCCTCCCACATATTGAACAAAAATTATGTATCTTATCTTTACAAATATGCTAACCAACCAATTTCTTGATATATTACAACTGTGTTCTACGTTTCATATCCAGAAGACTACAAATCTTTGGTTTACCATTCACAAAAGCAAAGATCGACGAACCTAAATGAACGGTCAAAAACCTGAGTTTTTCTTCTTACCATAAGAACGACTTTGAGATCCATCCGTGTGAGCATGCAAAGCAATCGCTTTTCAAGCTACGAAGTCGTGTAATAAATGGGCAGAACTGGAGACCAAGAATTTCTTCTAGAAGTTGTTAAGAAAATTGATAATCCTCTTTTATGAAAAGAATATCTAGAAAGATTAAAAAAATATATTCGAAAAAACTAATAGGAAAATAAAAAATAGCTTCTAGAATATTATTGACAAATTTGAAAAGCAAGAAAAGAAGAAATTAACATTTAGAAGATTTAACTAAAGAAATTCAACAAATAAAAGTTGAATTCAGAGAATTAAAAGAGCAACAAAAACAACATTCGAAATTACTAACTACTAAAAGGAAAGATAAATCAAAAGATTCTGGAGATGATGAAGAAAATGAAGAAATATGCTAACCCAAATAACTTATCAAAATGGAATATTTGATACTGAACCAGATTTCAATTGTATCCAAGAAGGGTTAGTTCGTATAAAATACTATGAACAAATACTAGAAATTGCTAAGTCAGCCAATGGATCAACACTTTTTATCAATGTTAGAGTCTATAATCAAAATATTTGTTTAAAACCCTCATTTTTATTAGTACAAAAATTGAAAAGAAATATAATATTAGGGACACCTTTCATTAGTTCAATACAACCATTTAGTGTTGATAAATCTGGAATATCCACAAAAATAATAGTTGAAGTTATTATCTTCAAATTTATACACAAACCCATTTAAAAAAATCTCTCCAAGAATACTCAACATCCAAGAACAAAATTAATCACATTATTCTAAACAAACAAAAACATATACACTTCCTCCAAAAAGAAGTCAAAACTAAAATAATCAAATCTCAACTTCAACAGAATAATATCCGCTCAAAGATAAATCAAATATAAAAAACAATTGAAACTTAAATCTGCTCGGACCTACCTAATGCGTTTTGGGAAAGGAAAAAACATATAGTCAATTTGCCTTATGAAAAAGATTTGGATGAAAAAGAAATACCCACAAAAGCTAGACAAATACAAATGCATAAAGAACTAGAAGAACAGTTTGGCAACATACTCCCACAAACTAGATCAATTGATCTTTAGATTATTTTGATCCATCAACAGCAAGGATATGCACATCTAAAAGCCTGCAAGCCATCAACTAATAACCAATTGATCTTTGATTATTTGTTGCTTTCAACTTAATGTATTTTATATGCACATCTAAAACCCTATAAAAATCATCCAGGAGGAAAATGTCACATGCACTACAAGTGTCTCTACATGTCACTTTTAGTTAAGAAGATAGTTATAGTTTCTAGCTCAGATTTTATAGAAACTTGGGGTAGCCTCAACATTGTGGATAATGGTTTATTGACTTATTACGGTTACCATTCTTATGGTGCCTTTCCTCGTTGTTTCTTTTCCTCTAATGCAGCTCCTTCATTCAACATATCAGTGGCATCCGTGTGCATGTTCAATTTGGCAAGTGCAACTGACTGCATGTAGAAGGCTGTTGGCCAATCTGGATAAACACACTGTGCTTGCATTGCATCTAAAAGGGAAGCATCTGGTTGATCAGAAAAGAGATAGCACAGACTACGCCGTGCATAAACAGTTGGGGAGACCATGGTTCCTACATTTATAAACTGCAAAGAAACAAGAGAACGGGAATGATAATGGTAAATTCCAACTTAAGTAGTTCTGATGATAGCTCACTTCTAGATTTTATTTGCGTTTAAAAAAAAAAAAAAAAAATTCACACACAAGGAAAGCTTATGAGAACCAAATGTCCAACATAAAATATATGTCATCATATCAATTATCACTTCAACCAAAAAGTGGCTGCTTAGTACTTTTTGCAACTTGATTAGAACAAAAAAAAAAAAAAGAACAGGATGAATTAGTAAAAAATGTTTGCAACAGTTGTATATAACTTTGAGTAAAAAGATTACTTCAAAAGGAAAAGAAAATGTGCATAAGAAATAAAGCAAGACAAATGCAAAACAACAATTAACAGTTGCTAAGCAAAGAAATCCAATTTAGCAACTAAGAAATCCAATTTTTATAACCTTCTGATTTGAAAGTATGTTAATAAGTCTTGTTCATACGGAAATTATTTCATAATCCATACTTGAACCAAGAACATATGAATGAGAAATTCAAGATTATACCTGAGAGTAAAAGTCAATGGCAGTTTTAAAATCTTTGTCACGGAATGCATGGTCCCCATGCTTCCTAGCCTCTAGCGTATCTCTCATTTGTTGCGTCCACTCTTGGAAAGATAACTACGCCAATCCAAATTCACATAAATCTCTTAGAATGAAATTCAAGTGTGGAGATAGGCAAGACCCTCTTGTTTACATGTCAAATTATACCTCATTTGTTCCTTCATCATCTCTATAGTGAATCATAACCAAGATCTGATGAATTGCAGTGAGGTCCATCCGTGAACAAGCCTCGCCCATTGGTGAAAGAGGGCGTTGCGGAGTCGGTTGAGCTTCTTCATGCTTTGCACTTGGAAGCATGACAGAGGATGGAACCTGCAAAACCCATAGTATATAACAATTAGGCTCTTAATATGAAGTGATGCTCTTACATGAACTGGGAACATACCACTTATTAACATAGTATATAACAATTATTCTACTCCATTATGCATAGGATGTTTTAAACTATCAAGATGTTTGCAATAGTTATCATATATTAAAAGAAATAATCATCTAAACGGAAGTCCAGTCATCAATCCTAGCCTACACTCAAGTGTTATATTTGCATATTAATTTCCACTTCAAGTATCCCCTCCAATGTCAAAAATAACCTTTTTTGCATCAGGTTACCTGAGCTACAAATTGAACAAAATTCAAAATATGTGAACATATGGTTTGAGTGGAGCAAACTGTAGCAACAAGGACTGCACTGATGACTGGAAATATGAATAGTAACCAAAAAACACAGTTCCTTACATCAGGTTTTGTTTGCAGTGGAGAAAGAGTAGCACAAAGATCCTTTGTACTAGGTCGCTCCCTCGGTTCATATTGCAAACATTGGGAGGCAAGGTCAACCACCACTGTTGCTTCTTCCATAGAAAACTTTCCCTCTAAATGTGAATCCATTAATAGAATGATGTTTTTTCCCCTTATCATGTCTAGAGCCTGCATACATACATAGCAGCAAAACAAATTTAGTGCTTGTATCATGTATATGAGTGACCAAAATTACAGAAATATTATCAGGTACTCATACAGAACTCTTACATCACACTTAGGATAGACAAAAAAATAATGATGAAATTTGACCTTAGAGGAAAAATAGAACAAGTCTGCAATTCTTATAAACAATCAAACTGGGTTGGCAATTTACCAATTAGATGGTCAGTGGGTTGAGAAACATGTTTATAATCCAATTCAAATAAACACACTCAAAGAGCTAACTTTATATGAGACAAATAATATTTAGGTGGATTGTAGAAAGAGCGCACATTAAAGGTATGGTTATAATCCACATTCAAGAAACTATTATGTACAAGAATTGAACCGGAAGGCCAAACTGAAGAGAAATTTAAAGGTGGTTGTTAAAATGTTTATATTTTTGTGCAACAGAAGCTGAATGTATGCAAGATTAAAAAATTGCAGATCTATAGTTCATAAATTGTAGTTGGAATAGCAAATTCTGATTAACACAAGCTGCAACAACCATAAAGCAATAGGTTCTTGATTTTCAGCCAGACAAAGACATTTACTAAAATATATGCCCACTCTGCATAACACAAATATACTTACATGACTAGGAGGGATATGCTTTCCGCTTAACAAATTCATCAGGACAGTGCCAAAGCTGTAAATAACACTCTCAGGGGTGACCCTTCCTTACAATACACAAATTATGTCAATTACAGAAATTATACTTCAAATACGTTCAAGAAAAATAGTTACTAAATTCAGCTATTATAATAACTCATATAATATCGAGCAATAACCAGCTAGCTTTTTATTGTGAAATTTTATTCAGAACAGCAAATCCCTGCATCAGTCTTTATAATTCCCTCATGTATCCAATCATCTTTAGTCTTTATAATTCCCTCATGTATTCAGTCATGTTTAGCCAATCATCTCCCTTTTTCTACACATAGTTATAGGCGATGACGGTTCTATATGGTGACTAAAAGCTATTATTATTATTCTCTCTTTTCATTGGCATTGAAAAGACATTATTCTTTATTCAACTTGATTGATGTACAGAATGTCTATTGATACAATAAATCACTAGATTAGTACTACAGCAACAAATTGATCTACATTCACACCAAGGTAGTCAGAACCTCTTAGAAACAAGTTCCAGCTTTAAATTACGAAAAGCAGCTGATCCTCTTAGACTTGAAAATTTAAATTATTAACAGAGGGGAAAAAAAAAAAAAGCAAACTGAAAGATTAAGTTTTACAGTTGCAAAGTAATTACCATTCCTATTCTTCATCAAGCCAAAACAGGAAAGACATGGATCATCATTCTGCGATGTCCAAGAAGTGAAAGAATGTTAGGTAATAATAAGATGAGTTGCATCCATATTCAAGGAAGAAATACCTCATCAAAGAGAACCCGATAAGCATTTAAATCATGATATGACGGAAGGCCCTCTATGTTACAATAGTCTAAGGCCTCAGCAATATATAATGCTACTCTTAGACGCATTGCCCACTCAATGGTTTGATTTTCCCCTGTAAGGATTGAACAAGAACACAAGATTAAATATCCACAAAAAGAGAAAATACAATTTCATTGATAATCCAAGGAAATTTCCAGGAAGATAATCTATGACAGACTGCTCTAATTTGGGATGTGAATGAGATGGTAACAACTACCAAAATCAATTCAAAACCAGTTTGCACTGAGAAGCCTGTAGTAATTCATTCCTTCTTAAATGAATGGTAAGTTGATCTTGAATAAACAAACTTCGCAATAATATCCAAGCATATATAACATAGAAAGAGACAATGTTGTCACTTTACATCAACTGAGAACACATTTCATGTTATTAATATGTCTCTCCTGCTCCCATTGGAAGATTTATATGCCGAATATCAAAGAGACTATCATCTTCGAGATTCAGCACAAATGTTTAGCTACAGAAAGTAAACTATAGAACAAGTTCCAAAGACTAAGAGCTAAAACAGAATTCCTGAATACTCTAGCTAAAGTTTGAACAATAAATTAAGAACTGACCCAACTAGATAAAAATAAGCAACGTTGGTAGGGAGACGCAGTAGCATCAATCAATTTAAGCCAAAAATAAAGAGTTCTTGCTCCTATTTCGACACATGCATAAATAATATTGCAACAAAAAGCATCCATGTATAATTTCAAAACATCGGAAACTAAAGAATCACACATACAGTGAAACAAATGCTTAGCAAGAGTATCATTGGGCATGAACTCAGCAACAAGCAACCGCTCATCGCCTTCACAACAGTACCCTATCAAATTCGCCAGCCTCTTGTGCCTCAACTTTCCCACACCCCTTGCCTCCTCCTACAAAAACAAGGCCACTTTATTCCCACAAGAATCAAAAGCCTAGAAAAAAAGAAGCACAATACCACAAACTGTTGAGGGTCAGGCCAAGCGGTCTTAGTAAACTTCTTAACAGCAATCCACTGGCGGTTGTTGAGGCGACCTTTGTACACAATATTCGGAGCCTTTTCACCGTTCTCAGAGACTATATTATTAGAGCTGAAGTTGTTGGTGGCGGCCTTGAGGTCCAAGAAGGAGAATTCAATGAAATTTGAAGCCCCATTTGTTGCTGGGTCAGGAAGAGAAGAAGATGAAGAAGGTGGTTCATGGTGGGGTGGCAGGTGAGTATCTTGATGATCTCTTTGTGAGTGAGTCCTTTCAAACAAGGATGATTCACAGCAACCCATGAGCTAGTTTTGAATGTTGGATAAGAATCATGAGCTGAGCAAAGAAACGGGTTCTTCTTTTCTTATTTCTTGGTTGCTTGTTGATTTAAGTTTCCTCGGTTGCCGTTGCTGGGTGTTACCATGTTTGTTTGTTGAGGGTTTAACTGTAAGCTTTTACAGTTAAACATTGATGTGGACTCCACAGTCTGACCAATATAAAATACAACAACAACATTATTATTATTATTATTATTATTATAGAATTAACAAGAAACCCATTTTAATTTCAGAGAAAATCGAATACAAGGTTAGGTGTTGGATCATATTTCATCACCTAATAATATATAATTGTTTTTTAAGATGAAATCAATCTATCATTACTTTTACCCAAATTGAGATTTACCTTGTAAAGGGATAGGTTAGAGTGGAGCATCATGCATTTATTTTCATTTTTTTTTCCTGCAAAATCTAAGAAATGGTGTGGTGTACTTTACTTGGAGACTCTCCTTATTTATATACAAATTGAAGATAAATAGGGGAAGCGTGTCGCAATAGTGTTGATCTATTAATTCCATGATCAAAGAAAGAATATTTGTACTGCATTTCAAGGCATATATTCTATACCAACTCATTTGCTGTATTTCTTTGGTATGTTTATAAAAAAATAATAAGAAAAATAAAGAATTGGGGGGTGAAAAGAGTTCCCAATACCATAATTTTGGTGATGAAAATCAAAGGGAATACACAATCTTTGGAATTGACATTTTTGTTCTTTTAAACAGTGCACTGAGATTTGCAACTTTTTTCAATTTATTACAGAGTAAGTTTGGGGAGNACTCTCCTTATTTATATACAAATTGAAGATAAATAGGGGAAGCGTGTCGCAATAGTGTTGATCTATTAATTCCATGATCAAAGAAAGAATATTTGTACTGCATTTCAAGGCTATATTCTCTACCAACTCATTTGCTGTATTTCTTTGGTATGTTTATAAAAAAATAATGAGAAAAATAAAGAATTGGGGGGTGAAAAGAGTTCCCAATACCATAATTTTGGTGATGAAAATCAAAGGGAATACACAATCTTTGGAATTGACATTTTTGTTCTTTTAAACAGTGCACTGAGATTTGCAACTTTTTTCAATTTATTACAGAGTAAGTTTGGGAAGGGCAGAATCAGATGGAGATGGAAGGTGGTCCAGACTCTTACAGTGCTTTCAAAAGCATAAAATTTACTAGATTTAACTCTTTGAGTGTGGATGGATCCAATGGACCACAATCGATTCTACTTCTAGATTCACAGTGTTATGTTTTTCCAACAACTTAAGACATAAAATAAGCCGCCACCATACCTTTACAACTGGATATATGAGTGTGGGACTTTTATTTCACTAGATTTTCTGCATTATCTGAAACAGAACTTCTGCTCCTGTCAATCTATTAATTTAATGTTGCCATAACATTCTTTTACCCCCTCAATCTATAAGTTTAACATCATGTAACATTACATGTATAATATATTATATAGAAAACTTATTTTAGCCGTCGTTCAATCTATTAAATAATTCTGCAGTTCGTCTAAGGTTGTTTTCCTTACATCATCAATAATATGATAAAACTTGTGGGATTTTGTTCTGATAAGTAACCCAGAATTGCTAGAATCGGCGTTTACATTGTAACCAGAAACATTGGGGGGGGGTGGGTGTTTCAGCTTGCCTGGTATCGAAGGTCTTCTGTACAATATAAATCAATATTTAAAAGAAAGAAAAAAAATTTAACTTATTATACAATATCTGATTTCTAAACATTTGCATGACTTGCGTCGCTAAGAAACAACCTCCATTAGTCTAATTCCAACTTATCTTCATGCAAAACTGAGATTTGCTCACTTGGATTGTTTCACCTCCAGCTGTGGTCATTTGCAGCAGCATGACCTGCCCTTGATCAGTTGATCATCTCTTTCACTACATGCTGGTGGAGAACCCAATAGGTTATTTTCGGCCATGAATGGCTATCAGTACAATACTGGGAGATGATGCTGACAAAGCCCCTCATGTTGTCCAGCATCAGCAATAGATGGAAGTGGCTTCATTTGGTTTCAAATCACCAGGTCTATCCCCTTTTCACCTGCATATTATAGCCCAATTGCATCGACTGACTCCAAATGGGTCAGAACTGTCAGTGCTCAATCAGCAGATATTTTTTAAACATTGGGAATTCAATCCTGCCAAATTTTATGCCACCAATATGTTTCAGAGCTGAGTGCTGATATTCATTATCATCATACATAACCAAGTCTCCTCCGAAGAGCAGTCTTAGAAAACCAGCCAAAGCAAATGGGGTTGGAGGTATATGACGAGAACAAAACATACCTGTAAGCTTCATAATCACAAACCCCTCAAAGATCCCAAGCTCCATAAAAGGTTATGGTTGAACACAAGCTGCAGATGATAACCAGATCAGCAAGAATTAAGAGATGACGGAATACCATCTCAATAAACAGTCCTACGAAACTCCTTCATTTTGTCGAGCAAGTAATTCTTCTTGGGTACGCTGCAAGAGCTCTTCATAAGCTTTCACAGATTCAGCTGTGAACCTCTGCATGGCCTCAAAAATGTGTTGCAGACTAACCTGAAGATTACTACTACTAGTTTCACTCGGATATACAGTTTTTTCCAACTGATTGTTACCATCCCCAGAAACCAGAATAATTTTCTTGTCTAATGCCTGAAACTCCTTCTGGATCTTTTGTTCCTCTCTATCCAAGTTCCTAACTTTTCTCTCGTAATCCTTATTTGTCACCATCTTCTGGCGCAGTTCTAGCTTATCATGTTCCCAAAGTTCAAGCACACTCGTGGCAAGAGCACGCATGGAATCAATTACTTCCTTCTCAGATATTCTGTCCAAAGCTTGTGACCACTGATTACAAATTACAAAAATAGGAGGTGCACCAATCCTACCAGGTGAGAAGGGAACTATTCCATCAGCTGTTTCTTCAGGTTCATACAGAAGACACTTCATAAGCCAACCATTCAAGGCCCTGACATAACCCTTCTGTGCACCAATCCAACTAGAGAATCTAAAAATCCAATTAAGAACCTCATGTTCAAGCTGTGATGTCGCATCAAGATGTGCATCACCAAGTTTCTTGCCGGATCCAATGTGACCAAAACCCTTGGCGTCTGTAATTGCTTGACACTGATTATGATGGCATTCAAGCATACTTTTCCACATTCTGGTTAACCTGAAGTAAAGAATTTCAAGGTAAACCATCATCAAACCAATTTAAAAAGGGTGCACATGAGCAATGGAGCCACAAAGGACAAACATTCTAAAAAAGCCACCATCAAGTAAACAAAACCCACAAACATCAACAAGCAGAGGACAGGATAAATTCAAAAAAAAAAAAACTACAATGGATAGAATATTTAACTGCCTGATGATTAGACACATAAAACCCCAACTAGATGAATGAACTTCGACAATTAACAAACATCTGTAAGCAGAATCATGAATGAAAGAGAACAAGAGAAATAAAGAGATAGAGATAGAGATAGAGAAAAATCAACAAGTATGGAACAGAAGCTTTAAGCTCAGAACTAGACACTATCCAGTCCCACTAGTCTATCGACTTAAAATTCACTTGGGCTAACTAGTAAGCCATAAGAAAAGCATCAGACCCACAGCTCATATATCTAAAGATTTAACAGAAACATGAGAGCATTTTATGAAATCAGAAATTACATTTACTGAACTATTGGGTAGTTATCATAGAAGAAAATGATGTTGCGACAGCAACAGGACCAAATCAGTATCATGCCATTGCTGTAGCTATAACATTTCCATAAAAAAATTCCTGGAGTTTACAGTAGCATATCAATATGATTCTAAAGCTGTAAAGACCTTCCCTCTCCCACACCAACATTACCACAGCCTTCCCCTGTATTAATTATCCAACAAGAGGATGAATAACAACACATTGTTAAACTAAAGCACTGAATCCCCTCAATATTAAGCATACAAGAAGCATCAAGGACTAGGGATACACATATCGAGAAGTATATAATATCAGCATCACAAATGAAGTCAATCAACCTAAAACTAAATGCTACAATCACAATATGAACAGATAACATCAAATTACCACAAAAAGAGCTAAAAGAAAATTACAGATCACATACCCTTGAATTAATTCATTTAGTTGTGGCCACAGCTCTTCATCCCTAATCTTGTTAATTGTCACAGAGATCTTATCAACAACCTGAATTGCCATTCCTATTTTTATGGACAAACTCTTAATTAAAGTTCGAGCTGCATCAACTTTGTGAGCCTCAGCACCCCTTTCATCCATGCGCTTCAGCTTACAGACCTTCCTGTCATGAATTACTCGCATCTTTTCCTCATTCTGTGAAAAAGTTATCACGGAAACATTTTGTTAGAAAGCACAGCAAAAAAAAACTAGCAAGATTAGAAACACAGAATACAAAAGGCTTGAGTGTCATCTAGGTTATAAAGCTTTCTAGGAACCACCAAAAGCTGATCTAGATCACTCACATAGTAAAATCTTTGCTACGCAAAAACTGCTGTAACAATGATATCAAAGAGGAAAATATTTAGTAGAAAAGTAGCAATATTGTATGAGAACATACAATAAAGGCCACCAATTGGCCCTTCAAAGGCCATATGCTTCAGTACCATAATCCCAAGGGAAAACATTTTCCTAAAATAGGATTTCAACAAAAAAAAAAAAAAAATATGATAAATCTTTCCTTTTGAGATTAGAATGAGCACTGGCAAGATGATAAAACAATATAGGCAATAAATGGATCCCGTACAAGTGAAAACACTATAAGAGAATTGTAATTTACAAGGACAGATGTGCCAGGAATCATGTACTTCAGGAAAACAATAAAGTAAAATCTGAATGGTTGTAGCAACCCAATGGCTGGAAGATTTTGAAGGTTTAGTGGAAAAAATGAAGTCATTCCAACAAACAACATAATTAAAAATCACAAGTTACAACATACCTTCACTTCATGATAGAGTTTCTTCTCCCAAAGATACAGCTTGTGCAAGGTAGAAGAAAGATTTCTTGTCCTCATTGCCATATCTTCATCAATATCCGCAAAAGCGGGGCCAGCTTTGTTAGCAAAGGATGATGATTCAGAACTCTTAGATGTAGATGGCTGTGAGGATACCACAGACAACGAAGGTGTAACAACATGCAACATCTTGGAAACTGGTTCACCGAGATCCATGAAATTCAAAGTTAAATTGCAGCTAAATTGGGTCCAATTCAAAATTATACAACCCCTTTGCTTAAATAAAGAAAACATTAACTTCTAACAGATCTGTAAACTTGATATTTGGGTCATTAAATTAGTCCATCATTTACAAAATTAAAACAGATCAAGCAAGGAAATGAGTGTATAACAGTCATTCACTGAAAAACAAAAAGATTATAGATATAACTAAACTATGAGAGAGCTTCAATTTTCATACCATGTTTCCGCTGGTAGGGAAGCTTTCCCACCTCAAGCATCTTAGCAATTTCACTTCCAGACTCAGAAGCTCTCACAAATTGAACCTCAAGTTCTCTTGCTACATCAAAAACATCTCGAGGACCAGCTCTAGCTGTACTGCTATGCTCTTCATTTCTCTCTTCATCCACAACCTTCTTGTCCACCACATGCACCTCATACTTCACATCTTCATTATCCACACTAGGCCTTGTCTGATAAAAAGACGGCTCGGCATCACCATCACCAACATTCGCACCGCCGCCTCCACCTCCTCCACCACTGCCGCCGCCGCCACTACCATCAACAAACTTCTCCTCCACATGCACTTTCTTCACCTCATGAGGATAATCCTCCTCTTCCAAATCAGGAATTCCCTCTTCCTCTCTCAATTCCTTTGAATCCCTACTTGGAGTATAAGATGGGTAGTACTTATCATAACTCTCAAAAGGGTTCAAGAAATCCCATGCCGAAGACTTTGGCGGGGAAGGAGGAGGCGGCGGTGGTTTCGAGGATGAAGCCACAGCCTCTGCCCTCTGCGGAGACCCATAAGTAGGTGGTGCTAAACCATAATAACTACCACCTGCACCACCACCAGGACCACCAGGAACACCATAACCATAATTNTGAATTCTAACTCCTTTTTCTCCATGATTCCCACCCACACTAACTTCAAAATGCGGCCATCCCACTTAAATAAATAAATGAAAAAAAAAAAAAAAAGGATGAAGAAGAAGAAGAAAAGAGAGAAAACTTCGTCGTCCTAAACAAATATCTCTTTCCAACTCCACTGTATCCTGAGGAGTTGAGAGGTTCAGACTTTTATTTTATATGTTTTTTAATATATGGATTTTCTTTTAAATAAAAAATTATTGATCAAGTTCTTAATATCATATTATTAAATCTATTTTTAATTTCAAGGGGTTTATGCTATTAATCGAAATGGTAGAACCTAGACTGGGGTGATTAAGTATTCTCTCTGTGCATGTGTTTATTTTGGTGTTATGAAATTTGTAGGGGCTCACCAAGGAAACGAGTGTCCCCACGTTTATTTTAATAATTTATGGTAACAAGAATATGTTATGCCTAAAAAATACAAGGGTTGACGTCAGGTTCATCTAGCCCACGAAAGTTAGATCATTGGAACAATCACCGCATGCGTCCGTCAGGATAGTGGGTGCGCATCAGGCTAGTCAAGAGCTGTGGTGCTCCCACGTGTCCAATCCCTGCTCTAAATCGCGCAAATCACTCTGGAAGGTGGGCAATGTGACATAAAGAAGGATTTGCACGAATAATCACATAAACTTACAGATTTAGTGATTATTATCTCAAGGCATCCCACTATAAAATTGGAGCTTCTCTCTCATTAAAGGGGATTGGCATTTTTACGCTTGATTAATTACTCTCTCTTTCCTAGAATTCTCGGCATTAGATACCTTGTAACATTATTGTAAAGTCAGTCGGCTAAAAGCGATCTGACCTTTATCATTTATATAAGCATCAGTGGACGTAGGACTTGCTAACTTAGCATTCGAACCACTTTAAAAACTGTCCCTATTGCATTTACTATCTCTTTTATCCAGTACATTCACGTGTGTTTTTGGGTCCGCACAGCATTTCACACGTGCGTTTCGTTGGTGCAAAAACACTCATCAACAGTTTGGCGCTAGAAGGAGGGCCTGATTTAGTATTCATCCTTCATCAGGAGAATCTCCAACTTACCAGTCCTACAGCAACAAATGGCCCGCCAACCAGAGCATGAGCAAACCAACCAGGGCACTGAGGGTCCCCCCCAAGTTTAGGGGGATGCTTCTTCCAAAAAACCTTCAGCCTCGCAAAACGCTGTGGGAGATATCCCGTCAAGTTCCTGCTTGACCCCGTTATAAGAAGCTACCTAGAGAGGTTTGACAATACTCTCCAGACGGTCAACCAAAGGTTGGACCGTTTGGACCAAGGCGCGCCATCTAAGTCAGTTGCGGCGGTGCAACTGCCAAAAACACCTGCAGGTCGCACGAAAGCATGACAAAGGGAGATAGCCCGTGCCGCGAGCATTGCAGCGCGTAGATGAAAGGGTAAGCAAGTGGCAAAAAGCAAGCCCACGGGCTCCAAAGGGCCAACCAACACCGACTGCGTCCCAAGCGGAATACCAATTTCGTTGAGACTCGGTGAAAAGACGAAGCCCGAGCTGTCCCATGCCACGTCGCAGGCGCATATCCATAAAAGTGCTGGACGGGGCGATTCTTATCACCGCCAGCAAAGCAATCCTGATCGTCACCGTGCAAGAGGGTCCCACACTTCGTGGGGCGGTTCTTACCACCGCGAAGGTCGTGAAAATACCCTGCACCCTTCATCGCCATCACACACCTCTAGTCAGCATGTGTCAAGAGTGGCTGGAACCGCCAGCTGAGGTGAAGAGGAACCCGACCTCCGGACATTACTCAATCGTAACCGCGAGAATCGAACTTGCATGGGTGAAAGTAACCCCCAAGCGGCTCCATTGCCGCAGATTGAGGAGCTACAACGAGCTCTTGACAGACTAAGAGCCCAGCAAAATGAGCAGGGGCAGGTCGCATCCGCGTCCCTCTTCTCTCCCGAAGTGTTAGCCGCTCCACTCCCGCCAGGATTCAGGATGCTCGACATATGGGCGTTTGATGGAAATTCCGATCCGCAGGATCATCTATATGAATTTAATGACCTGATGGAGCTTCACCAGGTCTCAGATTTAGCAAAATGCCACTGTTTGGCAATGACGCTGACCTCCCATGCCAAACGATGGCTCAGGTCGCTCCCAGCGGGGTCGATCGGTTCGTGGCCTCAGATGAGCACGACGTTCCTAAGGCATTTTCAAGCGAATCGAAAGTTTTCGATGCCTTTGAGTTACCTTAGCAATATATGGCAAGAAAGGAACGAATCCCTCCAGTCTTACATTGACCGTTTCCATAGAGAGCTCAACAAAGTGGCTCAACAAAGCAAAGATAACCTTTGAGAAAGAGACCGACTTGATATTCTTCATAAATACTCAGTTATTATATCTCTACTCGCTATTCGCTATACTTGACCTCTTGTAATCTTTCATATATAATAGAAACAGTGGACGTAGGAATCACTTATAAGTATCCGAACCACTTTAAAAATCATCTCTCATTTATTATTCAGTCTTTGCATTAGATTATCACAATCATTCACATGTAATTTCTAAGAACAACTTAGCACTTTGCATGTGCGAGTCGTTGGTGTCAAAATCACGCATCAACAGTTTGACATCTTTATTTTCAGAGCAGAGATAACCTTCGAGAAAAAGACCGACTTGATATTCTTTCTGAATACTCAGTTCTTGTAACTTTGCTCGTTGTTCGCTATACGCGACCTCTTGTAATCTTTATTGATCAAGACAATTGTCAAGCACAACAGATAACACTTGAGGAGGTCGTTCGAATAAGACATTTGTTCCACATGTCAAATTCGAACACTGAGCAAAATGATTCTCAATCTTCGACAGCAAAATATTCTAAGTGTTTTCAGGTCATGAATGATAGGTAGAGTGCAAAATACATTTTCATAGCACTGATCATGATCTGGATCAAGTTGTTGGACCTTTAAGAAACAATCATATCAGGTTGCTTGTGTAACTCAAAGACCCATGTCTCAGTTCGCTAGTCGAGTCAGACTATCAACCTCATGTCATATGTTACAATGTGGTTGTTCTCAACTGTTAGTTCGAGCAAATACTCCTCGAGACAAGTCAAATCGCAGCATAATCATGAAGTTCTTAAGATTCAATCTTTGAATGTTGAGAACTGAGGAGCTGCTGTTATGCTTGAAAAATCAGGGTTGACGTTAGCCTACGTCAGTAAGCACCAATTAGAGTTCAGGAAGGTTTTGCACCGCCAAGAAGCTGCCACGTTGCTCCATGACAGAAAGAATATGGTTGTCACCAACTTGGCAGATTTAAGTTTTGCCTATGAGTGATTGAGGGCTGCACACATGTTCAAGCCCCAAGTACTTTGAGGATATTTCCTAAGTTACCAGCCAATGAGAGGCAATGAAGGACTTGCATGTCACCTACCCACTTGCAGATTTGTAATCATCACTTTGAATTCCTCTACTATAAATTGAGGACTCCCCTTCTCATTTTCAGGATTCTGATACTGAACCCATTTTTTGATTGTAACATTTATTTTCAGAGCAAACATAACCTTCGAGAAAGAGACCGACTTGATATTCTTTTTAAATACTCAGTTATTGTACATTTGCTCGTTGTTCACTATACGCGACCTCTTGTAATCTTTCATATATAACAGAAACAATGGACGTAGGAATTCACGTATAAGCATCCAAACTACTTTCATTTATTATTCAGTCATTGCATTAGATTATCACAAGCATTCACGTGCAATTTCTAAGAACAGTAACATTTTGCACGTACAAGTCGTTAGTGTCAAAATCACACATCAACACATATAAAAGATTTCTTAAATTCACTTTCTTAAACTTCCCACTTGGAATTATTGTTTTTAGTAGGCATTACCAGATTTTACTGGAGATAACTCAAGCTCACTCACACCCTGGTTCAACTCCCATAGTAAAAGACATAATCTTTCTGAAGCTAGAAAAATACTTGTTTGTGCCCTAGATTATAAAATATTGAGGTTACTGACAAAAATGTTTGTGCCATAATTTTTTATTCTTTAATTCCTTACTATAGAAGCGGCGGGTTTTCCAAAAGTGGCAAGTTTTCCAAGAGCGACAAAAAGTAAGTCTTCCATTCCAATAACACACACTAAATGATGACTTTCAAAATAGGTTTCAGTTGTCGATACGTTTGGAAAGGGGACTTAACCAGTTTAATAATAGTTTATTGAACCCTCTCATTAAAGGTCCAATAAATCTTAAAGCCCACACTTTGTCGTCAATCCATATTAATGAAATGAGTGTACTGGACAAAATTTTAATAAAATCACATTAAGTCCATTAATATATCAGTGGACTATATATTTATCCGGTTTTAATTAAAACAATATATAATTAATGTTAGCTTACAATTAGAAAAAATTTCTAGCACAAGCAACCTAAGAAGATATTCCACATTTTAGAAGAATCACTCCAGAAACAGATGAAAACGCAAATTCTTTAAGTAGCAATCGAAAGCTACTTCTTCTCAATTTGTAGAAAAACAACCATTAATAATAATAATAATAATAATAATAATAATAATAATAATGCAGAAGAATGATGATAATAGCAATTCAAGAATTAAAAGAGTTATATATTATGTTGGAATCGTTTTCAATTTCAAATCTAATAAGTTATAAACGTCTAAATACCAATGTTTGAATCTTTTTCTCTAACCATGAAAGAAAGTAATTTAATTTTATCAAAGAATTAAGGATATAATTTAATATAATGTAATTCAGAAAATTAAGAAAATAATCAAGCAAAGATTTTAATTTATCAACAGTTTAATAGACTAAATAACAATTTTCAAGACTTCTTCCTAAAAAATGAAAGGAAATATGTAGTATAATTATGGTAAAAATCAAGAAAATTTATTAGAATATATTTTAATTGAAACAATAAAAAATTATTTAGAATAGAATATCATATGAAAATGGTATCAATAATTAAGCAAATAATTTATTTGTTCAATGTTTTAATTGTATTTTACTATTTTTTTCATTGTCTAAGAAAATATATGTATTTACATTTTTTGTTCAAATAATTTAGTAGTTAAGAGTGTTAAAATATTCCTTGATGCTTTGGAAACCTACCATAAACATTGATAATCAAATTAACTTTTAAATTTCAAATCAAATATAAAAAATATACATCTTCAACTTCCATCTATTAAAAGGAAAGCTCCAAAATTGTTTTAAAATGTTATTGTTAAAATTTCCTTATTATATATATATATATATATATGGATGAAAATAATATAAATTATTTTAAATATGTTAAATAGTATAGTAAAACTTTATAATGTTGAAAGGAAGTCTAAAGTTATAAAATACATATAAATTATTAAAAATTAATTTTTTTTTTTTTGTTTATGAAAACATGGGATACAAAAAAATAAAAAAAAAAAATCTAAAAATGTGTTTGATAGAAATAAGCTAAAATATTTCCAAAAACAGTTTTAAGATACAATCTTAAAAAGAAGTGCAAAGTTGCAAAGCAGTTTAATTCATTTTTACAGTTTTCTATAGTTTTTAATCTAAAAATAATTCTTGAAAATTATATCAAACATATTTTTAAATATTAAAAATATTAAAGATACAACTCAAAATTTGAATCGTGTTACAATTTTAAAATTATTTTCATATCACAAATCAAACGAAACTTAAATTATCCTCTTCCATTTATAAACCTGATCTAAATTAGATGAATGACATAACTAATATCCTAATATATATAATAAAAAAAAATTAAAAGCTGTGAATTTAGAGCAAGTTTATATATATATAATAAAATCTCGTGTGTTTGATCTTTTTATCGTGGGCATTCGTTGGCTTTGGAAATGTGACCTAGTCTCTAAGTATTTGGCCTTTTTCGTTGTAACCACCCGTCTATTTTTTACAAACTATTAGATTATTTTGTTTGAGTTTAAAAGAAATGCCATTTTTTACTATTCACCCAAATTCAATCAATCTAATCCAAAATGTGTAGACAATGTTGAGAGGTTAGTAACTTAATTAGTATGTCTTTTTCAAGTTAAATTGATGAAATGATTGATAAATTTGAAAGTTAAGTTGATAACATTTCCAAAACCAATAGGTGCTCAATACAAAAAATGTCAAACACATGAAAGTTAAGACATGTATTACCCTAATGAAAGAGTGCTTACTACAAAAGGGTCAAACATTCTAGGGTTTACCATTAGAAAAAAAAAAAACATTTTAAAAACCCATACCTTTAAAAAAAAAAATTGTAAGCAAAAGACCTATCTAAAATTGAAAACAAATGTACTACATTTATAATCTAATCTCACAACCTTCTCTTATAACCCTAACGTGACATCAACTGACAACTTTGACTAAACATGAACGGTTGTTCCTTAGAGATGAACAATCGTTCATTATGGACGAATGACCGTTCATTAATAAGAAACAGTTGTTTAATTCGTAAGAAATGATTGTTTCTTCAGAAACGATCGTTCATGTTTAATCAAAATCATTTAGTGTCTTGGATGTGATTGAAGTTGACGTGACAGTTGTCAACTTAACTGTCAGGTTAGAGTTGTAAAAGAAGATTATGGCGTACTATTACTCAATTGAGAAAATGTGGTGTGTTGTTGTTTTAGTTAACCTTATAAGCGCATCGGAATATATATTTAATTCCACATGAGCTCATATTTATCGGAATATACTTTTGATTTAAAAAATTAAAATTAATATCTAACGACTAATAATTAATGAAATCCAATAAGTAATGAAAGATTAAGGAAATCTGACTTATAATTTTATCATTACTAATTAATTCATACATTGTTTAAAAAGATAATTAAAAACTTAATCTTTTGTTTTGCATGAACATTAAAATTACGCCTAATTTATTTAATGGGCAATTATAATTTGAAAGCATTCTACGTATCCAATATTTTAATTAATACAATAACTCAAAGTTATTATGATAAACTTATATCATCGAAGCTTGACCATTTAAAGTTTAAACAATTCCGAGGATTGATAATTCATGATATCAAAGATGAAAATTCAATTAATAAACAAAGCAAGAAAATAACAAAAATTCAAGGGGAATCAATTCATACAAAAGAATTTTAAATTAGATTTTATAATTAATACTTAATCTATTCATTTTTTACTGTGTTTTGCTACCAAGTGTGATTTCAAATTAAAATATCATTTTCCGATAAATGTGTTGAACTTAATTTTATTTTTACCTTCTCAAAATATTATTTTTTAGATAAACATATCAAATATATTTCCATTTATAATTTGTTCAAAAAAACACAAAATGAATTCAAAAACTAACACACCCTTAATCACATTAGTACCACATCCGCGTATTTGCATTACACTAATGTGATGCGTGAACTCCAAGAGGTTGGTCTAACGGTTAAAGATGTTTACTCATTTCATTTAGTATTTAATGGATCCCAAATATTAGTTGAGGTACGTGTAAACTGATCTGAATATCTTAATTACTTAAAAAAAAAAAAAGTGATGCGTGACAACTTTAAGGGAAGTAATTTAAAAAGTAGTCCATAGTTTTAAGTTGATTAGTGCAACCCTCTCTTTTGATCTATATAACGCGTGCTACTAAATACGCCAATAGTATATATATATCGTTAATAAAATAATAAAGAAATTATTTTTATAAATGTATGGTTATTCTAGAATTCCCTAGCAGAAATGCAATGGTAGCGAAGTAGTTCAAGGCATTTATCAAGGTAACGTGATAAAAGTTTAAAATGTGAACAAAATATAACCGTCCGCAAGGATAATAACAAAGCCTTAAGTCATGTCTTCCAACCAAACGTTGATACTTATCGACAGATTTTCAACCAAACCAAATAAACAAATAAAATATGTTTATTATGTAAAAGCGTATTTTAGGTTGACATGCCAACAACGATTTTATTTCTATTCGCACACAATATGCATGCCGTTGTCACAAATTAAATCTTTTCGATAGATTCGATGTTCATTGTTTATAATATTATTAAATTATTATATGCATGCTAGATTTTTCCGAAGTGCCTTAGCACTCTCAGTAGCGGGGGAGAATAACAATTTCCTCCTCAATGTTTGAAAAAACCTTTTAACACACCGATGGATTCTAGAAATAACAAATATACCCTTAGTCAAGTTTTAACCATTACAAGGGTAAAGAATAATACTACACATATAATATTCTTATACAACATTTCTCATACAACATTATGTGGCAAAAGATGATTGGGTGAAAGTTTAATTTTAATTTAAAATCAGTCAATTATATTTTATCACATAATGTTGTATGAGAAATGTTGTATGTGTAGTATTACTCAAGGGTAAAATAGCCAAATACGTCAATTGTCAAGGGTAAAATAGCCAAATATGTCAATTATAAAATTAACAGAAACTAATTTTTTGAAATTATAAACACACCCAAAATAAAAAAAAAAAATTAAAACCACCACCATCACTATCTCTTCAAATTTCAATCTTAAAATATCACCGCTTCTCTCTTAAGACTCTTGCTTTAATAGGTAGAGTGGCAAGTTGTGGTTGGGTGAGGAAAATGGGAATATATATATTGGATACTTGGGGTGTCCACTGTCCAGGCCAGCTTGTGGACACCTTAATTAATTCCCAAGGTCCATTGAACACCCTACCAGCTCAATACTCCAAGTAAATCACAAATGTGATAGGTGGTCCTAAGGTGATTTGAACTTAAAAAGTCAACAAAGAGAGCAAACCTTCTTGACCATTGTTTGAGGTATTGTTGTAATTAACAAATTATTACATAAAAATAACTAAAAATATAGTTATCTTATTTTTAAAATTGAAATATAATAAATAATATTACAAAGGAGTATTATAAGACAAAGGACACTAAAGTATACTAACAATAAAGTTTTTAATAAAGATTAACTCACAACCCAATCTCACAAACTCTCTTTCACAATCCCGATGTGGCAACTAACAATTGGTCAGATGGCAAAATTTATTAGAAAATAATTATAAACTATCACGTCAGGCTTGTCAAAGAAAATTTGTGAAATTGAGTCTTAAATGTAGTATTGTCCTAAAGTATTAAATTATGTTTTCGTCTGACAATTGTTTGGGTGTATTTGTTAGTTTTCAGAATCTTCTGAGTTTTAAAAAACCTTAAAAGAAGTAATTGTCCCTCAGTGGTAGTGTTCATTAAGTTAACATAGAAGTTTAAAACATGGAGACAACGTAAACGTGAAAGAACTATGACTTGAGCAACAAAGTCTTCAGTCGTCTCTCCCAACCGAACATTCAATACTTATCAACTAATTAATTAATTAAAAAAATTTGATTCTGTATTATCGAATTGTTTATCATTTGGCTATTGACCTATTGTAATAGTATAGTGAGCCTAAAGCAGTAGCCAACCACTCCCTTTATTATTCCAAATCCTCCATATCGCCTCCTCGTATTCTCTCTCTGCTATGGTTACTCCAATCCAACAGAAAGCTCAAAAAACCAAACCCAGATCAAACACCTGCTTTCTTCTTCATTGCTTCGGGGCGTCCAAGAAAGTAGTAGATTCCGAGAAAGTTGTCCAATCTGACAGTAATAATAGCAAGAAAGATATTGGTTTGTTTCGTCGTCGGTCAATCTTTTGCATGGAAATGCCTAATAACAAAACAGTTCCTATAGCTGAAGCTACAGATCATAATCAGCCTAATACCGACGTTCATACACCAAAATCCAAGAAGTCGAAATGGGTTCTTTGTAAGCTCTTGATCAAGAAACATCAGAATTCGATCGTCAACATCACGCCGTTTGAAGAAACTCCTGCAGTCCCGAAAGAAATAGTTGAAGTGGTATGTATTATTAATTTATTATCATTAATCAAATTCAAAACTTACAGATTTTAACCTCGAATTAACTTTTAAGTGTTTTTCGGTTTTCAGGTGAGGGCGGAGGAATTCCAACAAAATCGCACCATTACTGAGGATCAGAAATCATCTGAAGACAACTGTCAAAAGACAGTATCAAATCAGCGGAGAAGAGAGGAAAAAAGAACTGGGATGTCGAGTCAACCCGGTTCTCCTCGAGTTTCTTTGCTGCAGGCTCCGAACCCACCATCTAATTCTCGGATCAAACAGAAAAAGATTCATCAGAACAACAATGTGACAGTCAAAAAATCCGAACACTTGATGGGTATGTCAATTATTATAGTGATTCTGATAATAACTATAGTTTGGGGGCGCTTATGTGCGATTATGTGTACGTCTGCATGGTTCTTCTTCGTCGCTCGTTACAAAAGTGAAAGTAAAACTAGTAGTGATTCAGGTGATCTTGATTTGGATTCTGAAGAGTATAAGAAGAAAGTGGTTTTCGAGGGTTTTCTGGAAAGAGATCACAGGGCTATCCCAAATTGATGATCGTATTCGCCGTGGATTGATGCGCATGTTAGCCGTGGCATATAGTTTTTGCTAAAGTGAGCCATATAACATTTTGTGTAAATTAGTTATAAAATTATGAGTAACTTTGCCTCATAAACGCGACGTGTTAACTTATAATTGGTTAGCTCACATAAGTCCCGTCTGCCCAATAATAGATCCCGTTTAATTAAACCAATTGTCAGTTAGCACATGTAGTTAGTGAGAGATGTTCGTGAGACTAGTATTATTGTAGAATTATATACTAGTCTTTCTTCTAGAAGTTTGTTTGGGTTTTCAACTTTTGACTTGATTCTCACGTGACATTGTAGAAAGGTACGTGCCAAAATTAATTTTAATATAATTCGTTTATATTATATTATTTATTATGTTATTTTGTAATTAAAGTGTTATTATCGTATCAAAACTTATATGGTTTGTGGAATCTTCAATTTATAATAGATTTTGCATTAATGCCCCCCCTCAATTCACAACATTTTAAGTTGGGCTCATTACTTAAGTTGCTAAGAAAATTATATTAAATTTTAGTTTTTCACTTTAGTCATCTTATTTGTTGGATTTGACATTGTGGCACTCCTAAAACTATGAGTAATGTTATATTGTTATATATATAAACTAATTATACAAATTATTCCCTACAAATTGACATAGCAACCCTACATGTTTGACAAACCATCTACTCTAATTTGTTTAAATCATATCTGATTTGAAATCATCCAATGATCACACTAAAACACTTCAACTTAAATCTAAAATCTGAAAACTTTTTCATAAACTCATAGCTTAATTACCTAAAATACCCTAATCATAATAAATTTAAATCATGACATATTTGAATATCATGCTGGTTCGGACGTTTGGGTAGAACTTATCTTGTTCGAATATGTTTGAAACCATTGGTTTCGGACAAAACACTGCTAATACCCTTGACAATGTTGATTTTTCACAAGAACAAATTGAATTTTTACTTTGCAATTGATTTTTTATGTAAATAAGTGGTTTTATTTAGTTGTTTGGGCTAAATTTTAACTAAGAATAATACTACACATACATAATTCCCATACAACATTTCTCATACAACATTATGTGGCAAGATGTGATTGGGTAAAAGTTTAATTTTAACTTTAAATTAGTCAATCATATCTTGCCACATAATGTTATATGGGAAATGTTGTATGAAAATGATGTATGTATGGTATTACTCTTTTAACTAAAGATGTTGTAAATCGAAGAATTTTGATGTTTTTGACAGAGCATGGGTTGTCTATTTGCCGGAATCGATGGTATCAGACATTTTTGCAGTCCAAATAGTACAAATTACCATTTGTAAANAAACTTTTTCATAAACTCATAGCTTAATTACCTAAAATACCCTAATCATAATAAATTTAAATCATAACATATTTGAATATCATGTTGATTCGGACGTTTTGGTAGAACTTATCTTGTTCAAATATGTTTGAAACCATTGGTTTCGGACAAAACACTGCTAATACCCTTGACAATGATGACTTTTCACAAGAACAAATTGAATTTTTACTTTGCAATTGATTTTTTAGGTAGATAAGTGGTTAATTTAGTTGTTTGGGCTAATTTTTAACTAAAGATGTTGCAAATCGAAGAATTTTGATGTTTTTGACAGAGCATGGGTTGTCTATTTGCCGGAATCGATGGTATCAGACATTTTTGCAGTCCAAATAGTACAAATTACCATTTGTGAAAATTAACCCTTATAGGTGTTAGGGCCAAAAATCGTCCTTGTCCCAAATAGGAAAACAGGACCACCAGTGAAGAAAAGACTAGACCCAATCTCAAAGAGGCCTAAGCCAAATTAGTCCCATTTAATACGAGATACGGCCTGTCCAAACCATCTGGGCATGGGCCTCCCAGTTTCAGCTCACTTCATAGGTCTATAGGCGAGTTCAGAGCCCACAGCCCCCACTGATCATATTCCTGTTCCTGATTAGTCTCCTATTCGAAGTCACTTTCCTGTTCCTGATCACTTTCCTACTCGGAGTGGCTTTCCTGTTCAGATCACCTTCCTACTCGGACGCTAGTAAGACAGCTCACCGACGCCCTAACTCTTCTAGGATTTGCATCAGAGTTACATTAGGACTCCTACTCCCACCAGGATTAGGAGACCAGACAGTCACTATATAAACAGAGGCCAACCCTCTCACAAAGGGCACACTACATTACACCTTCACATCCGAAGCTCCTACTTGAGAGCTTTACATCACTGCCGTAGTCACAGTCTCCGACTAGACTTTCGGTAACCTCTCTACTCCCTAGCCCTCACTATATTAGTCTCTTTCAGCCTTGTTGACTTGAGCGTCGGAGTGCCTGCGGCAAACACCACCCCGGTGTTTCCCGTTCGCTTCACGCGTTTGTTTCTCTACGTGTGCAGGTGCAGCGGATTGCTAGTGGTTTCAACCTCACGGGATCAGACCCCCCTTTCATACAGGTAGGTTTTTATGTCTATAGTTTGGCGCCCACCGTGGGGCCTCTAGCAATCATTTGGCTTGACGAACCTTGCTACGTAGAGGAACTTTCCATGGCTGACAACTCCGACAATGCTAATCCCGGCCTCGAGGCCAAACTAGAGGCTCTGACTGCTCTCATGCAATAGAACTCGGACAATGTAACCGCACTGGAAGCTGAGAACAATGCAATCCGAACTGAAAACGCATCCATCAGGTCAGAAAACCAGTCTCTTAAGGAGAAGGTAGTTAATTCTATGATTTAGAGTTCTTGCCTGGCCAAGCACCCCCAAATCGGTTCCGCGCCCCTGTTCCATCCATGCAACCTCTCTATACGCCAGAGCACCGACCCTCGGTCTCCAGCAAAAGATCACGTCTGTTAAACTCATCCGCGGTGGACGATTCTGTCTTGATTCATGGAGATAAAGATATGCTTGTAGAACATCATTCAGCCGATTCATCCCAGCGTCAAGATTAAGATGATCCAGTGGCAGAAAGCCCTCATCCACAAGACCAACCCAATCTAACCATCCCACCTTACCTCCAGTCAACCATCCCAACACATACTCCCCTCGGCTCGGCTCATCGTCACGGGATGAACGGCCAAACTAAACAAACCACAACACTCGAGCCCATCCATCCTGACCAACCGAATGACTATCAGATGACTCCCCTGACCATTCATGTAGGGCGAAACACCAGAACAATTACTATAGGAGTCATCCAATCGGAAGGAATAACGAAGATCTATGCTACCAGGGAACGCACGAAGGAACAACTCGTCAGACTACCCCACGAGGGATGACCCAACGGAATGTACCAAAGACATTTGCAAAGGCTAACTCGGTCATGCGGGATGACATAGTGGCGTCCCCTTCTCTTATGGAACAGGTACTAGCCAAGAGATTGGCCGATGTGGAAGTAGTGATGTGACGCATTCTAGGAATGCCGGTCCCAACCAAGAAGAGCATGCCCCATTGTTACGCGGATTCTCCCTTCGTGGATGAGATCGCCCTAGCCGACATGCCTCAGAAGTTTACAATCTCCAACATGAAACTATACGATGGCACAACCGATCCGGACGATCACATAGCCTCGTACAAGCAGCGGATGATCACCGTCTCAATACCCCGACCGCTTAGGGAAGCCTGCATGTGCAAAAGTTTTGGTTCGAGCTTATCCGGCCCAGCACTCCAATGGTACACGAATCTCCCAAACGGATCCATTGACTCATTCGCTCAACTCACCGACACATTTGTGGAACAGTTCACCAGCAGCAAGAAACTCGAGAAGCTGTCGGCCGACCTATATAGAGTATACCAGAGAAGGGGCGAGCCACTGAGAGAGTATGTTAGCAGGTTTAACAAAAAGAAGATCTCCATCCCTGCATGTAACCTTGAGACAACCGTAGATGCCTTCAGGAAGGGTCTCCTCCCAGACGGAGAGCTATACAAAGAACTTACAAAGCTAGGTTGCACCACATTGGAAGATGCCCTGGCCCGGGTAGTGATCCAAATAAGATGGGAGGAGGATGAGATAAATCGAACGATTCACTCTAGATACGATTCAAGGCGGAATGATAGGAAGCCAGAGCACAGGCTAGCAGAGCAACGCTACCAACCTCCAGCACGTAATTCGAGCAGAGTCAGGAAACCGTGTGATCGCCAGCAGACAAGAACCGAGAGCAGATAGTTCGGATCGAACCGATACAAAATACCGGAATACAGCCTCAATGTCGAGCCAACCCAGGTCATCGAGATTATGAAGGGAATGGAATCCACTGTTAAGTGGCCAGACAAGCTCAATCCTGAGGCAAGGAGAGACAAGACCAAATGGTGCGAGTTCCACGACAATCATAGGCATAACACCACAGACTGTATCGCCTTACGACTAGAGGTCGCTGCACTTCTAAAGAGGGGACACCTTCGGGATCTGCTAACGGATAAGGGGAAGAACGACATTAGCCATAAAAGTTCAAAAGAACCGTCACCCCCTCTACGAGAACCTACACCAAAAGGTTTCTGTTCGCTCATCTCCAGAGGATCAAAGATCAATGGGGTAAGTTACTCATCAGCCAAGCGATATGCCAGAGCCAACCACTACCATGAAGTCCAGTCCATCCATCCGGTCTCACGATCACACACTCATCAGGTAATTCAATTTGAAGATGACAAGCCGGTTACCTTGGCTGCTCCTCATCACGATGCCCTAGTCATCTCCCTACAGGTCGCCAACATCTTGGTGAAAAGAGTATTCGTAGATGGAGGCTCTTTAGCAAACATCCTATTCCTCGAAGCAGTGAAGGCTATGGGACTGGAAAAGGCAAACATCAACAGGTGGCCGACGCTGCTAGTTGGTTTCAGCTCTGAGTAGAAGTATACTATCGAGGAGATCATCCTCCCTATCTACGCCGGCGGAGTGAACAAACAGACCATTTTCCTAGTAATCAACTACCCTTCGCCATACGACATCATCTTGGGCCGACCTTGGATCCACGACATGCGGGCAGTCCCATCTACCTTCCACCAGACGATCAGATTTCCAACCAAGTGGGAGGTACGAGAGATCAAGGGTGACCCCAAAACTTCCAAGGATTGCTACAAGAATGCCTTCAAAGGTAAGGGTAACTCTTCGTAGCAATTACAGATTCATCCAACCCCACCGATCGAGTCGGATCAACCATCTATGGAAGAGTTGGATGAAGTACAGATACATACAGACGACCCTGAGAGAAAGACACACATAGGGTCTCGCCTCAAGCCCGAGACAAGAGAGAAGCTGATAGAATTCCTCAAACAAAACCAAGACTGTTTTGTCTGGTCCCACGCTGATATGACTGGAGTCAGTCCGGAAGCAATGGTCCACCAGCTCAAGGTAGACCCATATCACCCACCAGTGAAACAGAAGAGAAGGAAATCCGCACCAGAGCATAACCGAATTGTTAACAAAGAGGTCGAGAAGCTCCTGAGCAATGGCATGATCAAAGAGGTCCACTACCCCGAATGGCTGGCGAATGTCGTGGTCGTAAAGAAAAAGAACGGGAAATGGAGAGTGTGCATCGACTTTACAAACTTGAACAAAGTGATAATCCGTGGATTATACCGTTTTTATTAGACTTTTTAGTCGGATTTCAGGTACTTTCTAGTTTATTTTTAACTTGAATTGTTGCCTAATTCTTTACATTTCGTGTTTCAAGTTAAAATAGACATTTTGAGCAAATAAGGACAAAATTGAAAATTCTGGACTCAGAAGTAAGCTGATCTCTGAAGTTGGGAGAGTTCTGAAGCAGAATAAAGCACTATGAAGCTTGTTTGCAAGGGAGAGCACCAAAGATCGAAGAATCAAGCGAAGATACAAGCAAAGGGGCAATTCTATAATTTTAGAATCTTTCAAGAAGCTTCACCGCGGCGAAGATTTGTTCTTCATCGCGGCGAAATGCGCTAGTCACGAACCAGATCTGTTTCCTTCTTCGTCGCGGCGACGTCTGCAATTTTCAGTTTTGTAAAACGCACAGTTTTATTTTTCTAGGTTTTTTTGAGGTTTTTGGGGCGAAGTATAAAACGAAAACTTAGCCTTTTTGCATTGGGTCGTTGAGGAAGTAGGGTTAGCAGTTGTTACATTTTCTTAGATTGATTTTGGAGAGATTTAGAGATTAACAAGGGTGAAGATTCGATTTTGAACTAAGGGGATTCGTCATTTGGGGAGATTTCTTATCTTTTCTGTTATTTTCATTATGTTGAACTTTAATATTTTCGTTTTTCTTGTTTGTAGTATTGATTTAACTATGAACTAACCCATTTTGGGTTAGGGTTTTGATTGTAATTCGGATTTTAATGGGTTAAGTGAATGATTGTTTTATTTTCATATGATTATGCTTTGATTGTGTGTTTGCTCTATTGCTTATATGTGATGAACATGATGAGATTGATAAATGAATCATGTTAGGCTTCTTGGGTAATCACCATTGTAGTATTGGATGCTAGAGATAAATTCAAGAACCAATGAAATCATTTTAGGACTCTTGTGCTTAATGAGCTTAAAATTATTAACTTTCAATTTGTTGGGTGCGGAAGATTAATAGGGAAGAGTAGGAAAACATAGCCTGAGAATGTATGTTTGACACTTTAGAGAGTTCGATTTACAATCAATGCATGTGAATATGAATTTAGCTTAATTCTTTAGGTTTAACCCATAAAGTCCGAATGAAGTCAAAACCCTACCCGTTTTAATTGAATTGAATTTATCTGTGTTCTTCATCTCACGTTCGTAGTTAAATTTTTAAGTTGGTAATTTCAGCTTTAGTTTTTATTTTTAATTTGCTCTCATTAATCCAAAAGAAGTCGATTGCTCCAACTTGAGAGTAGTAGGAAACTTAGTGCTTAGCTAGCAATCCTCGTGGGAACGATACTCACTCATCACTTTATTACTTGAGCGACTAGTATACTTGCTACATATTTCATGTTGTAGAAAACACGCATCACAAAGCCTGCCCCAAGGATTCCTTCCCCCTCCCACATATCGACATGATGGTTGATGCGACCGCAGGTCACGAGCTCCTTAGTTTCATGGACGCTTTCTCAAGGTACAACCAGATCTTGATGCACCCGGACGACCAAGAGAAGACAGCTTCATCACGGAAAAGGGAACCTATTACTATAAGGTGATGCCATTCGGCCTGAAGATAAGCGCAACGTGAGTATTCAACATTACAACCGCAACGTGAGGATCCGAACTTTCAAGATAAGCGACTGGGTCTTCCGCAGGGTCTTCCAAAACACCAAAGAGATCAACTCTGGCAAACTCGGCCCCACATGGAAAGACCCTTACAAGATAACCAAAGAAACAAGGAAGGGTGCTTACAAACTCTAGACCCCCGAGGGAAAGACATTAGTAACAGTTGGAATGCCGTTCACCTCAAATGCTACTACTTCTAGGTGTACTTATCTTTTTTTTGTTTTCCTTGTTTATTTTAAAGGGATGAGTGGGCCTATCCACCTCCTTTTAGACAGTCGGCCTCATGGCCAAATATTAATGAAGTATTATTCAGAAATTTTACATCTCCAAATCGACTCCGGTCAATCAATTATTGTTAAACACCCTCAGACTGGCCATGCCTGATCCAAGAAATTGCACCTTCGAATCGACCCTGCTCGATTCACGATTACACCTTCAAGTCGGCCCTGTCCGATCCACGATTTCGCACCTTCGAATCGGCCTTGCTCGATCCGCCAATAACACCTTCGAATTGACCCAGCTCGATTCATGATAACACCTTCGAACCGACCGAGCTCGGTTCATGAAAACACCTTCGAATCGACCCAGTTAAGTTCACGAAAACACCTTCGAATCGACCTCACTCGGTTCACGAAAACACCTTCGAATTGACCCCGTTCAGTTCATGAAAACACCTTCGAATCAACCCAGCTCGATTCATGATAACACCTTCAAATCGACCCAGCTCAGTTCATGAAAACACCTTCAAATTGACCCCGCTCGGTTGACGGAATCATCTTCGGTTGGCCCCACCCGATCCACGAAAGGACGCCATCAAATTGGTTCAGCCCGACCTACAATTTACACCTTCGAGTCGGACCCGTTCAACCCAAGAATTCACACCTCCGGATTGACTTCATCCAATCCAAGAGACTTCGTACTCAGTCGGCCAGACCGAATGAATAGTTTTTACACCGGCAATAAGCAAAACACCAACCTAGCCCAACATAAGGCTTACATGCCTTAGCTACTAGGTCACACTAAAGTAACAAACACAACTTGGTGCACCTATAAGTAAAGAAACAACGAACTCATTCATCTATAAAGAAAGCATCAGAACAAACGATATAATACAGATAGCCTCAAACGGCATAGTTCAAAATACAAAATAACGGCACGCACCAAGAAAAAGGGCATCGTAGGCCCCAAAATACAAGGAGAGACTAAGCTAACTATCCTCAGTACGAGTCGCCTTCTCCATCTCCGACTCGATCATCATGTCTGCAATGCCAGCACCCGTCCTAGCAGCCCTGTCGCTCGCATCCCTAACATCTGACAACCCCAGTAGACTGGCAAGATCAGGCATCTGTTCCTCGTCCTGCCCCCCGGATGACCGACTCTCTCTTCCAGCAACTCCCGCATGAGCTGGATGTCTTCATCTGGATCCCAGTGAGAAGTCTTCCCTTCCTTGAACTCAAGCATGAGTTCACCACGGGCCTTGATGATAGCGTCATCAGCGATGGAAATACACTACTTCCTAAGAGACTCAATCTCTGCGGTCTTCTCGGCCAACTGACGCTTCAACTGCTCCAACTCACGCTCGCTATCCCTCAGACGCTGCTGAAACTCTTGCTCAGCCTTCCGGGCTGCTGCCTCTTTTTGGCGCAAGCTGGTGTTGGCCTTGGATACATCCTGTATCCATTTCTCCTGCGCCACGACAGACTTCCTCAGATGAAGACTGCTAGTGAGAACCTGCACAACAAAACATTACCATCAGAACAAAATTCAGGAACAAAATCATCAAATACTACTGTCATACCTGAACGGCGCGGGTTATACCTCAATCAGCCACAACGACTGCACCCATCTGGTTCAGAAGAGCCTCGTCCGCCGGGAACAAAAATGAGTCGGCCAGCTTACTCATGGTACTCATATCAGAGTAAGTTGACGCATTAGCCGAAATTGTGATCGTAATCGTCCCGGCCTCCTCATCCATGACTGGGGTCTGAGACGACCCAACTCCAGCTACAGGCTGCTGACTTAGCGGCGTAGCTAACACATCCTCTGCTCTCCTGTCCTCCCTAGCCAAGGACTCCCTCCTCATTTTCTCTCGGCGCCAGGCGATAGATTTGCTCACACTCGGGATGGTCAACTTCTTCATCAGTGATTTTGCAAGTGCAAACTCTCCAACGATTAGTGGGTTCAGCCCGGACTCACCAAAAATGGTATGGTTACAGTATCGACTTAGATGCATATCCCAAGTCTGCTTTAGCAAAGGGAAGGGAGTACCTCTCTGTATCGCCTCTACTCCAGCCCAAAGAATGCTAGTCCTCAGGTTGGACTCTGCTAGCACTACTCGCTAGTTCCTCTGCTCCAATGGGATGGCTAACACTTTCTGGGTCGCAACGTCTAAGCCGTCTCTGCTTTGCCCAACCCGATTGAACTCAAGCTCTGCAAACAAAAAACACAATCAAGATTTAGCAATCAAAAGAACAAAAGAAACAACTAATTTCTCACCAGTAGCTCGCCAGCCGATCGGGATCTCGTCCTCACTAAAGGTGGAAAAGTAACACGTCCGGCCCGGCCCGCGGCGGGTTACTTTGTTTGGCGGGCCGGGCCTAACCCGTCCGCCCGCCAGCAAAGACAGGTCAGGTTAGGCCCGTCATTTTCTCCAAAATGGCTGGCCCAGCCCGGCCCGCCAGCCCTAACCCGTCGGGTTAGGTGGCGGGCTGGGCCGGGTTAGCCCGATTTTCCTTTTTTTTTTTTTGTTTTTTGTTTTTTTATTTAACTTTTCAAATAAATAATTATAAATATAATTGTTTTTAATTAACTTTTCAAATATCAATAATTCAATTCAATTTTTTTGTTTGTTAACATTTCAAATATTAATTCAATTTTGATACAATAAAATTATAATATAAGAAAAATTATTCATTTATCAAAAAATAAAATAAGAAATTACAACAATTATTGCCTCGTTAAAAACCTCACCAAGAAAAACCCAATGGGAGAAAAACTTGGTAAAGAAAAAAGAGTGCAATAATTGACAATTAATTTACAAATTACATTTTACAAAACAACTAATTTGGGGGTGGTTCACTAGGACCTCCCTCATCTGTATCATCTATATTACAAAATTGAAACGATTCTACTAAAGTATTGTCGATAACCTCGTATTGATCTTGATGGCGCGATCGTTCCCAATCTCGAAGACATGTGAGGACTTCAATCATTTTTGGAGCAAGTTTAGTCCTCCTTTCATTTAAAATCCTTCCACTTGCACTAAATGTTTGTTCGGATGAGACGGTTGAGACAGGAACAGCGAAAACATCCAAGGCAAGTCTTGATAATACCGGAAAAATACATTTTCTGGCTCTCCAATACTCTAAGAGATCAAAGTGACCTGTTGAAAACATTTCGGGGGTTGCCAAATATTGTTGAAGTTCATTACTCTGCGACTCCATGGAGGACAGCATATTAGTTGTTGTTGTTGTTGGTGGTGGTGCGTCTGAAGAGGAGGCTGTGCTTCGGACTCGGGTCCTCTTCGGCCTATTCAGTGCATTCCAAGAGAATAAGTCTTCATTTGTTTCTTCTGCTACAGCTTCTCTGGATATTTCGCCTCTTTGCGACTGCGGGTTCCCATACCTGTTTTCATATTGGAAATATACTTCGAAAAGACTATTTTTTACCTCTCCTATTTGATTGATATATGATTCGTTTTGTAAATTTTCACTTAAATTGTCAAGACCATTTTCTAAACGTGCTAATTTAATTCTAGGATCAAATATAGCACCTAAACAATAAAGAAAAGGAACGGGTCTCCAATATTTCAAAAAAAAATTTTCCATTGCCTTTATTGGTGCATGTAAAATTTCATCATCTTTGTTTTTTGTAAATAACTCGGAAATTTTTATAATTGCATGTATTACCAATGGACTAGTAGGGTAATACACACCAGAAAGTTGTAAAGTGGCTTGGTAAAAACATTTGAGAAAAGAATGAAATACTTTAGCTATCTTCCAATCATTTTCTACCAAATGATGAGGACCTCTATTATTTGCTACAAAATAACTAATTATATTAGCATAAGGTAAACATGAATCAAGCATTAAATAAGTACTATTCCATCTAACAGGCATATCTAATGCAAAAGTTCTAGGAGACATATTTGATTTTATACAAGCTTCTTGAAATTCAGCATTTCTTTTATTACTACCAGTAATCCAAGCTAAAGATTCCCTAATTCTATCAATATTTTTTTTAATTGTTTTCATACCACTTTTCACAATTAAATTAATAACATGACATGCACAACGTTGGTGAAAAAACTTCAAATTGTTATATAAAGGATAATTATTTTGAAAAAAATCTATAGCTTTACTATTAGAACTTGCATTATCTAAAGTTAAACTTATCACTTTATCAATAATATCATAATCTTCTAAAACTTCAACAATTTTATTATAGATTTCTAAACCACTATGATCCACATCCATTAATCTAAATCCTAATAAAGATTTATTTAATTTAAATTCATTATCAAAATAATGACTAGTCACACAAATATAATCTTGTTTAGCTCTACCACTCCAAATATCAGCAGTTAAAGCCACACTAATATGACAAGTATGAAATTTATTTTTTAATTCTAATTTCATTTTTTTAAACAATTTTATTAAATCATTTCTAGTTGCAGTTTTAGAATAACTTTTAAATCCTGGAAAAAATGAATTTTGAACAAATCTTTCAAAATATTTATCTTCAGCCATATTAATAGGTTGATCAGCTGCAGCAATATATAAAGCTAACTGTTCCCTATATACATCAGAATTATAACGACAAGTAGTACCCATATTAGTTATTTGAGTTTGATTAATTTCTCTATTTTCATGTTGATTAATATGTTTATTAGCATGCCTTTTTAAAGTACTAGTACCATTACCTGAATCAGCTTTATAAACATTTGCATAATATTTGCATCTTGCTTTCTTAACTTGAACGCCATTTTCTGTCTCGTAAAACTTGTCGAAATGCGCCCAAACGTCTGATGTGTGTCTATCTTCGCTTTCGACGGCAGTTGATGATCCCGCCTCAGCTTGAGATGAAGTTGGACGAGGACGACGATTACGAGGATGACTTCTAGAACCACCGGGAGCTGTTGGAATCGACAGCATATTTTGAGGTGTATCGGATTCTGAGACTGGGATTGGGACAGGGGGACTATTTGAATCTCCTGCGTTCATAGTAAAATCAGTGGGACTAGGACTAGGATAGTAGTTTTCTTCATCATTGAAATTGAGGGGAGAGAAATATATATCCATTGTAGTTGAAAAAAAAATTGATGTAGAAGAAATAAAAATTAAAGAAAGAGAATTGGAATATGGAAATTGGAATTTGGAAAATTGGAAATATGAATTGAAAATTGCAAAAACTAATAAAAATTAAAATAAGAGCAAATTGATAACAAAAAGATTAAGAGAATAAATGAATAATTGAGAGAATATGAGAGAATGAGAGAATTTGAGTTGTGAGAAAAATATGAGAGTTTAGGGCCAATTTATAGAAAAAAATAGGGAAAGAAAATGACGAAAAAGACCCCTCCAACGGCTATAAAACGGCTATATTTCAAGGGTAAAAGTGTAATTTAAAAAACTAAATAAATTTTGCATTTTTTTTTAATTTTTTTTTGGCCAACCCGGCGGGTTGGCACACCCAACCCACCTGCAACCCGCCGGGTTGCGGTCCTCCTGCAGAGAGGACAAAATAGCAACCCGCGGGCAGGCGGGTTGCCATTTTGCAACCCGGCCCGCTCGGGGGTTGTTGGCAGGTTGGGCTCGGCCCGGCTAAACCCTCTTCATAACGGGCCGGGTTAGGGTTGACCCGCCTAACCTGGCCCATTTTTTCCACCTCTAGTCCTGACCTCTCTCTTCAAAAATAGCCTGACCCTTCAGGAAGAAGTATCGGTCCTTCCAGTTCTTATCACTGGACCGCAGGTTGGTCACCAGGTAAGACTGATCATGCCTCATGTTCAACAGATACCAACCCTTCTCCTTATCGTTCTCCTTTAAGAAGTACGAGTACAACAGCTTGTGCAGCCCGAACCTCACTTGATTCCAAACACAGAGGTCCTCCAAAGCCATCAGCAATCTTCAAGCATTAGGCATAAGCTGAGATGGGGCAATCATGAAGTGGTTCAATACCTCCCAGACGAGGCGAGGGACGAGTAGCCTCAAGGCCTTCAACCCATCATGAAACCACTTCTCGTAAACACTAGTCTAGCCTTGTACCTCCCAATCGACCCGCTCGTACAACTGCGACGTCCGAATATCAACCAAACTCGGAATGTGATACAAGGTTTGGATGCGCCACACATCACTATCCTTCAGCACGGGCGAATAATATCTAGTCAAAATCTGATTGCCCTGTTAGCTTGGTTTTTCCTTAGAGCTACTACTGGACAAGGATGGATTACCAACTCCGAACTTCCCCACTTCCCTTATGCCTACCCGAACCACTCGGGCCGGCAGCACTCGTAGTTGGGGCAGCTACACTAACTCCAGTCGGTACCCTAATCGGGACGCCCTCTTCGGGCATCATCACTATGGTCGGGGCACGCTCATACTCATCCCCAGCGTTTACCACCTATTCACTCGAGCTAGCCGATTCAGAATTTGACATGTTGGCTTGATCGCCCAACCCGACCAACGGACTCAAGCCTTGCTCCTAAACTCCCAATAATTGTGTCAAGTGACCACTCGGCCTGAGCTATCGACCGAATAAGCTCACAAACACTCTGTTATTACTAGCCCCTCAGTGCCGATCGACCTAAACAAGTTCTCGTAAACCCTAGTCGACCCTCCCTGCCGACCGACTCGGTCCTAGATTCAAGTCTCCCTTCGCTCGCCCTAAGTGATCGACTCGTCTTCAAGCTCAACCTATAGTCTACTCGCCGCTGCTCACCGACCCAGCAACTCAAAATCCCTCACTCCGTCTGGGTGACCGATCACGCAGTATAATCCAATTTGCACGCTCCCCTTATCACTCGGTTGGATAGACCGGACGTCCCACTTAATTACACAGACCAATCAATCACTTGATTCGGTCAAGCAGACCGACCGAACAAAATCAAGGTAATGCCTAAACTCGACTTCATCTTCTTGATTCCGTCCAAAACGCCCAGGAACACACCAAAATCCAGCCAACTTGCCGAAAACTTACCAGAAATCCAAAAATTCACGCCTATTCTAGAAAACCAAAACTCCAACACTTCTAAACTCTTCAAAACCAATCAAAACCATTCAAAATTTCATAAATTTCATCCTATTTTACAAAACTTCAGCAAACAAACAAATAAAAAGAAAGGCGTCGTGAAAGAAGAGGTTTACTGTGAGAAAGCCGCCTTCCGCTGGCAGAATCCACCATTGTTGAGGAAAAACTGGAACGAAAATGAAGAAAACGAGGAAAAAAAAATTTCTGTAGAAAGAGCGAAGAAAGTGCGAATGGGAGAAGAACAGTCCGCCCATTTGTTTTTAAAAGGAAAGTCTGACAGACCGAGACACGTGGCGCCCTGCGATTGGACGGGAGTCAGCGCGTCTTTTCGTTTTCTAGCCTCGAAAACCAGAAGCAGGCCGCCACCGTACACGTGATAGGGATCCAGGCAACCTAGGAAACTGCAGCAGAAGCTAGTTCCCATCGTCCTGCCTTCCCGACCGAACCACCACACGACTGCCAAAATGCACCCAATTGGCCCTATGATTCACGAGCTCGTGCAAACCTCCCGACTGGTCGACCAGCTTGGAACGGCCTGGCCCGAGCCCTCTGTAGGTAAAAAAGGTAAGAGGCCGCGCCCATTTGTCCTTCCAGAGCGGACAAACAGATAGCCAATGGTGAAGACTTCCACATTTCTTCCAACCTATCGCCCAATCCTCCCGACCGACTCAACCCTGGACTTCCAAAGGCATTCAAAATATCCCATGCTTTGCTGGCCCAGCAGGTCTGGCCGACCGGCTGATCAGCTTGGAATGGCCCAGTGCGAGCCCTCTTCGGAAGAACAAGACAGGAGGCCTCGACCGTTCGCCCTTCCGTAGCAGACGAGTGGAAAGTCGTTGATTGAGGTCCGCTATCTCATCCACCCGATCGCCCATGTACTCCGACCGAGCGAACCTTCATTTCAATATTATCCTTTATTCAGTCGACCCGGTATGACGAGCGAACACCCCGACTATAATACCGCAGCTCACCTCTCTAGTCGGCCGGACATACCAAATGAGCGCATGAGCCCTCGGGGCCTGGTTGTCTCTTTCCCTTCGGCCCTTCACACCGACCAGGCACATTACTTTGTAATGATAGCATACTCTAGATCAGGAATGGATACCGAACGACGCCCAACTAAGAATCACCTGCAACGGTCAGATCATCCACGCCGACAATCGTTCGTCCACGAGGGAAGACCGAGCTCACCTCGATCGCTACCTACTCTCTGACTTAGGAAACTCCTAACTCAGAGAGTGGGGGACAAACTGTTAGGGCCAAAAATCGTCCTTGGCCTAAATGGGAAAACAGGACCACCAGTGAAGAAAAGACCAGACCCAATCTCAAAGTGGCCCAAGCCAAATTAGTCCCATTTGATATGAGATACGGCCTGCCCAAACCATCTGGGCATGGGCCTCCCAATTCCAGCTCACTTCATGGGCCTATAGACGAGTTCAGAGCCTACGGCCCCCACTGATCACATTCCTGTTCCTGATCAGTCTCTTATTCGAAGTCACTTTCCTGTTCCTGATCACTGTCTTACTCGAAGTGGCTTTCCTGTTCAGATCACCTTCTTACTCGGACGTTGGTAAAACAGCTCACCGACACCCTAACTCTTCTAGGGTTTGCATCAGAGTCACATTAGGACTCCTACTCCCACCAGGATTGGGAGACTAGACAATCACTATATAAACAGAGGCCAGCCCTCCCACAAAGGACACACTACATTACACCTTGACATCTGAAGCTCCTACTTGAGAGCTTTACTGTCATAATAGCATGCATGCATGAAGAGTGGTGGAAATGGAGAAGAAAGCATGAAATGATGGATTCAAGAAATGGTTTTTAAACAAAGCATGGAAATGAGATTATACCTACTCCTTTGCTTTGGATTGATGAAGATTAGCCTCAAAGGATGAGACCTCCACACTTTAACACCACCTTGAGAGGATTAGAGAGTGGAAGTGGCTAGGGAGAGAGAGCTTTTAGTTTGTGTTTGAGTGAACAAGTGAAGAATGAACAAAAATGCAACCTTTTGCACTTATATATACTTGAGCAATTTTGCAATTATTTATTTTTAACTTCCAAGCCCAATAAAATCTTATTTTATAAAGGAACCCCACGAATTTAATATGCTACCCTTTGAATAATCAATATTATTCAAGGGCCCATGTAAGCTAAACTAGTTTACATTAACAACCCATAAATTTACCCTTTTTACCCTTTAACTATTAAAAGGTTATTTTTGTTCATCTTATTAATCTTATCACTTTAAGATATAATAATTAAATATAATTAATTATTGCTTGACCATTTTAACCCTTAAAATGTCACAAATTGTTTTCTATGTAACTATTACTATAGAAATCCCGTTATTACCCTCGGAAGGTGCTAGCCCTCTTCGGATAATCATTTCTCTCTCTCATCNCACACACACACACACACTATATATATATATATATATATATATATATATCTATATATAAAGACATAAGATATATTTGACACCCTTAATTTATATAACAGATAATATATTTAAAATATTAATATGAAACATTAAAAATAAAATAACATTATTTTATCATTAACATATCATTTTTATATTATTTTTTTATAAAATTTTATCTATTAATCGTTTATTATAGCTTAAAATTGAATTTAAATGATGAGGAGATAATCTTAAAATATATCTGAATTTAAATATGTGTATCGAAAAAAATTAAATTTTTCTGGATATAATTATTGTGCCATGTCTAGTTAGGTATATTATATGTAGTCCCTATAGTTTTGATTCATCACCGTCAAGGATGTATTTATTTTTTATTAAAGAAAACATTCTTCTACTTCACCGCTATCAGTATAAAACTAAACAAAAAATATATTTGACTTTTTATCAGTAATCAAAACTTTTTAAAATATATAAAGTTGTAAATGACTTGAGATTGAGTTTAAAATTTTTATTTTATTTATAAAAAAAGGAAAAAGTTTTTATTTTAAAATAAAGGACTTTTACATTTCAAACGTTGCTTTTGCAGGAGTTAATTACAAAAATACCCCCAAAGAAAACTTATATTATTGATTTTTTATCAATTTTTTTTGAAATAAAATAATAAAAAATATTAAAAACAAAAAAAATACAGAAACCATTGAATTGCCCCAATTTCTTTTATTTAAAAAAATTACATTTTAATATGTTTTAATAATAAAAAAATAATTGAAAATGTCTATTTTCAGTCTAATTACAGAGTAGTAGAAACAAAGTGCAAATGGAAGGTATGAACAAAGTGCAAATAAAAACACATCAATTTCATAGACAATACTCCGAAAACAATTACATATCATTGTAAATAGCCCTCAACACTTGTGGTTAATAAATCTAGAAGATGACTCATCACTAGATTCTCACAATAGTAGACACTTCACCTATTCATGGTAACATACAGAAATAATATAGAAGTTAGTCGAATTTAAATAATTATAAAAGCATTATATGATTAATACGATATTTAAGAAATAAAATTATAAAAGCATTTGATCATTATCATTACCCTTTTTATTTGAATAAGAGAAGTCACATTTTAAATAAACTTAATGATTATTACGTAATACAAACAAAATATGTGAAGAGAAGTGTTGACGCTTGATTTTGGACGCCAACGACTCGCACGTGGGAAACGCTGAGCTGACTCAGGAGACACACGTGATGGATCCATGAGATTTGAATATGGAGCTGAGATTATATATTTTGCAGAAAAAATAAATAAAAGATTGGCAAGAGGGGTTTTTATAGTGGATCGGATGCAACAAGCGATTCCTACATCCACTGTTATTTTATTTGATCTCTCACTATTTCTATAATTTTGCCCGTAAGGCATACAAAGATGAAGAAATACAATGTTTTTACAGAGAGAAAGAATTGAAAATAAAGCTCAAATCTCAGCCTAGCCTCCAGCCTCCCTTCTTCGGGAAGAGAAATGCCCATTTATTCACATTTGCACTTAATGCAATGAGAGCTTTTGCAAACTGCCTTGACACATGGAAGGCTCTCGTCCATTCATCTCTTTGAAATGAGATAAAATTGGTGAGAATATTTTTTGGAGATATAGGCTTGGCAGCTGGTACAAAGAGACATTAATTGTGCTGACATAGGCTTGACTGTTGAGGCATAACAAGAAGTTTTGAAAAAATTAATTAGGAGAGACGTTTTTTACAATAAATAAGGGAGAGAGATAATAGATATAAATTAATTTTATAAATATGTAATCCCTATCTTAACCATTCATTTTGCTTTAATTCAAGGGATAGCGGATCCCTGCCCACATATTTATACGGGAAAGGTTCCACAACCCCATTTTTTTGGACACAAGTTTTCCACCTTTAGATGAAAATATAATCAACGGTAAAAATATGCTGATTTATCAAGCTGATAAATATGTCTTAAATTGCCAGATTTATGTAATAAATATTTCCAAACAAATTAACATAACTCCATATCTATCACCCTAATCATTTCTTACTATCAATAAAGAGCTACAATGAAATTAACATAGAAAAAACGCTTTTCAAGAAATCATACCTGTTTTTTCATGGATGAGACTATTTTTCAACAAGCTGCTCAAAATCTTCACATGACAGAGATGACAAATATCTAGTGTTGTAATAAAAACCTATTCCAAATGCCACTTTATAAGTTACCAATACTTGTGGAATGTGTTTAGTGAGTTTCTCTCAGTTCTCACCTTTCATCATCCAATAAATCTCTTTCAACATCCCCACAAATACAAGTCTCTTAAGATATGTTAGATGCTCAATTCCTGTTGGAAGCTCCTTCAAAAGTGGGCATGGTCCAATAAAAAATTCTCTTAGATTAAGCATGGAACCTTTATCTATCATCATCCATTTTAATCCTCCAAAGTTAACGAGCCACAACACTTCAAGCTTCGGAAACCAACCTTCTTTGAAATGCAATATGTCATCACAATACGTCATCTTGATAATGAGATTTAATAAATTAGGTAAGGCTTGAAGGGCATTTATGGGATCAACATCAGTTGTTCCCTCTAAACCCAATTGTATTTTAATCAATGTTTTAAAACCCAACCTGGGGTGAAACGTGGCAAAGCTTCTAGGTCCCAGGTTGACAAAAACTTTTAAAATTCAGCAAATATACACTTAAAAATTTGTTAAGTCCCTATAGGTTTGAAATTTATCAAACACACCCCAACTGCAAATCGACCGATGACTGATTAGCGGCGGCGACACCCCAGATGCAACCTCAATCGTCCCTTGAGCCCATTTCCATCAAAATATACCCAAGATCTAGTGGAAATAGGTTCGATTTCGACCAGATCTCACCGACGTTGACGTCGACGTTGGCATTCTAGGCCAGATCCCATCGATTTCGGCAACAACAACTCTCCCCATCACCCCAGAATTACTCCCCTTTTTCTCCCGACCAAAACCCACCTCACCCCACCCCCGTTAGCCTCGTCAATCACCAGAAAAATCTCATCGTTGCTGCTGCCAATTTTGTTCGATTTTCGATCGATTTACTCACCGGAAATCAACTCTTTCACCACCATTACATTCACCGGAAATTGTCTTCAAAAGCCCCAACATTCCGACAGTTAATTGTTTGCCGATCATCACCAGAAATCCTACGGTATTGGGTGAATAGGAAAAAATTAAACCCGACCCGTTGAAGCTTCTAGGTCCCGGTTCATCCAGCTGGGCTGGGCCGGCTTTTAAAACATTGATTTTAATTAGATTTTGAAGTTCAAAAATCCCAAACGGCAGCTTCTTAATATTCCCTCGTAAAAACAAACTTTGAAGACATTGTGGAGGAGAGGCCACAGACGATAGATCAAGAATCTCTTCTTCAACTTTAGATCTTACACCCAAACGTTCAAGATTTTCCATATTCTCGACAATATCAAATAGATCCTTCAAAAATCTATTTTCAAGTGTAACGTCCAACTCCTCAACTGCCTTAGTTGCTTAAGCTCTGCAACAACTATAGAATTTCCTTCCACAAAATATAGCTTGTGTAAATTCGTTAAAGCCCCAAGACCCTCATGTATTTTGGGAAGGAAGTGGTCCCTATGCCATACAATTAGACAACGCAATTTTTTTACATTCTTGATTTCAACCGGTAGCTCAGTCACAAAAGAGTATTTCAAATCTAGAGTTTATAAGTTAATAAGCATGCCTATAGACTTGGGAAGTTCTTTTCTGTTTGTTCTTCTCAAACTAAAGTTGTGTAAATGAAAGAGCTTTCCCACTCCATCAGGAACGTACTCCACAGGGCCACCTTCAAAATCAAGTATTTTCAGAAGCTTGAAATTAGCAAAAAATGTACCCATGAAAGATTGAGGAAGTTTGTCTACATTAAAAAGACTAATAGAACGAACCTTTGAATCCTTGATTCTATCAAGGGCATCATCAGTACCTCTATTTACTGAAATACGACGGGTTTTATGACTCAAGTCTTCTCCACTTAGGTCATGATAGAAACCCAATTCCTTAGTCTTTTTGAGAAGGATTTCATGCATTAGATCATGAACTTTACATGTTCTAACTCGTCTTAAAACCGTTTTCTCCGAAACTTGAACCAAACTTCTATCAATGAGCTTTGTCAAGTAATTTTCTGCAACTTGTTCAAGTGAGTGGTTTTTGCTATACTGGACAAAGCCCTCAGCTATCCATAGGCGTATTAGTCTCCCAAAATAAATTTCAAAGCCTTGTGGAAACAAGGCAAAGTACAAGAGGCATGACTTCAAATGGTGAGGGAGATCTTAATAACCTTCAGATAAAACTCTATTGCAACTTCTCAGATGGGGAACGGTCCTTAACTTTGAGCCTAAACCACCAAGTAACTTTTGCCATTCAGAGACAACCTTGTTTTTGTTTGACGAAATACCACCTACAGCCACAATTGCTAATGGTAAACCTCCACACTTTGCTAGGATTTCATGAGACAATTTCTCTAGCTCCGTTGGACAAGACATGTTAAAGCCAAACGCTTTTCTACAAAAGAGTTACTGTTAGGGCCAAAAATCATCCTTGGCCCAAATAGGGAAACAGGACCACTAGTGAAGAAAAGACCAGGCCCAGTCCTAAAGAGGCCCGAGCCAGATTAGCCCCATTTGATACGAGATACGGCAGACCCAAACCATCTAGACATGGGCCTCCCAGTTCCAGTTCACCTCTTGGACCAATAGGCGATTCCAGAGCCCACGGCCCCCATCGATCTTTTTCCTGTTCCTGTTCAAACTCCTATTCAAAGTCACTTTCCTGTTCCTGATCACGTTCCTATTCGAAAGTTACTTTCCTGATCAAGATCACTTTCCTATCCGGACACTGGAAAGACGGCTTACGATGGCCCTAATTCTTCTAGGGTTTGCACCAGAGTCACATTAGGACTCCTACTCCTACCAGGATTGGGAGACCAGACAGTCACTATATAAACAGAGGCCAACCCTCTCACAGGACACACGACATTACGCCTTCACACCCGAAGCTCCTACTCAAGAGCTTTACATCACCGTCGTAGTCATAGTCCCTGACTAAACTTCCGGTAACCTTTTACTCCCTAGCCTTCACTATATTAGCCTTTCAGCCTTGCTGACTTGAGCATCGGAGTTCCTACGGCAAACACCACCCCGGTGTTTTCCCGTTCGCTTCACGTGTGTGTTTTTCTACGTGTGCAGGTTCGCTAATGGTCTCATTCTCACGGGATCAAACCCCCCTTCCGTACATGTAGATTTTTACTTCTACAGTTCCCATGCCTTATCTGAAGGCAAATGTTCAAGCTCATAGACATTCACAAATTCAACTGAATGAGCAACAGTTATGTATCGTGTTGTCAGCATTACTCTATTGCCTTTGTTATTATCAAGCAAAGCATACCTAACATCTTCCCAGAAATCATCTTTCCACACGTCATCAAACACAACCATGTAACACTTGTCTTGCAAGAGTTTTCTCAATGCAGTCATCAGATTCACCTCATTCATCTCTTTCGTATTCTCTGTCTCCCTTGAAGGGCACCATGTTTGACGGCAAAGTTCTTGTTTAATTGTCTTTAATAGATCTTTCTTCACGTATTCTTTCCCAATTGTGATCCAAGCCTGGCAGTTGAAATGCATCTTCACATCATCATTATCATAAATTTTCCTAGCAAGAGTGGTCTTGCCTAATCCTCCTTCACCCACCATCACAATCACTGAGAGATTTGGTTTTCCATTCACCAATAAATCAATCAATTTATGTTTAGAAGATTCAATGCCCACAATCTCTGAGTCCTCAATGAAAAAGGAGCCAACTCGAGAGTCATGTGGTATAACACCTCCTATACCACTACTTGATCCTTCATGTCTGATGTTGGAATTTTGTCTTCCTTGATTGATACCGTCAAGTGATGATTTGATATCTTGGATAGCAGTTGCAACTTCATGACGCAATTTCAGTTTCTTTACAAAACGACTTATTTTACAAAGAACACCAAGAAAGCCACTGCCACGAGGAAGTTGTGCCTTCTTGAAAATGTACTCATCAAGGACATCTTCAATATGAAAGGCTTCTTCCCTCAATTGTTTTACCCATGTTTTGACACCTTCGTTACTTCTTCCTTCTTCTTTAGCTGCAGCCTTTGCATCGGCATCCCTGAGGCAAGACCTTATGCTTTCCAATTTACTTTTGATGCTTTCGACTTCTTGTCTTGCGTTTCCCAGCAACTTGACTTCTTGGACTAGAAGGGAACTCAAGGTTACTATAGCAAACTCCATTGCAGCCTCTGCCATATCTCAACCTTTATCTCTTATTGGATTGATGCAATCTGGAAGAATTGATGCCAAGAAAATGAAATATAACATTAAATGTTTTTATTAATAAATGAATTGTTGGATAAAATTAAATGGTTAAGGGTACAAAACATCTTGTCAAAACCTTAGAGCTGACATGACAACAAGAGAAAATTGAATTAATTTTATTGAAGAGATAATAAATAATTTATTTTCTTGCAGTTATAATTCTTTGTGAATTTTGAGCCTTGATGTTATTGAGTGAAACCTATCAAGATAACTAAAAGTAAAACATGAACAAGAGTAGTTCAATTTTTTTTCTTTCTTTCTTTCTTTATTTTGTTTAATAAGAAACTGAATATTTATGAGATTCCTTTATACATAAATAGAATCATATGTTAAATATGTGATAATATAAATAAAGTGCAATGTTTTAAAACCTGGCCCGGCCCGGCCGGTTGAACTGGTTGAACCGGGACCCAGCTGGTGAGCCGGGCCGGGTGAGCCTAAAAACCGGTGTTTTTAGTCTATCCGCAGGCACCCGCGGTTGGACTGGTGTACTGTAGCACCAACCGGTCCAACCATCCATTTTAAAAAATTCGGGTCAACATTTATAATATAAAATAATTAAATTTAATAATAAAAAACATAAACAGTAAACCCCAATATCATTTCCTTTCCCTCATTTCCCCCCCATTTTCACGTGTTTCCCACCCTTTGCTTTGAAAGTTTGAACTCTGAAGCTTCACTCTCATTGAACTCTGAAAATTACCGCTGGAGTCTTCCCTTCACCGTTGAAACTCGTCCCTGCAGCCTTCACCATCGACGTTTTGCTTCGTCGTCAACTAGGGTGTCGCTCATTTCGCGATCTTCTCTGGCGTCCACTCTTCATCACCGCTGATCTACGCCATAATCCATCGTCTTCATTCTTGATTCTTCTCGAAGCTACACAGTGCACAGTCGATATGGATCTCGGAGCTGCACGCACTCTTCTTCACATTGTTTGAATCTGACTCAGCTCTTTATAGTTGCCCTGTTCACAACCGAGCTCCACCTCCCCGACGGGCAGCGAACGGCAGCTCATCTTCACCAGCAGGTAATTGTCACGGTGTAGGCATGTCTTTGTTTCAGCCTTCAGGTCTTGTGAATGATCAGGGCATTAGGCCTGAACCGAAATGGGAAGCCTTCTTAGTTTGTGGCTTCATTAACTACCAGTTCCTGGAGTGCTTCCTGAGGTGTGAGGGCTGAAATGTTAGGATCTTTGTTGCAGAAGAGTTCTCGGAATGTTGATTTCTGCTGCATTAGAACGATAACCTTCTGTACATATTGTCTCTAGATAAGGGATCAACCAACTCTGACTCTAGGGATATCAGCTTAAAACATTTACTAGTTGATGAATTTGTTGTGCATTTACCGGAGTTTTATTAACTAATCAAGTCATCAATTTTAATCAAATTATTGATTTGAATTTCATTGATTTTATCTCTTTTATGAATCTTCTAGGCTAGTAGAATGACTTAGGTTGGTACTTGGAAATAATTGGAGCAAGATCATAGTCATAGTTTGGGTTTAAAGAAATATTGTGCATCATCAAGTCTTTTTCAGGATTACTTGATATTATGCAATTTACATTTCGTTGCAGACATTTTGGCTGCTTGCTTTTACGTATACCTGCCTCTAATATGCTGTGATAGTTGAGCATAATGTGGATGTATGAAAATAAGAACTTGAGTAGGCTCATGGTTTCAGCCTTAAATAAGTGAAATGCATTTTCACTTTGTTTCCCACCTGCTTGCAATGGAGCTAATTATATGTCATTTATTATTTTATAAAAAGAGTTATCATTCTCTGGCCTGTTTGTGCATGATCAGGATTAGACAGAGCTTATATCTATTGAATTTACAAAAGTGGAAAAAAATGTATTCTGTGAACAGTATTTTGATGACATCATCAAAATACTGTTTACTTGTTGAACCAATTAGTTCAATCGGCTAAACCGGTTGACCCAAGACCCGCCCCTCTTGTCGGGTTTTGTCCCGTGTCCGTTTTTAAAACATTGATAAAGTGTGTGAAGATGTTAAAGTACCATTAATATAAATCCCTTTATATAATGCATTTTTATGTTAACCGAAAAACTATAAAATTCAGTTTCTAATTTACCACTAATTTTTATAAATTAAATAATGGGTTATTTTTATTTATTTAATTCTTAAATGACAAAGAGTGAAGTCAATAAAAAGATAAAATAAAATAAAAAATTTATTTCTGATCCAACTCTAGATAAGAAATATACAGAAAATAGTCCAAAAACAAGAGGCTAACTTTAGATGAAGCGCTAACTTTGAGTTTGGGTGAAACGCTTAAACGTTTTCTCTTGCTTTCTCTGCTGCTAAATGAATTTTCATGTATTATGTAAAAAGAAATTTTCGTGGAACTTGCGAGTTGCGACAAACCCAGAAGGAAACTTTAGCTACTGAGTACTATGAAAATATCGAGTAGATTACTATGAAAATTAGATCTGGAAAAATATTTAGTTAACAGAGGAGAAGAGAAGGAAAGTCAAGAAAAATATTTTGTCAATATTCAAAAGTGAAAACGGTAGATTAAAATAGTTGTATAAAACTTCTATATGAAAAGCAAAATTACAGAGAATATTTGAGAGAAAAATGTCAGCTTTTTCATTGAGAAGTAAAATTGATTTACAAACGTGTATATATTTTTGGCAATCCTTGTGACTGAAGTTTTACTAAATCTCAGCCACTCAATCAAACAGCAAACAAACACAATTAGAACTTGCGACTAACCCTGCACTTTTCGTNCAATTGTTTAATTTTGTTCTGGGATCAAACATAGGGAGTGTAAATAAGAGTTTGTTTCATATAAGTTTTAATTACTTCTGCTCATTACAGCTTTGTTTAGATTTATTTTCTTTTTTCTTAGAAAATCTTAAAGCATTATTAGGATTTAACAGTGGTGTTTTATAGTAGACTAAAAAAAAAAAAAATCAATAGTTTCATTTTAGGTATGCAGTTGGGTGGGAGAAATTATAAAATTCACTTGAATGACAGTATAGAAGAGCAATAATATCGTGAGACAAATTAATTGGGAGATGAATAATATAAAGAAAACAAGTGGAAAAAACAAGTGCCAAATGGCTGAAGCTGAGCTAAAGATTTAGAGAAGGTTGAGAATGCACGAGAACAAATATGAATTAAAATCAAAGAACACAACAGCTGTTCTTGAGAACAACAGTACTACAGTCTCTCGCTTTGTTACTTGAAAAAAAAATATTGTTAATTAGGTAAACAACAATTTGTTGTATGAAATTGGATGCCCCGTGAGCACTAAATTTTGCACATCCCCAGTTGATCAATTTGGTCAACTGGCGTTGCACCGCCAATTTATGTGTCAACCACCACCACCACCTCCGCCCTACCTCATCTTATTATAGTTGTAGGTCACTTAATTTGACACATAAAATAACTGAAAATTTTTGTTCAAAAATGTGTTCAGTATATGAAAATCTGTGATATAATTTTATGTTTACTAAAATGGTGTCATTGATGATTAGTAGTTAAATTTCAGAATACAATATTTGGACTGAACTATATGTTATTCCTCGATCTTAGTGGATTTATAGTGATTTTAATTTTGAAGTTTATGAAAAAGGTAGAAATAATTTAGGAATTCACATGCTTCTTGTTGTCTATTGTTATACTTTATAGTTCATTTTGCTTGAACAATGAGAAGCAAAAACAACACAATTATGATTTTACTAAGTTTGATTTCTTCTTGCTGCTAAATAATGTAAATTTTGATATTGATTGCAGCGGGGTTGTATATAAATGGAAATGGAAGATATATTATGAACAAGAAAAAATATATTAAAAAGAAAGCTAGATCACCATACAATCAAATTCAGCTACTCCTTTGATATTTACTGAGTATGTATATTTCCAACTCAACCCGTGATCTTATTAACTTTCAGATTTCCCATTTCTTCTTCATTCCTCCAGAGATTTATATAATATATAATTGTCAAAGAAACAACTATTTATCTTACCAAAACTTAAATTTTCTACGTCAAGTTGACTTATCTACAAATCTCACCCCCTTGTGTGAACTCACTTTAATATATATTTTTCTTTCACTTTATATTGTCTTGCATGTGAATCCGGGAAGTTTCCATGTATATATATTAAGTATTAACCTTAGTATCTTCGGCAAAATGGGGTGCTTTTCTTATATAAACTTCAAGAAAGTACCACTATATCTATATGCATGGTCTAGTATTACTGATTGATAATTGTTTCTAGAGAAATTGACCATGTCTACGAGGGTTCATGTTGGCATTGAGATGGAGGATCACACGGCTTCGGGAGATGCGGTTTCTCACCGAAATTGCGCTCAAGTTTTTGGTGACAAAGTGAGGAGGTTTCCGGGGTTGTTGTGGCATTCAACCTGCAAGTTTGGTGGATTTTTGAAGAATTATCTTGAAAGGTTTGATCAGAGAGTGTGGAAATTTCTGGGTTCATGGTGGCATACAATTTGGAAGGTGGGTGAAGAAGATTATCGACGAGTGATTCATGCTCTGAAAGTTGGGGTTGCATTAACACTGGTTTCACAGTTGTATTTGATTGATCCATTGCATAAAAGGTTTGATGACAGTGGCATTTGGGCTGTGATGACTGTGGTTGTTGTGCTTGAGTTCAATGCAGGTTATTGCTTATCTTTTCTGCGAATTAAGGCTTTGATTTCAAAGGAAAAATTAACAATGTTTGCATATACAATTTATTAATATATATATACTTTTTTCTTTCTTATTATGTACAGGTGCAACTTTTTACAAAGGATTGAATAGAGGATTGGGAACATTTTCAGCAGGATTCTTAGGCTGCTTCATTGAATATATTTCAGACGCCTCCGGTCATATTTTCCGAGCTGTTTTCATTAGTGTTGCAGTTTGTCTAGTAGGTAAATTTCGTTAGTCTCAAATGATTCTTTTACACCCGGATCCACTGTTAAGATATTGTAGATTTATCACTTACTCACTTCAAATTAATAGTGGAGTTCAAGTGCATTCCTCTTTGATGTGAGTAAGAGATGAATATAAAATATTTTGACAATGAGTCAAGGGGTTACAGATTTAATCTTCAATAACAAATATTAATTGGTGTTCATTCTTTCATTTCATACGGTTTTTGGATTGTGTCAATTAAGAATATACATTTCAAATGTTTACATGAAACTCAAAAGTAAGGTAGGGATCAAAGATGATTGAGTGATTTTGAGTAGTTGTAAAATCTTCCATTTTGAATCTAACAGGAGCTGGAGCTACATACATGAGATTCGTTCCTTCCATAAAGAAGAACTATGACTATGGTGTTGTGATATTCCTTTTAACCTTTAACTTGATTACCTTATCAAGCTACCGTGTTGACAATGTATTGAACATCGCAAAAGAACGATTTTACACCATCGGCATTGGCTGTGGCATCTGCCTCTGCATGACTCTTTTGATCTTTCCTATTTGGTCAGGCCAAGACCTCCACAATTCCACTCTCACCAAACTCGAAGGCCTCGCTAAATCCATCGAAGGTAATTAAGAACCGATAATTAAACTTAATTATCATCTCAATGTTATTAGTTTGTTTAATGTTATGTGTTAACTTTGCAGCTTGTGTGAAAGAATATTTCAATGATAATGATACTGAAGGAGTAGGCCAAGAAATAGATGATATTATCTACCAAGGTTACAGGGTTGTTTTGGATTCCAAATCCAATGATGAAACTCTTGTAAGTTTCTTAATTTCTACTGTAATTTAAGCTGTTAACTTCTTCACTTTTTCTGGGTATTAATTGAAGTGAAAGTTTGAGTTTTGCAGGCAGTTTATGCGAGCTGGGAGCCTAGGCACGCTAAACACAAAATTCCATGTAACCAATATCTGAAACTGGGAACAGTTCTTCGCCAATTTGGATATACAGTTGTTGCTCTTCATGGATGTTTGCAAACTGAAATTCAGGTAATATTTAAACAGCATTCTAATTAATTGCAATTTGAGTGATCATAATTGTATATATGATTTAAATTTTAATTTGATTATAGACTCCGAAATCGGTTCGAGCCCTCTTCAAAGATCCATGCATTCGCCTTGCCTGCGAAGTCTCAAAAGCGCTTACAGAACTTGCCAGTAGTGTTAAAAATCACCGCCACTGCTCCCCGGAGATACTCTCCGATCACCTCCATGAAGCCATAGAAGACCTCAACACCGCCATAAAATCTCAGCCGAGGCTGTTTCTTGGAGCCGACGAGAACCATGCTGGCAACATGCTAGCCCTAGCAGCTGCACATGCAACGCAAAAGCAACAAAAAGAAAAAGAAGCAAAAATATCATTATCGAGCGTAAAAACCGACTCTTCTGCGTTGCTCGAATGGAAAACGAAGAGCAAAACCGACCCCTCCACGTTGCTAGAATGGAGAGCCAAAAGGGCACCCGAAGCCGACCGGAAGACGTTGAGGCCACAGCTGAGTAAAATTGCAATAATGAGCCTTGAATTCTCGGAAGCGCTTCCCTTTGCTGCTTTTGCTTCTTTGCTGTTGGAGATAGTGGCGAGGCTCGATGGTGTCATTGAGGAAGTTGAAGAACTGGGGAGAGTTGCAGGCTTCAAAGAGTTCAACCATGGTGATGATCAGATCATTGTGACCTGTGAAAGGCCGTCTGAAAGGGATAATCATTTGCCTTCACATGCCGCAGAATAAGGGTTTTCACTGTTAGTTAGATATACTCTTATTTGATTGTGTATTGAAATTTCATGTCATTGTATTATTTATTTATTTTTTTTTTGTTAATAATTTTTTCTAAAGTTATAGTGGTTTTTTCTTATAAGCTTCAATAAATTTGGGAATATCTTGAAAATATTTAGCCTAATTATCTTAGACAATTTAAATTCGTGCCGCCGGATATTCTAAGGGGCAAAATAATCTTGTTGTAATGATCCGTTAAGATTCAGTTCTATATTGCTCTGATTCGTTTCTCCCCTCACTCGCTCCCAATTTTGTTCCTCTATTACTCAATGCATAAATTTACTCTCCCTAAATTTATTTGTAGAATGATTTTCTAACTTAATGACATATATATTATTGATGTTTGATTTTGACACCAATGTCTTACACATGCAAGGTGCTAAGTTACTCTTAGAATTACATGTGAATGATTGGGATAATTGAATACAAAGACTAAATAATAAATGAGAGATGGTTTTTAAGGTGTTTCGGATGCTTAAAGTGACTACCTCTACTGTTTCTTTTATATATGAGATATTACAAGAGGTCGCATATAGTGAATAGCAAACAGAGGTACAATAACTTAATATTCAGAAAGAATATCAAGTCAGTCTTTTTTTCATATGTTGTTTTTGCTCTGAAAATAAAGATTATAATCAAAATGAAGTTTTTAGATCAGAATCCCGAAAATGAGAGGGAGAGTCATCTATTTATAGTTGAAGAATTCAAAGTAATGATTATAAATCTACAAGTAGATAGGTGTCGTGCAAGTCATTCTTTGCATTCCATTGGCTGATAACTTAAGAAATATCCACAAATTACCTGGGGCTTAGACAAGTGTACAGACCTCTATCACTTATAGACAAAACGTGAATCTGTCAAGTTGATGACAACCATATTCTTCCTGTCATGAGTGATGTGGTAGCTCCTGGATGGTGCAAAGTCTTCTTGAACCCTGATTGGTGCTTGCTGACATAGGTTGACGTCAGCCCTGATTTTTTAGGCATAACATATATCATTTAAAAAATTTATTCAAGATAATAGTGACTAATTTATAACCTAAGTGACTGATAGTCATGATGAGATGTTTTGAAGATGGTATCAATTTTCACATGAAAGTTAGTACACAATTTTAAATTATTGACATGTAAAGAGTTTAGAATGTTTAAAATGATTGGAAGTTATATGGTAATTTTTTGAAAGAAATAGATTATGGTTTTCCGCTTGGTATCCATTAATGTACACAAGCTTTTAAGTTCTACTATTCTTTTTTCATAACAAGATAAATTATGTGAATCACTGTATTAACGAATTAAAAAATAAATAAATGGAATTTATAGGATAAAATTGTTTAAAAGGCCAACCGGGTTTCCGAACCCCGGGTGACCTCTTGATCTGCAGTCAAATGCTCTACCACTGAGCTATGGACCCGTTGCTGTTCTAAAAAACTTATTTAACTTTAAATTGTAAAACTTATTTAACTTATTCCTTCTCCCATTTGCGCTTTGACTTAGATTTTGTTTTTCCACAAAAGCCGATTTATTTTTTAGCCATATTTAGGCTATATCAAATGAATCACAATTTTGCTTATAGTTATCCGTTATGTTTGCACTTTTGTCATAAATATTGCATGTCTATTCATTGTTATTCTTAAAATAAAATTTTAATTGATAGAATTGTACAGGGCCGTAAAACATATCATAGGAAGATGACAATTCAGAATAATCGGCATAAGATGTGTTGTTTCGTACAAGTTTGACGAGGATTCATGAATGCAAGAGAAACTGGGTTTTTTTAATGGCTTTTTGTGTGCACAAACTCTGCAATTTTCCAGACCTGGATATCAAATCAAATCAACCCCACGTAGCTTGTTTGGTTGGAATTTTGGCAAGAAAATCTGACAATGATCAAACTCCACAGCCTAACTATCATCACACATTGATCTTCCCTTCTCCTTTCTCTGGTGGACAAAACTTTCCTCCGAGGTAACTTTTATCTTTCAATCAAAACTTGAAGTTAAAATTCATCCCATTCACATTAAAACTTCACAATTTATGCTCAGGTAGAGACCGAAGTGTTGCTACCAGGCCACCATGATGGTTCAGTGCAAGTGATTCCACAGCTGCTGTGATTTCAAGGACCATGTGTGTAATCGGATACACAAACAAGTCATTCAAGTTTGGAGCTTTTACTCTAAGGCTATAGGAGCACTGATGATTATTATGATCTTTTGATGCCTTTCTCTTTTATTGGATAGATAATGAGGAAATTGATCCATTCATTCTACCAAGTTGGGGGCAGTGGTGCAGCCCTTTTTGATATCTCGAGTGGGCCTCAGTTTGGGGCTGATGGGTTGCTCATGTGGGCCCCCTGCCCCCAGTCATGCGGGTTCGCCGGACCAGATACCAATCCGGTGTTGGGACCTCGCAAGGGAAGTCTAGATGGGCTTGTCATGATGCCAAGAGAAAGATGGGAAGGAGTCTATTTTTTGGTGATGACATCCAGGGCTACTATCGATGAAGTGCTTGTTTTTTGTAGTCCTCAATTGCAACTTATACTAAGTTTAGATTAGTTTATTGTTATGAAGTATATGTTTTGATTGTAACTGATAATTAAATTATGCCGCAGGAGCCACTGACCTTGAATAATGCACTTCTTTTAGAACTTTCACTTTCAGTTCCAATAGTGGAGCATATTTGCATAAGGGAGAGATTTGTTTAAACAAGGAAATCATTTATATATTTGGTGGGAAGACTGAGGAGCCAAAGGGGCTTGAGATAGGTTAGGGGGGTGGGAGAGACTGATTTTTACAGAGATATCAGTTTTGTGTTCATGAAAATGTTTATGGATAATTAGCTTTTCAGAAAGCACTCTTTAAAGTTACATTAGTGACACTCTTTTGTCAAATTCTCACCAAAGTAGAAATGGCGGGGAACAGTTTTGCAAGAACTTTGCAGATGGAATTGACATAATCTTATTTTCAAATGCATAATTGCCTCTTTCGGTCGCTCTGCTCTTCCCCATTCATTGAATTCCTTTCTTGGCTCATTTGTAATCTATATATATTTTACTCCAACTGGAATTAATTATATGGGGGGAGTTTGGATACAGTTGTAACTATTCTTTTGAATGGCCTCAGGCTAAGCAAGGTCCACATCACATCTTTGGAAATTACTTCAACTGTGTGGTTTCTTGTAATATTTAATAATAATGATCCTGAAACTTGGTAGGGGAAGTGGAAAATTTCTTTATAAAACTATCTGTCATTAGCCTTCTGGGTGTTTGATGTAGAAGCAGCTGAGGCTTGAACATGATCTACCATGACACGTAGCTAGCGCGCAATCTTCTTGTTATAACGTTTGTCGTTCTCAGAGTCAGGAGCTTAATTCTTGTCAATTAAGTTAGAAATAACAGCCACTTAGATACTAATTAATAAGCAAACAGCACAGGATTCATTTTGCAGATGTGTCCAAAGCAGCAGCATGCTTGCTCAATGTTGAATCCAATATGTAATCAGTTTGTCAAGACTCCAAGAGCTAAAAGTGCCATAACCAAATGCCTCGAAGAGAAAAACTTTTTTAATGCCATTCAGTATTTTTTTATGAAAAAGAAATCATACATAATATATATGATGACAAACCTTAATAACATATATCAGAAGGTAACATACATATGCTGCAAGAAGGCTTATTTCTATGATGATAGAGATAGGACAAACCGTGACTCCCAGCATTCCACTCCAGGTGAAATCGATAAAAGTGACCACCTGGGGGTTCTTTACTAAACCGAAACATGAAACCAGACCAACCCAAACCCTCGACTATTAATCCAACTTAATACAGTAAGCATAAACCATTTAACCAGGACTTTTGCACAAAAAAATTAAACCTGAACTTGACATAGAAAAAGGGGATTTACTCATTATTTTTTCCTCTCCAAGATCTAACATTAAAAAGGCGTTGTCTTGGAGACCCTTGAGATGCAAGTTACCCAGCAGACCAATCCTATACAAGACCCCCCTCAATCACAATCACCAAATTGTTGTACTAAAACCAGAGACCACATAAATTCCCACTTTACTTGCTTGCTTGACCCGGCATTGGGAAAAAGAAGCTAGAATGATCTTCTCTTCTATTTCTAGAAGAGGCTTGATAATTTATCAAACTGGTTTGATCATAACCGTCATAGGACATATCTTCTTACCATAAAAACTTGGTAATTTACTTGTCCTGAGTATGGTGACATCAGCCAATTCGACTGAGATCTTCCACATTTCATTTTCTCCATTGAAATTCGAGTAGAGGAACTTGGGGAAATCCGTGTGCTCATTGACTGCCATGGAGTCATGAGCTTGGAAACTCATACTGAGGAAAGTGCAGCTTCACGGACCTTGAATATTCCTCGACAAGCCAATGAGAAAATCATAACAACCTCACAAATATAACTCAATCCATGGAAGTTCCTTCTATCAACCTTGATTCTCGAGTGTTTTACCTTTGATGAGTCAAGAATTAGTTCAGGCGAGACCCAGAGATTTGCAGGATTTGAATCCATCCGAGCAGGCACAGACTCGGGTATTGTTTGTGACTTCAGAAGGATAAGGAGAAGTCATAGGGCTCGAATAGCGACTCTCATTGTAGCAGCTTGCTTGAGAAAAATGTCACGGAGATACTCAAGGGCTCATTAGAAACTCTTGTGGAAGTCAAATCCTCAATGCTTGAACTGCTTCCAACTCTCTTCCCTTCAGTTCTCCATGACTCGTCTTCTGTGCATTCTCATTCTTTTTAACAACACGGCACAAAGCAAAAGCTCCTGGATAGAAGAGTTAATTACATATAAGCCTCAAAACAAACTCGCCAAAATGCCATTTCATACTACTGAACTGCATCATCAAACTTACTGAATTTACCTAAATTTGGTGATCCATGAGAAAGATCATCACAGATTCGATACTCGTGCATTACCCAATCTGTCCGTCCCTAAAGGCGCGCGTCCGCGATAGAAAACAAGGGTCTTTCGGTACCCTGTTGCAGAAGAAGATTGGCAAACAACCTTCCGGTCTTTCCAGTGGCTTTCCAGTAGCCAGCTTTGGTGGCTCTGTTTGTTCTTGAGCCATTCGGGTATTTTCGATCCCTTGGCAGAAGAAGAACCATTCCATATCTCGTTTTGGAAGGAAGGACTTATCTGCAAATTCACAGCTTGGCATTCAGGAAAAAAAAAAAAGTAACAAAAGAAAGATTGTTCATGGAATCTGATAGAATTGGCTTTTGAAGAAAAGAGAGGCCCCATGATAAAAGTCTTATGATAGGACTAGGAGAGACGAAAAGAAAAGAGATACAAATATACAAAACAAACAAAAAAGTGCTTTCCAGTACTGAAAACAAAATCTGTTCACACTGGCATTGATGATTGAACTCCAGTTCATCACTGATGACTAGTTCATTATCAGTTTCTAATGGCAATTTGGTTTGTACAAATTGATACAAGTTGTGTACATCCAAAAAAAAGGCCAAATTCATATATTAACATGCAAAATTATCAATTAGAAGTGAAAAAGATGGATTGTAAAAGTACCTGGCAATCCCAAGGATCAAATTGTACAAGTCGACACACGGGATGACTTCAAGCCAATTTCAAGCCCCTCTACTTTCTTTTGCGTACTAGTCCACCAATTCCTCATCAGTTGGATGGAACCGAAAACCAGGTGGCAAAGATGCCATTTTTACACTCTCCAGTCCAAATCTGTTTACTACCTCACAACACTCTATATATAAAGAAACTAAAGACAAAAAACCAGAGAAAACAACAGAACAAAACAGAGCAAAAGCAGAAGGAGGGCTGTGTGTATCAAAGTCACTCGCTAAGTCCCTGAAGTGTACCTATTAAAGATCTGGAAAATCCAAAAATAGAAACTTTTATCGACACTAGATTTGTTGTAAAGAATTGAGTGCAACCTCCAGAGAATGCACCCGTTGAACATCAAGTTCATTGTTCTGAAAAGTCTTCTTCTTATGATCAAAATTTCAAACCCCACCACCCCCCACAAAGTTTTAATCCAAAAAGAAAGTATAAACTACAGAAAAAAGCTGAAACTTAAGCTATACCCAGAAGCCAAAATGGTAGTAAATTCCACAGCGAAACTGAAAGGTTGTGTACAAAAACTGTTTAAAACTTCCAAAAATGGAATCTTTTACTGCACCCGGTTGTTAAAATCATTCAAAAATTCAGGAGAAATGGTAAAAATTACGAATTGATGAGGGGATTGGCTGAAAAGGAGGAGGTGATGATAGTGAAGAAGAGACAAGAGAAGAAAAGAGGAGAGAAGAGAAGAGAAGAGAATTTAGTTGGGTAGAGTAAAAATGGAGGAGAATGGAAGGAGATATATATAGGAAGAGAGAAGACGATAGTCCCAAAAAAACTTAATAACACACACCGAAAGTTTAGAGATTGCTTTGCCTCAAACGTTCCCAAAATTCCACAAAGTGGCCCACTAAGCTTAAACCAGTTCACACTTCAACAGTTCTTCCCGCCATATTCATTCGTGACCGTTGCTGCTTGCTTCCTCCTTCGACTTTCACATTATCGATAATGCGTTAAAAATATGCAATTTTGATTTGAAACACTAAACTGATAATACCCTCTTCAGAAACATAGAATGAAAATCGATTTTAAAAGTATTAATAATATGATATTTTTATGTACTATGAGAATACCCATCTAGTGGTTTGATTTGATCTCAAAGAATTGGAGTCATCTTGGAGGGATCTTAAGAACAGTGTGGTCAAAGTTATGATTTTGATTATGGAATTTGGGGTTTCTTGGTTGTGTCCTTCTAGTCTAACCTCCTTCCACGTCACACTGAGTCAGACAAAAGCACTTTTCTTTAATTTTATGGAATTGATTCTGTCATCAGCAAGGACCCACGTCCAAAAAAGAGAGAGACCCCTCACCCCTCATCGCCCCAAAAGTGCTTAATGAGTTTTCTAAACTCAAAAGAATGACCAAACACAGCTTAGTGGTGGGAAGCCTTTAAAACTTTACTGAATTGAATTCACATACATGGTAATGGAAAAAGTGCTTCTCTTAAGTGCTTATCAAGTAGGCCCAGCTCACGTAATGTATAGGAAAGGAGCTATGTAAGTGGTTAATTGAAGTCTTTTCTTTGGTTTATTAGTAAAAGGGAATAAAAGAAAGGGTTTAGTAAGTGCTTTTTTTTTTAAGCAATCCCTAATGGATTGATTTCCACGTAGATAGTGGTGCATTATTTACTAATTTAACTTATTAGTGGACCTTTTAGTTTTCACATTAAAACAACACTAAAAAGATATGGTCAAATTAAATCTTTCTACTCCAAATCCATTTAATTTATTTAATCCAATTATTAAATAAACCCAAACGAACTTTAATTTTTAATATTAAAAAAAAAAAAATAGGAACTTAGTAATTTTACTTTTTATTAGGCACATTGAAATACTATTTTATTGAAAAAGAAAAAAAAAAAATTCCAAAAACCAACTTTTTGTAGGAAGTAATCAAGGGCTGTTAGTGCTTCACCAAACCCAAACAATAGGGCATTATTGTGTTGTCAAACACCCAAATCATAGAAATTAGAAAGTTCAAAGTAATGCTAGTGCAAAGGTATGCCTAATCTTTTATCAAAGTTAAATCCATAATACTAGCAATAGTATATGGGGTTTTTACCCGACCAACAGTTTTAGAACTTTGGGAGAATAGTAGATGTCTTAGGGTCCAAAACAAATGAAACTTGAGTTTAGTTTATAAGTCTTAAGGTCCGTTTGGTTCATCATTCTGATAGTTTTTTATAATAATATTTTGAAAAAAAAGTTAAATTAGGAGGGTATTAAGATGTAAGATTTGAAAATTAATAAAATATCCCCTATGTTTGTTTATTTACTAAACACCCCTATAATAAAATATGAAAAGTTAACAAAAACACCCCCACCCCACCTATTAAATACGGATCAGCCACCACCGCCGAAAGGTGGTCGGAGTGATTTTACAATTTTTAAAAAAAATATTTGGGGATATTTAATTAAATTAACAAATTTAGCGGGGTTTAAAAGAAATTGAATAATATAGAATAATATTTTGAGAATAAGTCATTTTTACTGTTTAACTTTATTGAGAATATTAATAATAGTACTCCCAAGAGTGAATCAAACGGACCGTTAAATTCTTGTAAACGCGTTTTGAGAAAAAGACATTTGCATGAAATCCAAAAACAAATCTATATGATCTGATTCTGAGTGAGCTGTTACATATCTTACTAATAATTATATAATAATAATAATTGAGCAATGCGCATGGGGGCAGCTTATTCTCCCATTGATATTGAAATGTTAGAACATGAAATAGACCCAACAAGCGCCACCAAAACAACAAAGTGTTTAGGTTGAGAAGAGGAGGTGGTGGTGTTTCACAGCCAAAATGGTGTTGTACAGCTTGATATGAAAAGTAATAACACAAAAGAGATGGGGGGCCTTGGTCCGAATTTGAGTGAATACAAGTGAGAAATAAACCAAAACATGAAGGCTAAGCGTAAATGTTTTATGGGGAGTTGGAAAATAAGATGACCATCACTTCATCCTTGTCGCTGTTTGTCTTCTGCTTTCGGTCCCTTTGTCCCTTCCTCCCATTTTGTCTCTCCTCTCACTGAAATGTGTTTCATTTCTCTACCCTTTTAACATTCAGAAAAATAATTATAATTGTTTGATGCGTGATTTTGATACTAATGAAACATACATGTAAAATGTTAGGTTAACCCAAAAAACACATATGAATAAAAAGGAAAAATGACACTAAATACAGTGAGAAAAGAGTTTTAAAGTGATTCGGATGCTAAGGAAGCAAATGTCTACTGATATTTTTATTAATGATAATGATCAGGTCGCTTTAGACGACTAACTTTATACTGATGATACAAGGTATCAAAGACTGTCTTGTCTAGAGAGAGAGAGAGTTTTTGTCAAGAGTAAAAAGTGTGAATCTCTTTAATGAGAGAGGAGCTCCCATTTTATAATGGGATGCCTTGAGGTAATGATCACTGAATCTGCAAGTTGGTGGGATGATCCGTGCAAATCTTTTGTTTAGAGTAATTCACGTGATTTGCTGCAGGGGCTGGACACACGGGATTATCACAACTCCTTGTTGGCCTGATATGCACCTATTATTCTGACGGAAGCAAGCTGTGGGGTGCAACCATGATCACACGACGCAGCTGCGCCAAAATGGCAGAAGACTCTTCCCGAGATCTGACATTTCGCATTTAACTGGACGTCACGTCAGCCCTATGTTCCCAGACATAACAATAATTAACAAGAATAGAAATTAAGAAAATCAAGAATATTTTGTATGGTCTAATATTAGAAATACCAACGTTTAGAATAATATATAAAGAATCATAACTAGTATTGTTTTGTGCCCCTCCTTTGCCTCTCTACATTCAAAACACATAATGATCACCATATTGTTGTAAAGAGGGAAAAAAAATCGTTGAAAATTGAGTGCTACATAACGCCGTTTAACATTATAAATTTACCATAAGTATTTTTCTATATTAAAAAATAATAGATTAAGTAATAATGTCAAAATGATAATAGTAAAAAGTAAGTGAAGTGTGAAGAATATTTTGGATGCATGTAGTTTAATATTACAAATACGGAAAGATAATTTAATCATTTAAAAACCCTTTGAAGATCAAATGACGATTAAAATAAAGTACGAATCGAATTAAGTAAAACCTGATATATTATATAGGAATAAATTTTATATAATTATAAAAAACTCTGATTCTAATTTGAGATAATTATAAATAAAAATAAATTTCACATTATAATAAGTTATAATTTTTCTAATTATCGTACTTCTACATTGTAATAATTATCTGTATATTACAAAAAATATATATTTTATATTACATTGAAGATTTAAAATTGAATAAAATATTTATCAAAAATTATTTGGGACAATTATTTATGCTTTAGAGTTGTTACCGCATCTTTTACCTTGCGAACACGTAATAACTCACTAGTATAGACACATTATTGTTGAAACTAAAATATTTTTAACTTTTTAAGTATGTATAGAGTTTCATGACATGAAACTTTTTATATTTATGTATTATCATCCTCAAAATTATTTCATTTCTCTTATTTTCTAATTACAGTAATGATTTGTTACTCATTTGGATGATCGATAAAGACATTAATATCGATTCGATTAGTATAATGAAGTTATCAAATTTGATTACTCAATTTTATAATATGACTCTTTTACTTTTCTCATCTACTTCATTTGTAACTTACAATTTATCGATATTGGAGGTTCTACTTTTGTAGTGTTTAAAACCATTAATAATTAATTGTTTGTGACTTTATATCATCAATGACACTTATGTTTATTAGTTTTAAGATACGGTCAGTTTCAAAAATAGAATCGTAACTTTTCTATATTAAAATAGAATCGTTGAAGATAAAGTGATGACGGCAAAAAAAGAGAAAGGTGAAACAGAAATATCTTGGATGTATCCACTTTCCCGTTTAACATTACAAATACGATGTTGAGAGAAAAAACAAGCGATCAACTATATTACAGTGTGAAGAAAAATCGTTGAAGATCGGAGTGACAATGACAAAAGTAGAGAATATTTTGTCAGTACTCACTCACCATAGATTAAGGTGGGAAATGGGAACAGAGTTGAGAAATTAAAGAAGGCAAAAAAGGCCTAAAATGGGTCCGCAATAATTTGGTTGTGATTTACAAACTAGAAAGGCCAAGGGGGTAGCCAGCCACCAATCACTATTTACAAAAGCTAATAAGACAAAAGAGTTTGTAAAATTACAGTAATCTCTCTCTCAATTATGGAACATGTTTTGTCTAATTGTCATAATTATGTTATAAGATCACTTTTGAATCATGAAACACGCTAAGATTCATGTATCAGACATGTCTCAGACAGCAGGAGTCACAGTTTTTTCATTAATTTAATTCAATTATGACTCTATATATGGGCTAATTACATTTTGATCCATAATGTTTTGCTTTGTGAAGTCAAGTCCTATAGAATCTGGAAATAAGACTTAAGTTTTTATCACTTTAGCGGTCATTAATTTTTTTTTTTTTCAAAAATCTACATACCCCTAATCTTATCTTACGTGATGTAAGAAAATGTATAACTACTCTATCAATCAGTAATAAAAATTACCTCTCTCTTTGTGATCAAAGAGCAAATTCTTTAGTAATTGGGATTAGTTATATTCAGAGGTTTTGTGTTCGAGTTTTGGAAGAGGCAATTACTATCGGCGTCCATCATTGGAATGACACATTATGGTTGGTCGTGTGTCAATCTAGTCGTTTTTTACAAGATCGATGGCCGAATATAGTCAGATGGATGTGTATCTGGTCAAAAACGGCCAGATCGACACATGACTAACCATATTTGATCGGTCATGCAATCTGGTCGGTCATGCACCACAACCAGTTGATTTCTAATGTCATTCAGATCAGATAAGACTAGGAGTATTTTTGGACAATTTTATAAAAGTTCTTTAACTTGTTATCAACTGACAAAGATTTAAACGTTACTTTTAGACTTTAGACTTTTTAGTACTGAATCTAACGTACTTGTACAAAACCTCAAGGACTAAAATGAATTTAACTGTATTAGATAGTCTAATTTTGTAATTTATTCCACAGGCGTGGACCAACGATTTGATATGGTTATTATTATTGTAAGTTTGAATTTTGTGTATCAGAATATGCATATGGATACGATTTATTTGTTTGACATTTGATGCAATTATATATATATATATAATTATATTTGTATGGTTTTGCATTGTGGTCAAAGTGTATTTTAGTGTATTATTAATAAAGGTCTAAAATGTAAATATTTAATTAAATGTGATAAATGAATTGTATTGGTTTGTTTTCTTTTGCTTTCTCGTGTTTCGAATTCTCTAGGCATAGCTAGCCGTCTTCAACTTTATGTTGGAAAGTCAAGCTTCTTATAATTTTTTAATATTACTTTTATTCTACAATTCCAACTAAACCAAGGAAAATATGACCAAGACTATGATTATTGAATAATCTATACCAGTAATCCTCTCTCACAAACTTTTTCTCACAACTTTAATGTGATAGTTTATAATTGATCACTTTATAATATATCTTATATAGATTCTACTAATTAATTGTAACTTGACCAATTGCGAGCTGTCATCTTAAGATTGTGAGAGAAAATTTGAAAGGAAAAGTTAGTGGTGTAGTATTACTCATGATGATTTGAAGAGTAAAAAAAAAAAAAATTATGTATCAGATAAGTTTTTTTTTTTAAAACCAAAATGTCATAACCAGTTTACACGTACCTCAACTAATCTTTGAAGAAGATTTTTTTTTTCTACCAAAGTATCTAACCAGTTTACGCGTACTTCAATTAATCTTTGAGAGAGATTAGCACAGTAATTCATTGTTACAGCCTCCCACTTAAATGTATCAAATAAGTTGCTCTATACAACATTTTATTATGATATGTTTTATAAAAAAAAAAAAAATCTTCTTAATGTGTAAGTAATTCGAGGATTTGTATTAAAAATATTAGAATGTAAAAATAAAATTACTATATTATTATTATTGAAAGAGCTCAAATTAATATGTCCATTAAGATATATCTTTAATTATAAAATAACATTTATCATTAATTATATTTTATGAATTTGTATTAAAAATCCGTGTCAAAAATTTGTGTTACAATAGTTTGACTCTTAAAAATATAATTTTAATATGTAATTTAAGCTTTTCATGGGCGAAATGACTCAAAATGTTTGTGTCAAATGTAGGATCCATTCGGCCTATAGTCTAGTTTATGGCCCAAAAATTGAAAGCCCAAATCCAACTAGTTGTTAAATTCTAATTTCAATTTAAACAATAACACTACGGACACCGAAATATTAGCACCGAATTTCTGTACCGACTTACGTGTAATGCGTCTTTTCATTTGTTTACAATTTTTTTCTAGTGGACGGCCGTCCATCAAATTTGGACGGCCGTTCACTCACATGGACGCCCGTCCATATTATATGGACGGACGTCCATATTCGAGGGACGGGCGTCCATATAATATGGACGCCCGTCCCTATTAAAATAAAATTAAAAAGTTTGTAAAACTTTGTGGACGGCCGTCCATAAATTATGGACGGCCGTCCCTTACGTTTGGACGGGCGTCCATTCCTAATGGACGCCCGTCCATACTTAAAAAAAAAAAAAAAATGTTTGGACGGGCGTCCATTCGTAATGGACGCCCGTCCATTATTTTGGTTTCTCCAAATTAAAGAAAAACTTTGGACGATGCCTTCTCTGATTCCAACTGCAACTCAACCCTTCTCAACCTCCATGCTGCTTCCTTCTTCTGTGCTGCCCAAGCACAATGCCCTTCTTCCAACTCTCTGCAGCAGTCTACCAGCTCAGATACCAAACATGCTCTGAAATCTCCATGGCTGAAATACTGAAGATAAAACTACTGAAGAAGCAACACAAATATACAGGAAGGAGAGACCACTTTGATGATGACCAATCCATTTTTTTTATTTTTTATTTTGGATTTAATTTATATATAATATTATCCCATGCAGATGCTTAGAAATTTCTTAGAGGAGAAAGCTTTAACGTGACTAGTGTCTGATCCTCTATTGGATATTGATAATTTGTTCAGATATTCATTGAGTTCAGAATGTGCATGCAATGATAAACAAGGAAGTAGCTGCTGGAACAGATCCAAAAAATGTGTTTGTATGTGGATTTAGTCAAGGAGGTCTCTCTCTCTCTCTTTCTTCCAGACGTTCACAGAGACACACATAAATAAGACATTACTGGTTTTGCTATTTTTTGTGCAACTTGATCATGGCGCTGAAGAATCCGTGCTATTTCAGCCATGGAGATTTCAAAGCATGTTTGGTATCTGAGCTGGTAGACTGCTGCAGAGAGTTGGAAGAAGGGCATCGTGCTTGGGCAGCACAGAAGAAGGAAGCAGCATGGAGGTTGAGAAGGGTTGAGTTGCAACTGGAATCAGAGAAGGCATCGTCCAAAGTTTTTCTTTAATTTGTAGAAACCAAAATAATGGACGGGCGTCCATTAGGAATGGACGCCCGTCCAAACAATTTTTTTTTTTTTTTTAGTATGGACGGGCGTCCATTCCTAATGGACGCCCGTCCAAACGTAAGGGACGGCCGTCCATAATTTATGGACGGCCGTCCCCAAAGTTTTACAAATTTTTTAATTTTATTTTAATAGGGACGGGCGTCCATATTATATGGACGCCCGTCCCTCAAATATGGATGCCCGTCCATATAATATGGACGGGCGTCCATATGAGTGAACGGTCGTCCAAATTTGATGGACGGTCGTTCATTAGAAAAAAATTGTAAAAAAATGAAAAGACGCATCACACGTAGGCCGGTACAGAAATTCGGTGCTAATATTTCGGTGTCCGTAGTGTTATTGCAATTTAAATGCCCATGTTTTTATTTTTTACTAAAATAATTCATAATTATTAATTAATATGAAAAATTAATGCAAATGTCATTTAATATATGATTGTTTGTTTAAACATAGTTGCACCTAATTTTATTTAAGATATTAATATTTAATAATAAATTTTATATCACAAACAATGTTAAATTAATTTAAAACTATTATATTATTGGTCAAATTTTTTTTAGAGTAATGTTACAGTTATCGAGAGGGGTGTACACCGAATTTGTGTATCGAATAACGTGACGAAATCTTGAATGTTGATTTATTATAAATTAATATTAATCAACGGTCAGGATTTTGTCACGTCATTCGATACACAAATTGAGTGTATAACTTTATTATTTTCCTTTTTTTTATTTGTTATAAATTTTACTTAATTAAAGAAGACAAACTTAAAAAAAAAAATCCTTACCAATGAGGATGTGCCACACCATGACGTGTGGCTCACACGCGCTTGGCATCGTTGAAGCTTCACAACTCAACTCTCAGATTAGAATTCTGATCGCAAAATCTGAGAATAATCATCGGCCATCGATGTCTGTATTGTCTTTCATGCCACATCTTTACGTTCACGTCAATCCCATACTCACTGCCAAACCAAAAACTAAGCCAAAACTCAACAAACTCAGAATTTCTTCGCTTCAAACATTCGCAACTCCGCCTCCACAGCCCTCTTTTTCTGACCCTTTCGTGCTTCAATTAGCTAACTCTCTTGAAGACTCTCTCCCCTCTTCTTCAGAAACTCAGAGACTTCTCCTCTCAAACCCTACTCTCTACTACTTGGCCCTCCCGTTAAGATGAGCCTTTTCGTTTCACTGACACTTCTCTCATTAAAAGTTCCCTAATTGAACCCGTTTCTCATTCTGCGCAATTTCTTGATTCTTTGGATGTTTCACGTGATACCCAGTTCCCCAATCTTATTTTTATTGATGCGTTTTTGAAAGAGTCTGTGCTGAATTTGTCAAATTTGCCTGATGGAGTTTACTTAGGTAGTTTGCTAAGGGCTTCAGATAGAATTATGGAAAGGGTAAGTAAGTTTATTGGTGATTTTAAATGGGGTGATTTGTTTTGGTCAATTAATGGGATGGGGGCACCGGATTTAGGGGTTATTTATGTTCCTGCAGGATGTAAGGTAGAAATTCCGATTTATTTGAGGTATTTTTCGGTTGAGGGAGGCAATGAGGGGTCGAAAAAGTTGCCGATATCCAATCCGAGGGTGTTTGTGTTGGTTGAGGAAGGAGGAGAGGTTGGTATAGTAGAGGAGTTTGTAGGTAAAGAGGGGAATGCGTGTTATTGGGCGAATCCGGTTTTAGAGGTGGTGATTGGAGGAGGAGGGAAAGTTAGACATTCTTATGTCCAAAGTCAGTCTTTGAGAGCTGCTCATATCAAGTGGACTACAGTGAGGCAGGTAAATTCTTGTTATTGTTCTTGGTATTGTTGCTAAGACTTAAATTTCTTTGAGCTTATAGATAATCGGTTTGGTTTGTAGAAGACTTTGAAAGTGAGTTCAGGATACATGTTTTTGGCTTAAATTTTGTTAATGTTAAATTGAGCATTGAACATGAAACAAATAGTAATATGGTCAATTTATTTCTGTGTTCGTGCTTTAGTAAGTTTAATAGATACTGAATGTCAACTTGAGAAGACCTCGATGGTCAGTTTCATCCTGTAGTTTCACCTAGGACCAAGCGTAGAACCTGCTTTCAGGTTTTGCTTTTCTGAAGTCTTTCTTCTTTTCGTGGAGACCATCTAATTTTCTTGGTGCTCCTTTGTCCAGTTTTATTTAATTAATTATATAATCTTGTCAATATTCTAGATGATGGCTAACATTCCCAAAGTATTGCATAAATGATTGCTTTGTGGTCTGGGAAAGGGAAATGTGATTTTTCTTGATACCACACAACTGCTCATGATTTGTGGCCATTTCAGATATCAATTCCCTGTTTCGGATGTTCTTGAAATAGATATTTTTCTCGCATTTTCTTTTTTATTTCATCTGCTTAGCTTTTATTAATTGTAATGTTAAGTTTTTGAGGGAATTTGTAATATTTCCCTTATTTTGCAGAAACTTCTGCTCTACTTGTGACATTCTTTTAATTTTTTTGTAATCAATACTGGGAAAAGATGAGCAACACTTTTTGGTCTGTGACTAGAAATGCTTTGAAGGCTTGTAGGGGTATTTGAATAATGCATTAATTAAAGGTGTAAATATGTTATTAGTAATGCAAATGTGTGTTTGGTAAAGACAGCTCAGTTCGCAAATACCAAAAACCATTTTCTTGATTGGAAAAGTAACTTGGCAAACAGTTTCCAGAGAATCAATTAACATTCTAAAAAATCTCCTGTTTCTGAAAACAATGAAATAATGTTCCATTTATTTTGAATAACATTTTATAGGTTGTATGATAACTGCTCTCCATTTTTGTCAAAGAATGACTGCTCTCCATGTGCTTTTTTATTCATAAGATCTCAATTCACTTGAGTGGGGGTGCAGAACAGCTCTACTTTGATTAGTTGAGAGCTAGTATGAAATTTTATCTGTCAAAGAGGAAAAACAATGGATTCTCATGCTCTTTAGTCATTAGCAGAATCATATATCTGATAAAGGAAAAGCACCAGCAACATTGTTACGGACTAATTCTTGAATTTTTAGAACAAAAAACACCAGTACAAATGCTGTAATATTTTAAAATAATTATTTCTGCATTTAGAGGCTGTCTTCTATGGAGTCATTGATATCTTAATTTTTAGGATTGCAATTGTAAATATAAGCAACTTTGTTAATTAATTTTAAGAATCAATTATAATGGACTGAAGTATGGGTTCATGGTTGGTCTTTTTGCCTCCGTTTTGTCGACTGAGGAAATGTTCAGGTTGTTCTTTGCAAGTGGTCAGTTGATTATAGAAATCTTCCCCTTGTCATAGCCTCAGTACCTGTCTCTTTACTTGTCAATTCTTGAAACCATTTTGTAGCTTTACGTTCTGTGATTTATTGAGCAGCAGTAATTTTATTCATCAATTTGCCATTTGTAGGAATCATCCAGTACTTATGAGCTTGTAGAGGTAAGCACTGGTGGAAAATTGAGCAGGCACAATGTCCATGTTCAACAACTTGGCCCAGAAACAGTAACAGAGTTATCCACATTTCATTTGTCTGTCACTGAGCAAACACAAGATTTACATAGTAGCCTAGTCTTCGATCATCCTCGAGGTTATTCTCGACAACTTCACAAGTGTATTGTGGCCGATCCGCAAGGACAAGCGGTTTTCGATGGAAATGTAAAGGTCAACAGGTAATTTGTTGCATGTCCCTTTTTATTATAATTTTTGTACTTGGTAACATTATTTGATCGTGTGCCTTACTTTATGTGATCGAGGTTTATGATCACATTTCTATTTTCCAATTTACAAGTTACTGGTTTCTGACATAGGATTACTCGTTAAAAATTGATGCTAATGAATACCTGGAGAGGAAATTTCTGGCATTTGTATGGCTAATTGTCATATATCACTTATTTATTAGTTATTACTCCATTTATCTTGCTTGCTAAAGATAGTTTTGAGGATGTCAGTGGCATGCTGTTTGTGGTGTTTATGGCTCTACTTGAATTATGCAGATACGCACAACAAACAGATGCTGGACAACTAACGAGGAGTCTCCTCCTTGAACCTCGTGCAACCGTAAATGTAAAACCCAATCTCCAGATTATTGCTGATGATGTGAAGTGCTCCCATGGAGCTGCTATAAGTGACCTAGAAGAAAGCCAACTCTTCTACTTTCAAGCACGTGGTATTGACTTAAAAACAGCTAGAAAAGCTCTTTTCCTTTGGAGCTGAGGTGATTGGACGTTTTTCTTACCCGTCTGTTCGAAAACAAGCTGAGAGCCATGTCAAACAAATACTGGAAACCGCATATTATAGTTCCTCATAGCCCAATTTTTTTTATTTCTAATTTTTTAAAAATAATTTTGAATTAAGATAAGGTCTCACCAAAATATCCTAAAAAGAATCACCTTACTCTTTACTCGCTAACTATTTAAACATCCTAAGATTTATCTTCAACCCCAAAACCTCTTTCTGCTTCTTTCCTTCACTCATGGCTGCTTCTCTCTCCACACCTCTAGATGTTCATCACACCGTACAAAAATCAGATAAAAGACGACCCGTTTTCTTCACCAAACCACAGAGAACTCACCGTGCTGTAAAATTCAGTGTTTGTTGCAGCTCCTTAAAAGCTCCATCAAAGTCTCAAAATGTACCAGACTCTCCAAACCCGAAGACTCCGTCTTTATCTGAGCAACTCAAGCCTCTCTCCACAACCACTCTTTCTCCAACCAAGAATGACCAAATCCATCTTTTATCCAAGCCAAAGTCCACATGGGTTAACCCCACCAAGCCTAAAAGGTCTGTGCTTTCACTTCAGAGGCATAAGCGCTCCGCTTACTCGTACAATCCTCAGATTAGAGAACTAAAAGGCTTTGCACAGAAGCTCAATGACTCTGACAACTCTGAAGAAGCTTTCTTGGCTGCCCTAAATGAAATCCCACAGCAACCCACAAGAGAAAATGCTCTCTTGATACTCAACAGCTTGAAGTTTTGGCAAAAGACTTGTCTTTTTAATTGGATAAAGACTCAGAATTTGTTTCCTATGGAAATTTTATTCTACAATGTTACCATGAAGTCTTTGAGGTTTGGGAGGCAGTTTCAGTTCAGTGAGGAGCTTGCAAATGAAATGGTAAGCAATGAAATTAAGCTTGACAACATTACTTACTCTACTATTATTACTTGTGCCAGAAGATGCAATCGTTTTGATGAAGCTATAGAATGGTTTGAAAGAATGTTTAAAACTGGTTTAATGCCTGATGAAGCTACATATTCTGCTATTTTAGATGTTTATGCTAAATTACGTAAAGTAGAGGAAGTGTTAAGTTTGTATGAGAGAGGGGTAGCTACTGGGTTGAAACCTGACGCCATTACATTTTCTGTGTTGGGGAAGATGTTTGGTGAAGCAGGGGATTATGATGGTATTGGGTATGTTTTTCAAGAAATGAAATCTTTAGGTGTGCAGCCTAATTTGACATTGTTAGAGGCAATGGGCAAGGCTGGGAAGCCTGGTTTGGCTAGAAGTTTGTTTGATGAAATGATTGAATCAGGTTTAACCCCGGACAAGAAAACTTTAACTGCCCTTATCAAGATTTATGGCAAGGCTAGGTGGGCTAAGGATGCTTTAGAATTATGGAAGCGAATGAGGGAGAATAGGTGGCCAATGGATTTTATTTTGTATAACACATTGTTGAATATGTGTGCGGATATTCGATTGGTTGAGGAAGCAGAGAAGCTGTTTGAGCATATGAAACAGTCAGAGAATTGTAAGCCGGATAGTTATAGCTATACGGCAATGCTGAACGTATATGGGAGTGGCAGGAAGGTTGATAAGGCAATGGCTTTGTTTGAAGAGATGCCTGAGCAGGGGGTTGAGATCAATGTGATGGGGTTTTTAATCAAAGTTACTGTTTATCAATTCTGATGTTCTTGATTCATTCATTACATTTAATGTCATTCATTAATTACTATTATTGTGTGACGCCCTTTGATGTTGATTAATGTATGGTTTGAATTAAGATCAGACAAACGCCACATGCTAGTCTTAAAAAGTTCTTGTGAATGAATGGTTTGTGCTCGTGTATAGGCTCTGACAGATACAAATTGGTTTTCGAATTCTAGTACTCCTAATCTTAATGGGTTTTTAGCAATTAGGTTAGGCTATATACCCTAGCTAGTTTATTGTTGAAAGCATTAGGTTAATTCCGAACGTCTTACGGTAACACTTTAATTAAGTGAGTCTCGACCCTAGGATGTGAATTGAGACAACAGTAGTTAGATTATTGGCATAAAGTTAGATAATTACGGTGAAATTGGATACATAGGCTTTTAGCTCATTTGATTCTCATTCGTTCAATTCTAATTCATCTCGTTACAGCCACACCGAACATGCAACTGCTTGTTGCATACTCCTGCTACTCCGACCTACGCTTCTCACATCGCATCCTTGGTCCTTAAATGACTTCTTTTTTCCGGGTTCTATGAGCGGAAATGGAGACACTTCCTCCTTCTTCGACATATGAATATGCCTCGCCTCGCAGACTTTCTTTTAATTCGGTAGTTGTACTTTTTATTTGGGTTTCATCAATTATTGGGTTATTTTAGTTTACTTAGTTTGATTAAGACATGGTTATTAGGATTAATTGGTAACTTAAAAATCTCTATGGGACGACACTCGTTATTTGCTACACTAGACTACATATTGATTTAGCACTTGCGAGTGTAAATTTTCATTCAACAGTAAACAAAGAGGTTATTTTGGAAGGATTTTGAAAGAATGGGTCTAAGTTACTAGATGGGATTTGGTACGGGATTGAAAAATTTTATGGCTTAGATTAACACCTAACTCTTTAAATGTTGTAATTAAAGAAAGGGGGATCGACTTACATATACCCAAAGTTTGCTGTAAAGACAAAGTGGTACCCAAAAGGTTTGGAAATGACAAATACCCACTTTCAGTTATGTTTTGTTAGAAATTTTTATATGCTAAAAGATAAAAATGATGAAAAGATTGGAATATCCATCTGTCTCTATTTCTAACGCGCGCCAACAAGGGCCAGTGTCACTATTTATAACCAAATTTCGCAAAAAAATGTTAAATTCGATCAACAAATCGATCGATAATGCAAGAGGACTATGCAAACGGACTTTGAGTGAGAATGAAATTACTATACTATCTTTTAGTAGACAAAAATCCCTAACAGAATATGATAGAAAGTATTTATTTGTCATTTTTAAACCTTTTAGGTATCAATCTTTCTTTATATCAAACTTGGCCGGTGAAAGTCAGTTCAGCCTTGAAGAAAAGATATAAGTTAGTGGTCAAGAAGATAAAAGAAATTAAATCATGTGCGGGAATGGTCCACATATGCATTATCAAGTTATAATACATTATCATCAATGTTAAAAATATTTCTCATATATTCAATGTTATTTTTTTTTTTTTTTTTTTTTAATATGATGCTTTTAGATGCTAATTTTGTTTTCAAGAAAAAAATAAAAAAAATTGAAGAAAAAGCAAACTTTGATCCATTATAGCACCAGACTGGTACAACCCAAATACTATTTCCTCCAGGAAAATTACGGCAAGGAAGAAATTAAGTTGTTGGAGGGCAAAACACAACCTTGTAATCAGTTCCCGAAGGGCAAGTAAATGTAGTGGTTGCATAGTCTAAGGCATAACTGTAAGCATTTGGGCACAAATCCTTAAAAAACTTGAAGTACGCCGATGCAGAAGTCTCAGGGGTAGTACAGAAGCTACCACGACAGCACAAATTGTCAGTATTGAAAACTGTACACGGATGATTACAGCCACCGGGGTCCCTTAACTCAGTTGGACACAAACGATTGATGTCAGCCGCACACTTAATCGCTTGGTTGCACCCAGTAGATGTTGCTCTAAATTCCATAGGAACGTTGAATCCATCCACCAAACTAATATCAAAAAAATCAGTGCTCTTATGGCTACCGCCGGAGCCAAAAGTATATTCTGCTAATGTAACGGGTGTCTTACCTCGTGACACACAGTAGAGAAGACCGTCACAGTCTCCGCTCTCACATTTGCACATCCCGATTACATTAAAGTTGCAGTTGGTTCGAGCCCATATGCGGCCAATGTCGCCGAAGTTAGGATCCGTGTTGATAAACCATGATTGGCCTTGATGTAGTTCCCTGCCCCCACCAGGGTCGGCAGCTGCCCAAACCGTGTAGGAGCAGTTATTTTGTATCTCGAAAAGGGCTGCATGGACGCCGGTGAAAGCAAGACTTAAGTATAGAGTAGGAAGAATGGAAGATAACAAAGAGAGGATTCTGAAGAAGCTCATCATTTTGGAGACAGTGAGAAGAAAAAATGGCGTGTTTGATGTTGGTCTCGTCGGAAAAAAATTATGAAAATATCGATCAGAAAATTTCGGAGAAATTTCCGGGTGATTTTTTATGATTATCCTTTCAGCTTTAAGTCAATGTTGAGGCAGTCGTAGAAGACTTGGACACAAGAAGTCAAATATGAGCTGGCATTGGTAACCGACTCACCGTAGAGAATTAGAGAGATTACTACTTTAATTAAAGTAAATTTCAGTGCATTTAAAAATAAACGGTGTCCCTATCAAATTTTATTAGTAATTTTTTCAAATTTCTATTTTTATTTTTTCAGAATTCTCACCAGCGAAAGGAAACTTCCCTAGCTCCATCTTTGCAAGTTATTATAAAATCTGAGGTGTGAAATTGACGTGTTATTTATAATATATCGACTATAATAATATTATATATAAATTCTAATCTATGTGTATAAATATTAATATATGATCGAAAATTTATGGATAGATGCACGCTAAACAAAAGAGAAAAACAAATCTACAAAATCTAATGCTACTCAACACAATAAAAAATGATAAGAAGTCTATTAATGAAATTCATATTTCACATTTGATAAAACATTTATTAATTTCAACACCCAGAGAAAAGGTGATCATATGTGCTTTATTATAAAGACTAATTTAAGGTCTTATTCATCCATTGATAAGTGTAGTTTCATTATTTTCATTTCGCCCTTCAAATGCTTCAAGGGCAAAATATAACCTAATAGTTAGTCCCATTAGGACAAGTAAATATGCTTGTTGCTATCTTTGAAATACTTGGAGTAAGTTGTAGGTCCACAGTTGCCAGAATGGCAACAGTGCTTCTCAGTCTTGAAAACAGGACATGGCCCGTTACATCCTCCAGAAACCTCCAGCTCATTCGAGCATTGATCGATGATATCATCTGTGCATTTGATCACGCAGTTGCATCCATTTGAGACTGAACTAAACTCCATTGGAACATTAAACCCATCAATATTGGACATGTTAATAAAGTCCATGTCCATGTATTGCTTCAAAGTGTACTCAACCAATGTGTTTGGTGGTGCACCATATCCTTGGCATTCGAGAAGCCAATTACAATCACCCGTCTCACACTTGCCCTTTCCATTACCATCAAACTGGCAATTGGTTCGGGCCCAAATGCGGGCTGCTGTGGTGCCAGGGTTGGCAGTGATGGTCCATGTTTGACCTTAGCCAAGTTGTCTACCACCGCCAGGCACAGCAGCAACCCAGACAGTGTACGGGCAATTGTTTGTGATATCAAAAGAGGCTGCATTGGCCAAGGTGATGGAAAGATTTGTTAGATGATATATTAATTAATGTCGTTTACTTGGAAAGTGTAAGTAAAGATAGTGACCAAATTAATGATATTTAGGCTAATTTAGCTGTGGGAAATCAACCATATTTTGGAATATCAAGTACTTTCTAGCTAGTTAGAAACTAAACTATGAGATGACGGACACCACAATTTAAATACATATAATTAATAGATTGACTTTATTGGTAGTGTAAGGCTCATTCATGCATCAAAAAGTCATCCACTAGCGACGCTCCCATAATTCAAGAGTAAGGACATGTTCCCACCCAAGGCTGGCGACGCTCACATAATTCAAGAGTAAAGGACATGTTTCCACCTAAGGTTTAGCGAGACCATCGTCTCATAAATTCCAAATTGTCACCTTTAAATTAACATGTTTATGATTTTTGAGTTATGGTATAATATAGGTTAATATGTTTATGATTTTTGAGTTATGGTATAATATAGGTTAATATGTTTATGATTTTTGAGTTATGGTATAATATAGGTGGTGTTATTATCAAACTGTCCTTGAAAAATAAATTAAAATTACTTTTGAACTCCCAGATTTTGGCCATTCTCGAAACCTTTTCAGGTCACACGACTTCCTTTTTAGGCCGATTTGGCTGTTTTCCAGAGCCAGAGACCTTCCCCAACACCACACACAGCACCCTTGTCCATCCAGCACCAAAACCTCACCTTCTTCCCGTGAATTCACCTGGCATCCCTCACCATCACCCACACACAAGCCTGACTCCCCCTCAACCATCACCCAACACCCTTCACCATTTTAGCCCCCACCTCAACCACCGTCCCCACCGCGAGTTTGGAGAAGTTTGGTTTGTTTGATTGTGGGGTTGCTTTCATTGGTAGATTTTGGAGATTTGTGGGAATATTGATAATTGGTTGTGTGTAGTTTTGAAAAGTTTGGATTGATTTTGATTTGCTGGTGTAAATTTCTGGAATTTCTGCCATACCCAACCCATTACTGGAGCTTTCTCCCCCAAACGCACACCAAATGCTCGACAAACCGCGCTCACCCACTACCCCCACTGGGCACAAAAGAAAGGCTAGTGGATGACAAATGGTAAGTGAGGGAAGCTGATGTGGGGGTGGATTTTGAAAAGGAGAGAATGGGGGGTCGAATGGAGGTGGTTGGGTAAATTTGCAATGAGTGAGGCAATAAAAAAATGGCTACAAAAGTGGAGGTTTGTGAAGTCGAACGCCCCTACTGAGCGCAAAAGAAAGGCCTATGGACAGAAAACGGTGAGTGAGGGAAGCTGATGTGGGGGTGGGTTTTGAAGATGGAAGAATAGGGGGTTGAATGGACATGGTTGGGTGAATTTTCGATGAGTGAGGCGGTTGGAAAATGGTTGCAAAGATGGAGGTTTACGAAATCAAACAGTCGCCGTTTTTGGGCAAATGAAGGGTGTTTTAAGTGTGGGAGGAGGGTGGTGAAAGGTGAGGAGGAAGCAAGGAAAGGGGAGGGGGATGTTTTAGGTGGACAGGTAGCCGAAAAAAGGTTAAAACATCGGTAGCGACATTTGCTAACTTGGGGTGCCCCTGCCTAAAATGTGCCGACCACTATATAGGGATACTACAGTATCCACGCACGCGTCCGCCCCACCTTTGGTAAATGACCACTTTACCCTTTAATCGTTACATTAAATGATTTTTTGTTTCTGTTAATTTAAGGATGAAAATATGAAATGTTAATTTAAGAGTGAAAATCTAGAATTTATTAAATTAAGAGTTGGAATTGGGATTTTGCAAAACCTTAGGTGGGAATTGTCGTTTACTCTATAATCCAATTAGCACAGTATGGGGTTGATAATGCGCAAGAAAACTAAAAAAATGAAACTACATATAAGGAAGCTTCAACTCTGTTTACAATCTTCGAGTAACAATTGGACTTTTATCACAAATAGAGGTGGACCCAACCCCTTTGAGGGTAAGCCCAGGCTTACCCTCATATTTAAAAAAATAAAAAATTATAAAATATATAGACCCACCAAAAATTGCTATTAATATATATATATACCCAAGCCCACTCAATTTTTTTTTTTTTTTTAAATGAGAACTATTATACATATATATAGGTTCACAAAAAAATTGCTATTATATATATTTCAGGCTCACATTATATTAAAAAATTTAAACTCTCTCCACTCTTCTTCTCCACGGCTCCACTTGCTTTTTAGCTATTAATATATATATATATACCCAAGCCCACTCAATTTTTTTTTTTTTTTTAAATGAGAACTATTATACATATATATAGGTTCACAAAAAAATTGCTATTAATATATATATTTCAGGCTCACATTATATTAAAAATTTTAAACTCTCTCCACTCTTCTTCTCCACGGCTCCACTTGCTTTTTATGATTTTATCCTCAAAATTCTTTACTCTCTCATTCTCTCTCCATAGTGCCACAATTAGTTCTGTTTTCTATTTTATCAGTTTTAAGTATGTGTACTACTCATTTCAATTTAATTTATTTTAGGTTGAATCATGCTTATTTTTTGGAGGTTTTTTATTTTAATTTGATGGGAAAAGGCATGGATCTTGTGAGTTTGTTTTGTGTTTTGTGTCTAAAACGTTTTGGCGTTCCCAAATTAAGCCTTAACTATATTTTACGGGACTTTATTCTTCACCTTTCACCCACTACTTTCCTACAATTCAAATGTCACTGTTTAGTTGCTCAAAATTACTAAAGAAATTTGAGTTACTATCTATGTTTATACCAAGAAAAATCCCCATTTTTTTAATTAATTCATATTACAAATTTTATTAATTAATAATATGTATTCACTCATTTTATTGTGTTTCTATGTAAAAAATTTATTATGTTTCCTTGTAAATTGGATGTTTTTTTTAATACCTCCGCAGCTCCGCTATTGTTTGTCAAATAACTAGTGAAAACTTTTAAAAAACCATCAAACGAGCAAAGGAAATACTACAATATCAAGAAGCTGAAAAGAGAGAATGTAATAACACAATACTTTCCTATTTGAATAAATTTATGAGAAGCAAAAGTGTTGAAAATAACATGCAATTCACAAGGAAACACAAGAAAAATTTTATGTAGAAAAACTTCTTCAATGTGAAGAGAGCAAAAAACCCTAAACTTAAATCCTAAACCCTAAATCTTGACCTAATTTGCTTTCAATTCAAATTCTTCTCTTACCAATTGATGTTATTGATGTCTTATGAAAATTTATGATGAAATTGGAAGGGAAGAAGCAAGGGTCGAATGGAAAAATGAGTTAAGTTATATGCACTTTTAAAGTAATGTTTTATATATTAAATTCATTAAAAAAATTAAATAATAAATAATTCAGCTTGCTCTTAACCAGTGTTCTGAAAACTGGACTGGGCTGTTTGGTTAGACCGACTCGACCAGGAGTCGGCGGTATCTCCGGTCCGGTATCATCTAAAACCCAATATTTTTAGTTAACTGGATTGAGCCGCGGTTGGACTGTTGGAGTATGCCGAGTCACGGTCCAATCGCGGTCCAATAGCAACTCGAGGGAGAAAACACCACCATTCGACTTGACGACATCTCCACGACAAAACCCATCCATTTTCAGGGGTCGTCGTCCAACCTTTGTCGCTCGTCATCCACCTAAATTTCATGCGACTGTCGGACTTCGTTCTTGATTCCGACAATTTCTGACGTTGATGAAACTCCCTAACACCACCATCAGATTCGCCGAAACCTATACATCAAAAGCCCCATGTTTCCAAATTTCAATTGGCCATCGATCGTCGCTGCCGCCACCACTCACTAGTCTCTTCGCGCGATAGGGGTGTTTTAGATAGATTTCAAACCTTAAGGGAGTATTTAGGGGTGTTTTTGATGAATTTCAAACATATAGGGCCTAACTTGTAATTTTATAAAATATAGTCCAACCGACCAATCTAACGGGTCAAACCAAAAATGGGACCCTTAAACAGGTCATAGTCTGATATGGTTTTCGAAACATTGCTCTTAACATAAGATTGTCATAATCAAATTCAATAAAAAATTCAAATTGAATTATAATCTAATTTTTTTTTTTTTTAATTATTTCATGTCATTGTCATTAAATAGAGGATATATTTGTGAAAAGAGTATAACTTAATTATTCAAAATTTATTAAATTTAGGGAAAGATAATGATAATTATTAAGTAAATTATTAGTTTATAATTATAAATTATAATTTTTTATTTCTATTAAAAAATGGTGTAAGTTACATCATGAAATCTTTTATTAGTAAAGGGAAATGATGTCTAATTAATTAGGTAGAGAGATGAAAGATAGAATGGTAAGTATAGATGAAACGACAATGAGGCCTAGCCAAAAATAAAAAATCACAGTTAATAGTGATTTGTGTAATATATTATATGGACTAAATTAGGGAAAAGGTGGAGAACATAAAGGTCAAATTAGTAAAGACAGGTAGAATCCAAAAGGATAAGAAGAAATTCTAGAGAAGATTTTTCTATAGAAAAAATTGATTTTTTTTTGTTTTTTTTGTTTTTTAAAGCCTACCCTCAAAGGGGTTAGGTCGCCTCTGAATAAGAAAGTATTATGTTATTGTATTATTTCATTTTCAGGTTCTTGATATTATATTATTTTATTTGTTTTAAGTTTGGTGATTTTTTAAAAGTTTTTACTAGTTGTTTGGCAAACAATGACGGAGCCGCAAAGGACCCCCAGGCAAAAATCTTGGTACCCATTTGATCACAAACCAGATGATGTGGTGGGGTGGAGGTCCTTCCATTACACGATATTAATATTTTCCATTTCGTAAGTGTGTTTATTTTGTTTATAAGTAATTAACATGTAGACATTAATTTCTCATTTCATTATTTTCATATCATGTAAAATCTCATTTATTATGCCGGGCTTTTGACCGTAATATATTCAGGTAATATTATGTAGCAAAACGAAGAGGATAGAAATTCCTTTTTATGGATGAAGAATTTTTTTTTTCCCTTTCTCAATGTTATCAAAGAGAAGATGAATTTATAAACATATTAATCCCTCCGTTTCATTGAAACATCATATAATGACCAACGGCAATACGAGTATTCCTCTCTCTTTATTTTTGATAATTTTATTGCATGTTGAATCCATCTTATTATTCTCACAAATCTCATGTGGGAGTTTGTGATTGGTTTGGTTAGGCGTTGCCCATTATTGGATAGACAAGACCCATGTGAATTGACGAATTATAAGTTGACATGTGGCATTAGTGAGAGAAAGTTAGTGAGAAGTCTTAGTGAGTGTAGTGTTAGTGTGTTACTCTTATTATTATGATTATTTTTTGTGCATTATATTATAATAATTGGAGTATTTAAATATTTTAAATTTTAAAGTCCTTGTATTCAATGAATAAAAATAATTTACATTTTTTTTAAGGTTTATTTGATTTATCATCTAGAAACATAATCTAAATTTTGTTCTTAAATAATCTAATTAAAGTTGTCCCTTATTTTCACTCCCAAACTTAAAACTCTATAAAATGGGTACCCAAAAGTTTCAAAAAATGCACATTTACATCCCTTACAATAAGAAAGTGTCAGTGTCATAAGGGCCACGTTACTTAATGCCCTAAAAATAAAATAAAAAAAGTAACAAAAGAAAGATTGCTCATGGAATCTGATAGAATTGGCTTTTGGAAGAAAAAGAGAAGGCCCCATGAAAAAATATCTTGTAATAGGAGGACTATAGGAGAGACGAAAAGAAAAGAGATACAAAATATACAAAACAAACAAAAAAGTGCTTTCCAGTACTGAAAAAAAAAAAAAAAATCTGTTCACATTGGCATTGATGATTGAACTCCGATGACATAGTCATTATCAGTTTCTAATGGCAATTTGGTTGTACAAACTGAATACAAGTTGTGGACATCCAAAAGAAAAGGCCAAATTCATGTAATTAACATACAAAATTATCATAAACATATATTTAATAATCAAAAAGTTATACACACTCAATACATAACTAAATTATCTACTCCTCTCACAAATATGAACCTTTAATGGATTCTTCATAACTATTGTGAACTCCTGCTTCTCTGATAAATCAATCTCATCTCCCTCAACACCCTTCCACTCAAATTTCCAAACCAAATTCGCCACAAAATACTCCAAATGAAGCATTGCCAAACCAAGCCCTGGACAAATTCTTCTTCCAACCCCAAATGGCATCATCTTAATCTCCCTGCTTCCTGTTATATCAAAATCACCACCCATAAATCTCTCTGGCTTGAATGCCATTGGATCTTCCCACACTTTTGGGTCCCAACCCATTTCAGCTACCATTAAATTGATGCTCACATCCTTTGGTATCACATATCCATTCACCTCTACATCTTCTGTGACAGCGTGTGGTAACACAAAATGCGCAGGAGGATGTCTTCTTAAACCCTCTAATATCACTGCCTTCAAGTATGGCATCTTCTGCAAGTCATCTTCTTTCACTTCATCCTCTCCTTCTTCCACAACCCCTTTAATCTCCATGAATATCTTCTCTTGAATATGTGGGTATTTCACTAAATTCGCCATGATCCACTGCAGCGCTGTGGATGTAGTGTCTGTGCCAGCGTTTAGAAATTCCGAGGACAAAGAAACAATTTCTGATTCATTAAGCTTCCTCTTCTCTTCTGGAAGCTCCAAATCTAACAAACTATCAACATACGCTATAACATATTCATCCTCTTTTCCTTCGTTTAAACTCTCTTCCTTCACCTTCTTTCTCGATCTTATCAATGGAATCAATACTTCTTCTTGATATTTCCGTAACTGAAGCAGCTCTTCCCACCTTTTGCGAAGTACAATTTTTGTCAATCTTGGCCACAAATTTAGTATATTGAATCGGTTAAATCCTAACAACAGCCGACGCTGGAGGTCCTCAACATGTTTGATTTGGCTTTCATTAACCTGGTCTCCGAAACACATAAACACTAATAAGCAAAACATGCCGTATTGAAAATGATCCATCACACGAACTGGATCACCATTTTTGGACTCTGACTTGAGACGATCCAAAAGAATATGCAGAACCCACTTGCGCGCACGCGTGTAGCTCCTCACACGTGCAGGGTGGAGAATTTCTCTATTGAGATTGCGGCGCAGGAGGCGCCACGTAGGGCCATAAGAAGAGGAAGTGATATTGTGTTGGTTGCTGCTAAATAATTTGGTTGTGGGAGGAGCCGGTGGACGATTAGAAAAGACAGCACCATTTTGGACTAAAGCCTTGTAGGCAAGGGAGCGGTCGGCAACAAAGATGGCACGACGAGAGCCAAAGTGGAGAGTAACAATGGGGCCAAATTTGGCATGGAGATTCCGGAGGATGGGTTCAATTTGAGAAGTTGATCTTCGAAGCCACAATAAGTTGCCAAAAATGGGGAAGGTTGAAGGGCCAGGAGGAAGATGTTTGTTGGGAAAGAGAAGGTTAATGAAAGCTTTGAGGAGGAAAGCTATGGAGATGGAGAAAAGGATAATGAACCAGGACTGCATTTTGCAGATACAAATTCTTAATGAATGAAAACGAAGTGTTTAGAATTTGTGTTTGGTAAAGCTGAGATTGTAGTCATATTTATAGGCCTAAATGTCTTAGAAGCTTATTGCGAGGGACATGCACAGCCTGTTACAAAATAAAAAGTAATTTATTTGAGAAATGTGTTTGGTGGTAAGACGTAAAGGCATACGTCATATGAAAGGAACCAAGAGTAAAGATAAAAAAAACCTCCTTTAGCGACCTGGCCGGGGTGTGAACAGAGGATGTGGTGGCTAATTGTGGTGGGTTTGTGTTGGGGGGAATTGTGTTAGAAATATTTATAATTCTTATAAAGTGGTCCATGTGAATTAAATATAATATAATGTTTAGTAATAATTAATTTAATTGAAGGATATATTGGTCTTTAACCTTTGATAGAAAGGTGTGATGTTTTCAGTTAATTAAATAACTACAATATAAAAAGTGGGTCCTCTCTCTATTCTCATATACTCCAAAAAAATTTCTCTGTCCATCAAGAGAGTTTGTAATTATAGAAGAGAAAAAAGGGAGAGAAACGCTACCTATTTTTTATTCAATCAAGGTTTAAGTTTTTATTTTCAAACTATGGAATCAAGCATGTATTTCTTTTATATATATGTGAAAGTTCATTAAGTTTCAAGATCCTGTAACTTTATATTTGTGCAACTTAGGGCATAGAAACATGAATTGATTATTGATTCTTTGTTTATGATGAGTTTGCTTTTAAGTTTACATGTGGTATCAGAGCAATTTCAAGTTTAGAGACTGATGAATTTTCCATTAAGTTATTTTTAGGGTTCTTGGTTTTTGGAAATTGTGAAATAGGAATGGTTTGGGTAAAATAGATTTAAGAAAGTAGTTTGGGTTTAGAAATTAACAAATTGGAAGGCTGGAAAATTATTCTGAAATGCAAATTTTTAGAATCCAAAAGCTTTTTCCAATAAAAAAAAAAAATCAGAAATTCGGAATATGAAGTTTACCTAATTTTTCTAGAAAATCGGGTTAATAATTGACCCATAAAATATTGACCCAACCCAATGATTAAAGCCTTATTAAGTGAGCCCATTCTTTTTTCAAATCCATTAAGAATAACCCATAAAGAAGCCCAAACCTATAACCCATTAAGAAGCCAAACCTATAACCCATTAAGATTTGGTCAAACTGGTCAACCCAAATAGGTTAAAATGGGCTGACCCGAACCGGAAAAGTGGGTCAAATCAGCCCGGTTCAGGATCCAAAAATGTGATCTGGACTGATCAACGGGTTAAATCGGTTCAGACCATTGACTAAACCGGTCAATGGTTAAAGTTAACGGTCAACTGTTAAAGTTAACGGTAACTGTTAAACTTAACGGTTAACGGTCAACTGTCAAAGTTAACAGTGACAATCAAAATTAACAATGAGTATTGAATCAATCCAATTTTGTCCTTAATGTGCGTTTAGGCACGTGAAATGTGTATAAGTTTCTAAAGTATAATTTTCTTTAGAGAAAGAGTTTGAAAACTATATTATGTATAATTTGTTAGTCACCAAAGTGGCCAAATTAAAATGTTTATCCCATAGATATCAAACTAAACAAGATTCAATTACTCATGATCATTAGATGCTTTAATGAGATGACATAATGTATTGGACATAAGCCGTTTGAAGTTTATATGTTATAGGATAGTTAATGATCACCCAAAGATAGATTAGTTAATCCTATAATTATGAACATAATCATGGTTAATTAATGTACTTAATTAGATGTGTTTAATATATCCAAAGTTAACAAACATGTCTAACTAAAATACATTTAATTACCAATTAAGAAAACTTATAAAAGATTGCATCAATTAAGTTTAATTATCGTATATTGTTATTTCTCCTAAAGGAGATTTTCAATATATATTTATGTTTTAATGAGAATAAATTTTAATATCTGAATCTGAAAATAGGTATAAGGTATAAAACTCAAAGCATTAATGTGTAAGCATAATTTTTGTTTTTGCAGCATTTGTTTTTCACGCCTCATCTGTTATTAAGTTTAATGGGTTCAATTATAATGAATGGAGTGAACAAGTCGAGTATTACTTGGGTGTTCAAAATCTCGACCTTGCACTCATGACAGAGAAACCAGATAATCTAACTGAGAACAACACTGATGAAGAAAGGTCTTTCCATAAGGAATGAGAGAGATCGAATAGATTGAGCCTGAAATATTTACGGATGACAGTGGTAAGTGAAATCAAGACCTCACTTCCTACCACAGAATATGCTAGGGAATTTAAGAGACTTCTCAGTCTGAGGCCGCTGACAAGTCCCGTACGGGGGCATTAATGAGTAGACTGACCACCATGAAATATGATGGTTCTCGTAGCATGTATGAACATGTGACTGAGATGTCAAATATAGCAGCAAGAATTAGAAACATGGGAATGTTTGTGGACGCAAGTTTCCTTGTTCAGTTTGTCATTAACTCTTTACCTCCTCAGTTTAGTCCATTTCAAATTAATTATAACACAATTAAAGATAAATGGAATATGACTGAGCTTCAAACTAAGTTAGTTCAAGAGGAGGAAAGATTGAAGAAACAAGGAGTTCATTTTGTTAATCTTGTGGGCTAGTCTAGAGTTAAGAACAAATCCAACAAGAAGTATGGAAAGGGCAAAAGGCCACTGAAGATTAACGAGTCATCTACCCAAGTCCATAAGAAGGATAAGACTAAAGAAAAGTGTCATTTTTGTAAGAAAGTTGGACACTATATGAGGGACTGTCTGAAACGTAAGGCATGGTTCGAAAAGAAAGGTAAGCCTAGTGCTTTTGTATGTTTCGAATCATATTTATCGAAAGTTCCTTATAATACTTGGTGGATTGATTCTGGATGTACCACTCATATCTCTAATACTTTGCAGGGATTCCTTATGACCCAGATCATAAACGACAATGAAAGATTTGTGTACATGGGGAATCGAGTCAAAGCACAAGTTAAAGCCATTGGAACCGATCGTTTAATTTTAAATACTGGACATCATTTAGATTTGTTTAATACTCTTTAGGTACCGAAGTTATCCCGTAATTTGATATCTTTATCTAAACTTGATTTAGAAGGATATTCTTTTAAGTTCGGGAATGGATGTTTTAGTTTATTTAAATATAATTGTTTAATTGGTTCTGGTGTGCTTTGTGATGGATTGTAAAATTACATCTTGATAATTTGTTTGCTGAGACATTGTTGACCCTGCATCATAGTATAGGAACAAAACATGCTTCTATGAATGAAAAATCTACTTATTTATGGCATAAGCGTTTAGGCCATATATCAAGAGAAATAATGCAAAGATTAGCAAATGATGAAGTTTTACCTGATTTGGACTTTATTGATCTTGGCGTCTGTGTGGATTGTATCAAAGGAAAACAAACCACATCCACAATTAAGAAAGCAACCACAAGAAGCACAAAACTCCTTGAATTAATACACATCGATATATGTGGTCCTTTTGATGTACCTTCTTTTAATGGAGAAAGATATTTCATCACTTTTATAGATGATTTTTCACATTATGGATCTATCTATTTATTGCATGAAAAATCTCAATCTGTTAATATCCTAGAGGTATTCATTAATGTAGTTGAGAGCAATTAGATAGAAAAGAGAAAGTAGTTCGATCAGATAGAGGTGGTGAATATTATGGTAAATACAATGAATTTGGACAATGTCTAGGTCCATTTGCTAAATTCCTGGAAAGTCGAGGCATATGTGCCCAATACACAATGTCGGGAACACCGCAACAGAATGGTGTTGTAGAAAGGCGTAACCGAATGTTAATGGATATGGTTAGGAGTATGTTAAGTCATTCCTCATTACCCTCATCATTGTGGATACACTACAAGAAATATATTATATTGTGACAAAATTAATTTTATCAAAAGTTATTTCGTCACAAGTAACATATGTATTATGACAAAATAAAAAAACATCACATTAAGTATGACAAAAGAAATATATAGTGACTAAAACAAATATTGTCATAATATTTTATCACAATAAAAAAATCCATAAGAAATATATTGAAGAAAAACAATTTTATCATAATATTTCGTCACAAATTTTTGGCGCCAAATTTTGGCACCTAGGTAAATTGTTTATTATGACAAACATATTTTGTCATAAAATATTTTAGTCACTATATTTAGTTATACATGCTATAACTACAAATTTTTTTGTCACTAAAGAATTTATTTATTGCTACAAAAATAAATTGTCATAATATATGCTAAAATGGAGGTATTAATAACAAAATGTTTGAGCTCAAACTTTAGCGCTGAGATAAATTGTTTATCGGGGCAAACCATATTTGCCATAAAAATCTTTAGTCATTATATTTAGTATACATGCTATAATTACAAACTAATTTGTTACAAAGAATTATATATATATATTATATATATAATATATATATATATATATTATATATATATAAATATATAATATATATATTTTAAAATCAAGGTATTAATGACAAATACTTTAGTCAAGTTATATGTGATTTTTGTGACAAAAATTTGCTAAAAAAACATATTAATATGTGTACAACTATTTATCATTCCTCTCAAGTTTTTAACAATAACATATATGTCTTTAAAAAAAATCATTAATAATTTTAGTATATATGTCCTAAAAAAACTCATTAACACATAGGATGGGGTATGAAGACGTTGTAGACTGTAACTGAACGAAAACTGAAAAAAAAAAAACTGTTGAAAATTGTGTGATTATATCTCTTGAAGAAGACGAAGACCAACTCTTTTATAGTTGGTGAAAAAACAATAAAGAACGCAGCGTTTGATTTTTCTTTAGACTATTACAATAAACCCCCTTTCTTTACTCTATACAAATTCACCTCATTCCAAAAACATATAGGACAATTCTTCTACACTTATCTAATATTCCCTCTCGAACAGAACTGCTCTTCAAACATTCAGGACAATGTTTCTCCACTTCATCTAATATTCCCTCTAAAACAAACCTTCAATTCCATTCTGTCTTTTTTTTTTTTTTTTTGGTCTGCTACTGCATTCAGTTTCTACAGTGTTTCTACTTCATTCATGTCTCAGCATTATTTTCTCAGCCATTTTCTTCTCCTGGCACATGCACACGCTCATTTTCTGCCTTCTGTTACAGCTGCATTTTCTGCAATATCAGTCAACTAACACATCCAGCCGCTGCATTGGTCTCTAAAAAAAACCACTAACATATTCATTCTACTATCCCATTCAACTTTCTCCATTTTCTAACATGATGAGATCACCAAACCACCCAAACTCAATGATATGTTTAATGAGACTCAGCGAAACAGCTCTGCATTAAAAAAAACGAACTGATATATATATTGATTTGGTTGACAAACACTGCAAGCAAAAAATAAATGATAGAGAAAGATAAAAGAGTGGCTAGCACTTCGGGGTCTAGCGGCCTCCCACTGATTCCAGATTTCATCCTCCTTCGCTAACAATGCTCTCTCTTAATACAACTGAAATCACACTTTCTGCACTCCCTTACGTGGAGATTCTTCCTAACTAATTCTAATATGAATTTCCTTTGCTGCCCCTGTCCAATGACTTTCCCAGGCTGCCCTTTTTCTTCTTCTTGTATATTTTAGTTATAGGAGGCTTATCAATACACTTAAACTTTTCATTTTACTATCCCATTCAACTTTCGGCATTTTTTCTAACACTTCAGCTTTTCTGCATTTTACTACACACAATCAACTTTCTGCATTTTTCTAACACTCATTTTCTGCTTAACTAACACAATCAGCTTTCTGCATTGTACTAAACACAATCAGCTTTTGGCATTTTACTATCCCATTCACTTTCTGCATTTTTTCTAACACTTCAGCTTTCTGCATTTACTAACACATCAACTCTCTGCATTTTTCTAACACTTCATTTTTTCTGCATTGTACTAACCACAATCGCTTTCTGCATTTTCTGCCTTGAACTTCTGCAGCATTCTACTCACATATTCAGTTTTCTGCATTTTTCTAACACATTCACCTTTCTGCACATTCTACATTGAATTCCAGCATGACCTGCAATATCATTCTACTCCCACATTCATTCTACTACCCCATGCCTTTCTGCATTTTCTTAGTGATTTTCTGCTGCGCTTCTACTTGCATTATACAAGGTCATGGGCTAGAAATTTGGTCAGGATTGGGGGTGTTAGGGCGGGTCGAGTTATTACAGTTTTGACTTCTGCTAAAGTTTTCAGATACAATTATTACAGTTTTTGCATGGACATCTAATTCTACTAGCAGAGTCAGCGTGATATGTTGCAGCATCCAAAATTTTGTACCCCTCGAATGTATGTGGGGCTGAATCTTTGATTAGATTCCCAACTTCTATACATTCAAATAATCTCAATAAAAAAAAAAAAAAAGATCGGTGATCATAAATTGTATTATAATCTAGGATCGCATAAATTAAAAATCAACACACCCAGCAAGAATAATAATAAAGAACTTACTGGTTTTTAGCCCAAAGAACCCGAAATTCAAGATCTGGAGCTGCTTTTTTGGTTTTCTTCAAGGTCACCTTCTTACTCTTTGCTTTTCTTACCCTTTGCTCTTTTCTTGATTTCGTTATGAACTCTCCTTTGATTGTCCTAAATTTTTTTGTTATGTTCGGTTAGAGTTTGGGCGAAAAGGGAAAATTGATTTGGCGAAAAGGGGAAAAATTGAATTGGGCGAAAAAGGGAAAAATTGAATTGGGTGAAGTGACTGCCTTTGGTCTCTTCTTTTCTTTGTAAATTGAATTGGGAAAACCAAATATGAAAAAGGAAAATAAAGATTCGCCATTTGTAAGAAAAATGAATTGGGAGCAAGATGCAGACGAAAGGCAGAAGGAAAATATCAGGGAGAGGAGACAAACAAACAACTAAAATGCCGTCGTTTCTCTCACACTTGAGCTGAGTTGTTGTTCTAGGTAGATATAAAGAACTAAATATATATAATTAATAGAAATTAAAACAAATAAGCAAATTTGCCCGGTGGTTTAAGGGAAGACTTGGAGACATGAGTTCAATCTTACTGTCCTCATTTTTTTAAAAAAAAAAAAGTTTTTTAACCTTTGGTCTTTTTTTAATTTTTTTTAATCCATTTCATTAATATTTAGCAGCTCCGCCAATGATCTTTGCATGTTATTTACTCTTAATTTGGAAAAGAAAGAAAAAACTCACTGTAGCATATTAGAATATATCCTAACCCAATAAAAATACAATGATATCCATGGTTTAGGCTTTTTATATAGACTTCACTTATCCCAATCCATAATCCTAAAATGATTGTAATGGTATAATATAAGTAATATTCCTAACCATAGCTAGTAATATTAATCCTAATACTACTCCAACTTATATAATAACTCTAGACTAATAAAACTTGACTAAATTAATTAATTTCAGAAAAAACCCTACAACCAGTATTTGACCATACAGACGGTTGTCTTGTCCTCTTTGGAACACTTTCATTTTTTTAGGTTGTCTGTACTAAACATATATAGTATATATCATATGAAATTAGAATTTGAGATAAATTATGTATTCAAACTACTCTTGAGGCAAGTGTTTAATATGTGGTTTAGTTAATACTCTACTTATTTGATGTGCTATTTCTAATTTATTGCAATTAGGACTTCAATTGAATAATTGATTTAAACTTCTAATTTTATGGGGCGAGTGAAAATAATATACATGTAAATGATGAATATATATTAGCTTGACATTGTAACAAAAAAAAATTATAATATTTATAGTTATGTCAAATAAATTATTTTATATATTAAAGATAGACAATCTTGTTTTTTCTATAAGCATAAGTAATTCAATAATTAAACAGATATAAATATCACAGAGGATAATTGTTAGGTTACTGGTTAGTATGAATTAAAGTAATTATAAATATGTGTACCCTAACCTAAGGCTTGTCCCAAGTAGGGATGATGTTGTATATAGCGCTTTTTTTTTTTTTTTTTTCAAGGCACATCCTAGAGTAAGATATTCTGTCTTCATGTTCCTTTGCTTACTCCTTTACTCTTATCTCTTATTCTTGTGTGCTTAAGATAGAAAAAGAAAGATTAGGTTCTCAATCTATTAGCCTTGTTTTTTGTTCCTGTCCAAGGATTTGCCCTGAGGTAAATAACCGGTTTGTATATATTTTATCTCTTTTAATGTTACTACTTATATCAAATAATAATAAAGTTGGTTGTAAATTAGTGATCACACAAATTTAAATTCAAAATTTTAGCCATTTGGGTCAATATTGATACACATTGCAATTTGAATTTTCCATTTTCTCTAACATTTATAAATTTTAAATGTTAGAGAAATGGAAAATTCATAAAATATAATTTTTTTGATTTGGTGACTAAAAATTTATAAATTAAGAGGATCCCTGATAATTAATAGATTATACTTTTTTGATTTGCTGACATAAACAATTTTTTATTTGAATGATTTACAGTAAAGAAATACAAATTAATTTTCTAATGGATCAAACGTATCATAAAATTGTACGAGATAAACTAAGGAATAACATATAAAAATGTTTGCTTCTCTTTTTTTAATCATATAAAATTAATTGATTTTCGTTTTCTGCATCTATCACTTAACTGTTGATAAACTCCAATTAAAATAAATAAATAAATTAAGAGACCCATGCTCCACCAATTAATTCAAGATTGAAAAGTTATAAAGTCTCACTTTCCTTGGGAATGAAAAGCAACCTGTTTAATTATGAAACTTAAGATTTATTTTTAAAATTTATACAAAATTCTTAAGTAAACGAGGCGCCACACCCCTCTCGCATTCTCACTGTGTTAATAACTGAACAACGCCTTGACTAATTTTCTTTATTAAAAGCGGGGATTTCTTAGATATTGAATATACAATTGCAAGTTGAATTTTCCATTTCTCTAACATTTAGTGAAAATTTTGGAGGCAATTTATAAGGAGGCGGTAATTTTGTTTTTTTAATTCCCTCTTGAACATAAAAAATAAAGCTTTAAACATTTTAAAAATTTTCCTATTTTAAACATCTTTTCTATTTTAATTCAATTGTATATATGCAATTAACATTCTAATCAATATTAAGTATCCTTCCTATTTTAAATATCTTTCTTAAGTCAATTATATATATACAATTAAATTGAATAATTCTTAAACATATTTCCTATTTTAAATATATTTCCTAATTACCTCTTTACTAACCCTTCATCATTTTTTTTTTTTTTTTTTTGTCTCACCATTGTCCTGTTAAAACTCTCAACTGTCAACTCACATTCTCTCTCTCTCTCCCCTCTCTCTCCATCTCTCTCTCCTCTCTCTCTCTCTCTCTCTCTCCTCCGCCTGTCTTATAAAACTTATAATTTTGAGCCAACTACTCATTTTTTTTTTTACTAGGAACGCCCCCAACATCCTTCTCAGTGAAATTCTCTGTAAGTCCCTCTTTGCTCCATTTTTATCATTTCTCTTAATGCAATATTGCATTTTTTGTTTTTGTTTTTTGTTTTATATATTTTCTCACCTCATCTTCAATCCCTCTTATTTTATTCTTTGATTGGCAATGTCGTTTCTCTTTGATTGAGGATATTTAAGTATATATTTAAATGAATAATCTAATTACCTCTTTTACTAACCTTTATCTTTCTTTTTTATTTTTTTTTTTATTTTTTCCTTCTATTTCAGCATTGTTTTCAATCTTTCTTCATTATACACAATCATGGCACCTGGTCGTAAGAAGAAACTACTTTACCATCGAACATTCATCCTAAACAAATTGAGTCGAACTCAATAAATTATCTCCAAAATAACAAAAGTGTGCGTTGACTCAAAAGAATATCTCAAGAATATCAAACAGCATCTCACCACCCACATCAAGTGAGATTGATGATTTGACCCTTACACCAAATGAACCTATGAGATCTGAATCATTAAATACTAGAGGTAGATTGTTTGTTTTTTGTTAATTCTAATAGTTCATTTTTCTTATTATTTGCATATTAATTTATGTGAAGTTTAAAATTAAATCAATAATTTTTAATTAATTTTATAAAATATAGGAGCAAATGGAACTCCACGATCCCCCTTAATAGAGGCCGATCATTCATCTACACCAGATGACTTGGCAACAACTAACAATGAAGGTACACTTTTTATTTATATTTATTTTTCAATATATAAACCAGCATTTGTAATTTATTAATTTTTGTTTAATGAATTTCTTAAATTTATGATTTATTAATCACTACAACTTGTACAACGATGAAAAGAGGTCGAGGTGTGGCTAAAGGATTTGAAGTTAAGAAACGACTTAAAGAGGGCCAAAAAATTGGAGGAATTATAATTAAACAAGGAGCACATCTGCCCGTCAGTCTAACTGAAAAAAATATTTAAAATGGAAGTAAGTATTATCACTCGATTGTATGCACCAATGTTTAAACTTCATTGGAAAAATCTAGTTGATGCAGATAAGAAACCCCTTTGGGACAAACTTGAGGTGAGATATGTCAATTTTTTTTATTTTTCTTAAAAAAAATTTATTATTAGAGATTTTTATATTATATAATAACTGATTTTTATATAAAATATTTGTAGAGTGAATTTAATATATCTAAAAGTGATCCACTTACAAAGAATGTAGTTGAGAAAGTCATGGCAAAGCATTTCGCAACATATAAATATCGTTGTCATATGCATTACAACTTGTATTCTTCACCTGAGGAGGCTCGTGTAAATCCACCAAATCACATGAAATTAGAAGATTGGGGTAAATTATGTGATCATTTTTAAAGTGAAGAATTTAAGGTAAAAAATTGTTTTTTATTATAATCGTTAATAAATGTATTCTGCAGTACTTTAAAGTGCACACAATATAATCATTAAATGTAAATCTTATGTATAGTCTCAAAGCACAGCAAACACAAACAATCGAGGGAAGGTGAAAATTCCACATACCACAGGCTCAAAGTCATATTGTCAACGATTGTATGAAATGGTATGATTAATTGCTTACTGTACTTTTAATTGCCCATGCATTTATTTTTGTTATTTATATTGGTGACTTAGGGACTAAAGAATGAGGCTACTTATTATCATAACTTTAGCTTTGGATATATTTGTAAATACAGGTTAAATTGTTTTTGTTTGGTCTGACATGATTTTTCAGATGGGCATCCACCAGTAGTACTTAAATTTAAAATTTGTGATTGTAAACATAAATTTATATATCTATATAATATATTTATTATCATATTTAATTTTATATTGAATTTCAATAATTATAATTTAAATGTCAATTTTAAATATAAAAAAATATAAAGAGATTTGTAGATGAAAATTTGGAAAAACATGTAGGAGAAAGGGATGAGGAACCTATTGAAATGAAGGTTTATTATGAAACACATCGAAAGAATAATGGTACAAGGATCCACCCACAAGCCCAAGAAAATTATGTAAGTAATTTCAGACTTAACTATTTTTTTTAATAGATTATTTTTAGGCTCTCTTCAATAACTATAGAGTAGTTATAAATGATTATTATTATCTTTTTTTTTTTTTTTGGTTTAATAGGAGCAAATGAAAGTAATTCACTCACAAGCAATAAAGGAGGGTATTGATATGACTGGACGTGAAATTTTAGAGAAAGTTTTGGGGGTAAACCAAAATAGAAGTTCAAAATTAGAGGCTCTTTTACGTGCTGAAAAAATCGAATTCGAACAACGAAATGGTCAATTGAAGGAGCAAATACAAGATCAGCATAAGCAAATACAAAATCAACTGGCGATAATCAATGCTTTACAAGAATCTCATAAAAACCTCATGTCAAAGGTTGATGAATTGATAAGCCAACAAAGGAGTGGACGAGATGGTTCTATTTCCCCCCGAAGGTAAGATCATTACTTAATTAATAGGTCTAAATAATTTTTTTAGTTTTCTTCTTCATGTACTTTTTGATATAATAAACGTAATAAAGAAAATTATGTTTTAATTAAAAGCCTTTCTAGTAATTAATGTATATTCTTAGGAAGGGGGGTATTGTTATTTTTTTTCCTTCCTCTCTATATATTTCCCATGACCTTTTTTTTTTTTTTTTTTTGCAGAATGAAAAAATGATCAAGAGGACCATCAACACATGGATGCTTTCATATTTATATCAATAAAATTGCTGTAGGAGACTGTCTTTGTTATGTGTTTTAAACGTATTAAAATTAAAATGTTGTTGACTTTATATATTTTAATAAATTTTTATTTGATATAATCATCTTAAGTTAAAAGTTAATATGGATTCATAGTTTTGATAATGATAATAGCTATATGTTCCATTGTGGGAAAAAAAAAAGGTAATTATTATAATTTTATTTATTAAATGTGAAATGTATATATAAAATTGTCAAATCAAAATGATATAAAATAAATTTTGTTACTCTTTTAAATTGTTGACAAGATATTTTGTTCACTTTAATATTAACAAAAAAATTATAAAGGTCTCAAAAATTAATGACTTAAATTTTTGTCACTACACTTTTCATGTTTTGACAAAAGTATTTATGTCGCTATTAACAAATTTGATAAATATAATTTATCACGATTTTAATTTCCCCATAATTTTTTTTTCAGATATATTTTTTCACGAAAAAAATTCGTCACATTTTAGAAGCACAGACATGAATATTTTATATTATTGAGATGTCAAAATTTTTTGTCACAGCTTTATATTTGACAATAAAAAATCTAATGTAAAAATATTGTGATCAAAAATTATTTGTCATGCTATTAAATTTTTTACAAAATTATTCTGCACACACAATTTTTAACAAATAATATTGTCATATAACAAACAGTGACGAAATAAATGTTGTCAAATAAAGTCAATGACAAATAAATTTCTGTCACTATTAAAATTATGACCAATAATTTAGTCATCATTCACAATTTGACAAAATCAATTTTGTCATAATATATGATTTTCACCATAAAGCTTATCATTGGTCTTTAAATGTAAATCAATTATGACAAATATTACTTGTAGTGATCAAAATTGCTTTCTATCGTTACAAATAATTTATCACAATAAGCTAGTTTAAAGTGACAAATTATATTGTCACAAAAATATAATAGGCTATGGTGACCAAACACTCTTTCTCACCATACATTAAGAGTACGGAGCTTAATGTGACAAACCTAATGACGAATATAATTCCTCACATTAAAGAAATGGTCACAATTTTGATATTTGTAGTGACAAATTATTTTGTTGTGAGAAGCCTAAATTCTTGTAGTGATATATGCATTAAAGACTACTGTATATTTATTAAATAGGGTTCCTAGTAAGGCAGTTCCAAAGACTCATTTTAAACTGTGGACAGGAAGGAAACCTAGTTTGAGGCACCTGCATATTTGGGGTTGGTCAACAGAAGTCAAGATTTATAATCCATGTGAAAAGAAACTAGACTCAAGAACGACCAGTCCAGAAAAATCTAAAAGGTATTGTTTTTCCTGTCCTAGCCATAGTACGAGAATAGTTGAGACTGGAAATGCAAGGTTTATTGAGAATGGTGAAACCAGTGGGAGTGTTGAACCACGTAAAGTGGATATTCAAGAAGTCAGGGTACAAGTCCCTACGCCTATGACTTCTACTAAGGTTGTGGTTCCTATAGTTGTCAGACGTTCTGATACCAATCAGAAACAATAAATAATTGAGCAAACACTACCTGAATAATCAATGAACCTATGATTGGTGAGCCACATGAAGTAGTAAATGAACCACAAGAAATGGCATTAAGAAGATCTCAAAGACAAAGGAGATCTGCCATTTCTAATGTTATATGGTTTATCGACAAGAGTCTGAAATTGACTTAGGAATAGAAGTAGATCCAGTTTCGTTTTCACAAGCCCTTAAAAGTGATAATTCTGTAAAATGGTTAGACGTCGTGAAAGAAGAGTTAAAATCAATGGAAGACAATGAAGTCTGGGATCTAGTAGTGTTGCCTGAAGGTTGTAGAACAGTCGGGTGTAAATAGGTCTTTAAGACCAAGCGCGATTCTAATGGCAATATTGAACGGTACAAAGCCAGATTTTTTGCCAAAGGTTTTACTCAGAAAGACGGTGTTGATTACAACGAGACCTTTTTGCCAGTTTCCTTAAAGGACTCGTTTAGAATTATTATGGCAATGGTAGCTCATTATGATCTAGAGCTTCATCAAATGGATGCGAAAACTACCTTTCTGAATGGGGATTTAGAAGAAGTGTACATGGAACAACCTGATGGTTTTCCAATTGAAGGGAAGGAACACATGGTGTGTAAATTAAAGAAATCTATATAAGGATTAAAACAAGCTTCCAAACAGTGGTACCTCAAGTTCAATGATACCATTACTACTTTCAGATTTAAGGAAAACACTGTTGATCGGTGTATATATCTGAAGGCCAGTGGGAGCGCATTTGTAATTCTAGTCCTATATGTTGATGACATTTTGCTTGCTACTAATAATCTTGGCATGATGTATGAAACCAAGAAGTCTCTCTAAGAACTTTGAGATAAAGGATATGGGCGAGGCATCCTATGTGATTGGAATTGAAATTATCCGTGATAGATCACAAGGATTGTTGGGATTGTCTCAAAAAGCTTATATCAACAAAGTTCTGGAGAGATACAAAATGGATAAGTGCTCTACGAGTCTAGTTCCAATTCAGAAAGGTGATAAGTTGAGCCTTAAGCAATGCCCACGTATTGAATTGGAACGTAAGCAAATGGAGCATATTCCTTATGCATCAGTTGTCAGAAGTTTAATGTATGCTCAGACATGTAACAGACCAGACATTAGTTTTGCGGTCGGTTTGCTGGGTAGATATCAAAGTAATCCTGGAATGGATCATTGGCAAGCTGCAAAGAAAGTGTTAAGATATTTACAAGGGACGAACGATCATATGCTTACCTATAAGAGATCCAATTATCTTGAGGTAGTTGGATATTCAGATTCAGATTTCACTGGTTGTTTAGAAACCAGGAAATCCACTGTTGGCTACGTATTTATGTTAGCTGGAGGAGCAGTTTCATGGAAAAGTGAAAAGCAGTATGTCATTGTTGCTTCCACTATGGAGGTTGAGTTTGTGGCATGCTTTGAGGCCACAGTTGAGGGATTATGGCTGTGGAATTTTATTTCAGGACTTGGGATTGTTGATAGTATTGCCAAGCCGCTAAAAATTTATTGTGATAATGCCGTAGCAGTCTTCTTTTCTAAAAACGACAAATATTCAAAGGGTGCTAAACATATGGAATTAAAATACTTTGCCGTTAAAGAAGAAGTTCAGAAACAAAGAGTGACTATTGAGCATATTAGCACCAATTTTATGATAGCAGATCCGCTGACTAAAGGGCTATCACCTAAGACCTTTAGTGAGCACGTTGAAAGGATGGGTATTATTGCCCGCCATGATTGATTTATAATGTATTGTATATATTCCTTGACATTATGTTGTTTTTTATGTACATAAAGCTCTTTATGTTTAGTCACTCTGAGCTCTTGATGTATTGTTTTTTATTGATATAAGTTATTCTGTTGTATGTTTCTTTATATTATGTTGTTTTGTATACATGAATGATAAAGATGACAGAATTTGTCCTTGATAAGGGCATTATTGTTGGACCATTAAGAATTATTATAGATTGTTCTGTGTATAGAATTTGTAAAGTGATACATGGAAGGGAATATGTTGATTTAATAACATATGACCACCATGATCCTTATAGGTTCCTACTTTATAATGTTTATATCTTGACCATTTAAGATATGACCTTTAATTAATTATTATTGTGTACACATTATGTTTAATTACTAAGCTGTAAAGTTTTATTTTTTATGACATATGGACCAAGTGAGAGAATGTTAGAATTATTTATAATTCTTATAAAGTGGTCCATGTGAATTAAATATAATATAAGGTTTAGTAATAATTAATTTAATTGATGGGCATATTGGTCTTTAGCCTTTGATGGAAAGGTGTGATGTTTGCAGTTAATTAAATAACTACAATATAAAAGGTAGGTCCTCTCTCTATTCTCATATATGCTAAAAAAATTTCTCTGTCCATCAAGAGAGTTTGCAATTACAGAAGAGAAGAAAGGTAGAGAAATGTTGCCTATTTTTTATTCAATCAAGGTTCAAATTTTAATTTTCAAACTATGGAATCAGGTATGTATTTCTTTTATATATATGTGAAAGGTCATCAAGTTTCAAAATCCTGTAACTTTATATTTGTGCAACTTAGACCATAGAAACATGAATTGATTATTGATTCTTTGCTTATGATGAGTTTGCTTTTAAGTTTACAAATTGAGCTGATGAACCTACCTTTGTCCACTTTCCTCACTTTTCAAACTATGCAATAGGTTAATTTTCGTTGATGCCTTCACTTTTTAAGTGCATCAATTAGAATGAGTGGCAAAGGATCAACCCGTGATGTTGTGCTTGTGTCATGGTCTAAGAGTTTTACACCCAAAAGGCTAACCTATTTGAGTGGCAAAGGTTCCACAATCAAATTCAAACTTCAATCTTCGGCTATTGGGCTTCTTTAGTTCTTCTTCTTCAATCTAGTATCGTTCTTCTTCTTTGATCCAATAGAAGCATTGCTATGATTAGGAAGTAGTTGATCCTTAGCACAAGTATGATGCGCCTTGACCAAAGAAGCCCAATAGCCCAAGCACTGCTACTAGAAACTAAGATAATTTGTATATTCAACCGTTGTAACATGCAACGGAAAGTATTTGTAGGCTCTTCCAATTGTGTGCCAATGAAAAATGCAAGCTCATTATCATCGTTGATTTCAACGGGCTCATCATATCTGTGAGTCACGTATTTCTGAGTAAAATTCGATGTATGTTGATTGGTGTCAATATGTAATTTTCATGAAACACTTCAATAGGCCTTCGTTGTCAAATGGGAAATGTATTCAGAGCATTTTTGTACCCATCATTCTAAGACTCCCAACGTCCTCCATAATTTACAAGAATTCATGTTAAGGATCACATTTTATTGAAATATAACAAAACAAAACACTTGGATTCGATTTCTCAAAATTTTCAAAAAAATTGGTCATAGACTATCTGACACACTCCAAAACATGGCTATCCGACAAAATGACCATAAACCTAATTGTTTGGTACCCTACTGTTGATCTCTGATTGGTAGGTATCAGATAATTGGGAAGAATCACAATGGCCGACATGGGTGATACCTTTGGTTTTGGACAAATTCGACCGATTTAAAGTAGTCCCTCTATTTTGAAATAAAAGTCGTTTTAGCCTTATAATTTTTTTCCAAAATAAATGTTGTTTGGCCAAATGCAACCCTCTCTCTCTTTCTCGAAGTATGCCCCTGTCTCCTCTCTCTCTTTCCCTCACCCCTCATCTCTTCTCTCTCTCTTTCTCTTTCAAAAGCCATTTAACACAACTTTTCCATCAATCATCATTGCTTTTTCTTCGTTCCATTTCCCCACACACTTTCAGAGGGAGGAGCAAAGGGAAAAAAAATTTACATTAAAAAATTAGTTTATTAAAAAGCGTGCAATGACTTAAAATGACTTTTATTTCGAAACAGAGGGAGTAATATATAGGTCTTAGGACGTAGTTAGACTAATTCGGCCAATGCACACTAAATCTGTTCGAATGATTTCGAATTTATGGTATTGAATAAGATTGAAATCAGCCAACACCATAGGATTCAAACAAATTCAACAAATTTAAAAAAGCTACAATTGGCCTGATTTGTTAGACACCCTCCTCCTATTTGAACACATTCGATAGGATTTTTCCATTTGGGTAGAACTTACCTTGGTCGAATCCAACCGAATGTGTCCAAATAGTAGGTGTCGAACAAAACTTGTCTTCAACCTCCAATCCTTTTTTCATCTAAATCCTCCCATATTGGCCAATACCCATACCTAGATTTGTAAAAAAAAAAAAAAAAAAAAAAGGCCACCCATTTTCAACATCTAAAGACTAGTGTAAGCTTAAACAACCATGAAAACAACAACTCATTAAAAAAATAGTTTATGAAACATATTTCATACACATATATTTAACATACACAATGATTTATTATTTGGAACAACTTTCAAATTGTATAATTGTCCTCTTCTCTCTTTTAAACCCTTTAATAACCTAATATATTGCTCAAAGCCATCCAGCAACAGTTTCTTCATATCACAAAAACGAGTCTTTACCTAGGATTTTAGAGTTAAAGCATGGGTTTTTTTCTTTAAGTTTAGGGATTTGTCAATAGGGTTGATTTCATCCAAAAATGTGCAGTAATACTACACCAACAAGCCATTCTCACTAACTTTCTCTTACAAATACGATGCGTCAGCTCATAATTAGTCAGCTCGCAATGAGTCTTTGTGATACCCAAGATGTCAAAGGCATGTTCCCAACTCAAAATAGTCATTTAGATGTTAATTTTATGTTAAAAAGCATAAAATCTAACTAAAGGCAAAATAGTCAATTCATTTGGAACGGTATGAATCAATTATCCATAAAAAGGTATTAGGGGCAAAATAATCATTTTACCTGTAGATAAGCATTGCAAAAGTCAAGGATGGGTAGGCTTAATTGCATTTAAAGACATTAATTAAGTAATGATTATGTTTAGTGCCAAATTACCAAAATACCCTTATGCGAAGAATTAAGGACTTATGAGTTATACAATTAAAATAATTGGGCCGATAGCATAGTTTTGGAAAAGTAATGAAATATTTTCCTATAAATGAGAGGAAAATTCATTCAAGCCAAGAGGAGACATCATTTCTTCAACTTTTCTTCCATTTTCTCTCAAATCCTCTATGAAATAAGCTTTCTCTCTATAAGTTTCAAAGGAGTTTTGCATAATTTTTTCAAGGAGAACAAGATAGGAGCCTTGGATCTTCAAATTGAAGAGTTTAAGGTAAGGATTAAAAACCCTAGTTTTGATGTTATTTGAAGATTTGAGGTAGACGTTGAGGTATAATGTTATATATGTAGGATTAAGGTGTAAAAAAAGATAAAGGCAAAGGATTTGGTAGGGGAATTCTTTAAAAAGGTAAGAAATAACCTCCCATGACTATAAGGATTATGCTAGGGTTTGTAGATTTTAATAAAACCTCAAATTAATGCTTTAAAACATAGAACTAGTTGATGACAAGTGCAGTTGAACTAATTAATTTTATTTATTGTCTTGAATTCTATTCATTATACGTGAAGTTATTGTCACTTATGTTTTATGAGTTGTTATATTTAATTGAAGAAAATGAAGTGTTGATGTTGATTGTGGCAAAACTTATAGTATTGGAGATCATATGGTGTTGAATGGTTACCATTAGAAGTGTTGATGTATTGTTTGCATTAACTTAGAATGTTATAGCAATGATGGATGATCATGGGAATGAGGATTTACACTTCCTTTAAGATGTTAAAGACTATGAATAATACTACGCTTACAAAGAAAATTTATAAAAATCTTCATACAAAGTAATGTGGCAAAAAATGAATGAAAGAGTGAACTTAATGAGTTTGACTTTTTGTTTCACTCTTCCATTCATTTTTTGCCACCTCAAAATATATAAAGAAACTAAAGACCAAAAACTAGAGAAAACAACAGAGCAAAACAGAGCAAAAGCGAAAGGAGGGCTGTGTGTATCGAAGTCACTCGCTAAGTCCCTGAAGTGTACCTATTAAAGATCTGGAAAATCCAAAAATAGAAGCTTTTATCGACGCTAGATTTTTTGTAAAGAATTGAGTGCAACCTCCAGAGAATGCACCCATTGAACATCAAGAACATTGTTCAGAAATAAAAATTACCTCTCCTCTTGTGGCCGAATGGCCAGTTCTTTAGTCATTAGAGTTAGTTATATTCAGGGGTCTTGTATTCAAGTCTTGGAAGAGGCAATTACTGTCGGCGTCCATCATCGGAATAGGCACGACCAACCTAATCTGGCTGACTGTGTGTCGATCTAGTCATTTTTGACAAGATCGATGGCCAAAAATGTAGGATGGAATACATGGAGAATGATGCATGTGATACTATAACATGTATATTCATATTTTGCGAAAAAAAATTCAATCAAATTGAAAACAAGTAAGGTATAACTTGTTACCTCAAGTCCTTAGCAACTTTGAAGACTTTTAATTTCAAGAGAAATTAAACAAAAGAGTATCCACACTAAGGTAAAAGAAGAATTAGGCCAAGAGAGACATTTAGGGTTCTTAGAAATTTTTTATCTCTATCTCAAAATTGATATATCATTTTCTTTATATATGTAGCCCTGTAAACAATTCAATAATTGTTAATTGTAAATAATTTCATAATTATTATGAAGTTGTTAAACTTCTTTAAATAATAACATTGGATTAACATTTAATCACAATTAACAATTTAACTCTTAAATTGTTTACATAACAATTTAACCCTTAAATTGTTCATATGTTTACAATTACAACCCATTATTAAATCCAATTTAATATAAAGAAAATGATTAATTATGAATTGGAATCCCATTGAATTCCAATTAGCAATTTAACTCTTAAATTATTCATAATAACTAATATAACCCTCTATTGAATCTAATTCAATGATAATAATATAAATAACTTTATTACCCTTGGTATGTTCTAGCCAACCTTGGATAATCAACTCTTTTTTGTTATTTCTCCATTCTCCTTAGTTTTTATGTATGACCTCTTAGGTTCACTGTGGCCTAATTGTGGGCCCAATATCATAATCTATTTCGATATGTTTTGTCATAAATCTTTATGAACAAAACTCCCACCGATTATGGTAGGCATCTAGCAATGCTCCATAACCCTTAAGTCACAATGAAGATATACTCTAACAAATCCTTTTATAATCATACGCACTGTATAATCAAATCCTTCCGTTGTCTAATCTCAATTAAGAATAGATTCATGGTATGTCAAAATCTTTATCTTAATTTTATATCAAATTGACAATCAATACATATGGAACGTATCACCATGAAACAACCTTTCAAGTAACATTTTATATACCTCGGCCAGAGATTTCCCTTTTCCAATGTATCTTGACATTCGTTTAGGAACTTGATATCAATCTATACCAAGTCAACGGATCTCATCTTGACTATCACTTGTCCTCACACATAAACAACACATAGCCAAATCGGCTTATTAACATATGACATGATTAGCCTCGTGTTTATACACCATTAAACATATGCGTTTATGCAGAATCCAACCGTGATATCTCAAGTCTAAGGATTAATAATATACTAGTACGATTTTATGATAAATCATTGACTACATTTTAAATGTCCATGTGATTCATCATAAATGACCATATTCTATAAATAGTTCACTAACCGCGTATTCATGCTAATGCCCTAGTGATATAACTTTTATAATCACCCACACTAATACAATCACATGATATTCTACGGAGGCATTCAGCATGCCTACTATGTAATATTATTACACAATTAATATTACCTATGTAGGGAATACTTTGATGATTTTGATCTTCTAAAGATTTATATCATCCAGACATTTCACATGTAATACATATATATAAATGAAGCAATAAACCACATGTGAAATAAGAACACTTTCTTCTATTGATAAGATAAAATGTATATACAAAATATATACATTAACATATATATACAAAACATAATGTCTTGTAACCGACGACACGATTGGTTCTTAGGACATACACTAACAAAACTCTCACTTGCAGTTTATGGCCCAAAATGTTTAAGCTTATCATGGGCGAAATGACTCAAAATGTTTGTGTCAAATGTTGGGTCCATTGGGCCTATGGTCTAGTTTATGGCCTAAAAATTGAAAGCCCAAATTCAACCAGTTTTTAATTCTAATTTCAATTTAAATGCCCATGTTTTTTTTTTTTTACTAAAATAATTCATAATTAATATGAAAAATTAATGCAAATGTCATTTAATATATGATTGTTTGTTTAAACATGGTTGCACCTAATTTCATTTAAAATGTAAATATTTAATAATAAATTTTATATCGCAAACAATGTTAAATTAATTTGAAACTATTATATCATTTGCCACATTTTTTTACTTGTTATAAATTTTCCATTTTTATTTTAATAGAACTTAATTAAAGAAGATAAACTTAAAAAAAAATCCTTACCAATGAGGATGTGCCACATCATGACGTGTGGCGCACACGCGCACCCTGGTTCACTTGTTGTATAGGCATCGTTGTACAGAAATACTAAGGCAAAACCAAGTTAAGCTTGAAGTTTCACAAAACTCAACTCTCAGATTACAATTCTGATCGCAGAATCTGAGAATAATCATCGGCCATCGATGTCTGTATTGTCTTTCACGCCACATCTTCAAGTTCATGTCAATCCCATACTCAGTCCCAAACCAAAACCAAAGCCAAAACTCAACAAACTCAGAATTTCTTCGCTTCAAACATTCGTAACTCCGCCTCCACAGCCCTCTTTTTCTGACCCTTTCGTGCTTCAATTAGCTGACTCTCTTGAAGACTCTCTCCCTTCTTCTTCACAGCCTCTTCCTCTTCAGAGACTCAGAGACTTGTCCTCTCAAACCCTCCTCTCTACTCCTTGGCCCTCCCGTAAAGATGAGCCTTTTCGTTTCACTGACACTTCTCTCATTAAAAGTTCCCTAATTGAACCCGTTTCTCACTCTGCGCAATTTCTTGATTCTTTGGATGTTTCAGGTGATACCCAGTTCCCCAATCTTATTTTTGTTGATGGGTTTTTAAAAGAGTCTGTGTTGAATTTGTCAAATTTGCCTGATGGAGTATATTTAGGTAGTTTGCTAAGGGCTTCAGATAGAATTATGGAAAGGGTAAGTAAGTTTATTGGTGATTTTAAATGGGGTGATTTGTTTTGGTCAATTAATGGGATGGGGGCACCGGATTTAGGGGTTATTTATGTTCCTGCAGGATGTAAGATAGAAATTCCGATTTATTTGAAGTATTTTTCGGTTGAGGGAGGCAATGAGGAGTCGAAAAAGTTGCCGATATCCAATCCGAGGGTGTTTGTGTTGGTTGAGGAGGGAGGAGAGGTTGGTATAGTAGAGGAGTTTGAAGGTAAAGAGGGGAATGCGTGTTATTGGGCGAATTCGGTTTTAGAGGTGGTGATTGGAGGAGGAGGGAAAGTTAGACATTCTTATGTCCAGAGTCAGTCTTTGAGAGCTGCTCATATCAAGTGGACAGCAGTGAGGCAGGTAAATTCTTGTTATTGTTCTTGGTATTGCTAAGACTTAAATTTCTTTGAGCCTATAGATAATCAGTTTAGTTTGTAGAAGACTTTGAAAGTGAGTTCAGGATACATGTTTTTGGCTTAAATTTTGTTAATTTTTGTAATGTTAAATTGAGCATTGAACATGAAACAAATAGTAATATGGTCAATTTATGTCTGTGTTCGTGCTTTAGTAAGTTTAATGGATACTGAATGTCAACTTAAGAAGACCTCGATGGTCAGCTTCATCCTGTAGTTTCACCTAGGACCAAGTCTAGAACCTGCTTTCAGGTTTTGCTTTTCTGAAGTCTCTCTTCTTTTAGTGGAGACCATCTAATTTTCTTGGTGCTCCTTTGTCCAGTTTTATTTAATTAATTATATAATCTTTTCAATATTCTAGATGATGGCTAACATTCCCAAAGTATTGTATAAATGATTGCTTTGTGGTCTGGGAAAGGGAAATGTGATTTTCTTGACTACCACACAACTGCTCATGATTTGTTGCCATTTCAGATATCAATTCCCTGTTTCGGATGTTCTTGAAATAGATATTTTTCTCGCTTTTTCTTTTTTATTTCATCTGCTTAGCTTTTATTAATTGTAATGTTAAGTGATAGAGGGAATTTGTAATATTTCCCTTATTTTGCAGAAACTTCTGCTCTACTTGTGGCATTCTTTTAATTTTTTTGTGTTCAATACTGGGAAAAGATGAGCAACACTTTTTGGTCTGTGACTAGAAATGCTTTTAAGGCTTGTAGGGGTATTTGAATAATGCATTAATTAAAGGTGTAAATAGGTTATTAGAAATGCAAATGTGTGTTTGGTAAAGACAGCTCGGTTCGCAAATACCAAAAACCATTTTCTTAATTGGAAAAGTAACTTGGCAAACAGTTTCTAGAGAATCAATTAACATTCTAAAAAATCTTCTGTTTCTGAAAACAATAAATAATGCTCCATTTATTTTGAGTAACATTTTATAGGTTGTATGATAACTGCTCTCCATGTGCTTTCTTATTCATAAGATATCAATTCACTTGAGTGGGGGTGCAGAACAGCTCTACTTTGATTAGTTGAGAGCTAGTATGAAATTTTATCTGTCAAAGAGGAAAAAAAATGGATTCTCATTCTCTTTAGTCATTAGCAGAATCATATATGTGATAAAGGAAAAGGACCAGCAACATTGTTACGGACTAATTCTTGAATTTTTTGAATAAAAAACACCAGCACAAATGCTGTAATATTTTAAAATAATTATTTCTGCATTTAGAGGCTGTCTTCTATGGAGTCATCGATACCTTTATTTTTAGGATTTGCAATTGTAAATATAAGCAACTTTGTTAATTAATTTTAAGAATCAATTATAATGGACTGAAGTATGGGTCCATGATTGGTCTTGTTGCCTCCGTTTTGTCGACTGAGGAAATGTTCAGGTTGTTCTTTGCAAGTGGTCAGTTGATTATAGGAATCTTCCCCTTGTCATAGCCTCAGTACCTGTCTCTTTACTTGTCAATTCTTGAAACCATTTTGTAGCTTTACGTTCTGTGATTTATTGAGCAGCAGTAAATTCATTCATCAATTTGCCATTTGTAGGAATCATCCAGTACTTATGAGCTTGTAGAGGTAAGCACTGGTGGAAAATTGAGCAGGCACAATGTCCATGTTCAACAACTTGGCCCAGAAACAGTAACAGAGTTGTCCACATTTCATTTGTCTGTCACTGAACAAACACAAGATTTACATAGTAGCCTAGTCTTCGATCATCCACGAGGTTATTCTCGACAACTTCACAAGTGTATTGTGGCCCATCCGCAAGGACAAGCTGTTTTCGATGGAAATGTAAAGGTCAACAGGTAATTTTGTTGCATGTCCCTTTTTATTGTAATTTTGGTACTTGGTAACATTATTTGATCGTGTGCCTTACTTTATGTGATCTAGGTATATGATCACATTGCTAATTATCAGCATTTCTATTTTCCAGTTTACAAGTTACTGGTTTCTGATATAGGATTACTCGTTAAAAATTGATGCTAATGAATACCTGGAGAGGAAATGTCTGGCATTTGTATGGCTAATTGTCATATATCAATTATCTATTAGTTATTAGTCCATTTATCTTGTTTGCTATAGTCTAAAGATAGTTTTGAAGATGTCAGTGTCATGCTATTTGTGGTGTTTATAGCTCTACTTGAATTATGCAGATACGCACAACAAACAGATGCTGGACAACTAACGAGGAGTCTCCTCCTTGAACCTCGTGCAACCGTAAATGTAAAACCCAATCTCCAGATTATTGCTGATGATGTGAAGTGCTCCCATGGAGCTGCTATAAGTGACCTAGAAGAAAGCCAACTCTTCTACTTTCAAGCACGTGGTATTGACTTAAAAACAGCTAGAAAAGCTCTTGTCTTTTCCTTTGGAGCTGAGGTGATTGGACGTTTTCCNATGAGATAGTTTGTAGAGTTGTTTGGATGCTGGAAAATGAATTCCTTAGTTATTTGGTCTGGTTGGGTCGAGGAAGCTGAAGTACATTTATAGAGAAGGAAAATGGTACTGTGCGAGAATATTTGAGTCAGTTCATGATGTTTCAGGAAGATGAAGAATTATCTGGTAGCGAAAAGATTGAAAAAGATTGGTGACCTTTCTCGAAGATATATCTAATGAAAATTTGTGCTAATAAGATAAAAATAGAAATCAAAACAATGCATAAGGACAAGTTCATCAAAGGATGCAACATCAAAAAGAGTCAAAATTTCTCTTGATTGGAATAAGTAATTAAAGTATAATCTTAGGTAAAGTTAAGATTCAATATCATCAGCAATGTTATAAAATGAAATCTCTTCAAGGTTCCACCCTCTTCTATTAGGAAACTATTACCAAACTAATCTTTTTCAATGGCTGTCGGGTCAAAAAATGAACCCAATAACCAATTGATAGCTGTTCGGCCATGGCCCATAAAAAAGTTGGGCTGTGTGTTCAATTGCTGTACTGGACGTTTTAGGCTTAGTTCGTGATCCAAGGGCCACACAGTTCTTGGGCAAACCCAATTTTCTCAGATGCACACAAACCAATAGCAACCTTGCGAGTTTCAAAGTTGTAGCATTCATAAGCAGAAAAAGCTCCATGGAGAATCAAACCAACACAGAGATGCATCAAAGAAAGGGTAGCAGATTGGTTCTGTTTCCTCTTCCATTTCAAGGCCACATAAATCCAATGCTAAAGCTAGCAAACATTCTCCATTCACAAGGCTTCTCCATAACCATAATACACACCAGGGGCGGATCCAGCATGCCTACCCTCAGATTTTGAAAAAAATTTGTAAATATTTATAATTAATTCTTTTTATATCAAAAAAGTATATATATATATATGGCCTACAATAAAAGTAATCGTGATAATAGGTTAACGTCGCCCACCAATCATAAATATCACGGCTATGTTGGCCTAACAGTTTAATTATTATAAATATATTTATATATATATGCGGCTAATTAATCTCCACAGCTTTTTGTATTCTTAATTTTATTTAGTGAGTGCATCTTTTTGTTTTCGTCCTTGTTAGGGCCAAAAATCGTCCTTGACCCGAATAGGAAAACGGGCTCGACACTGAAGAAGAAGCCAGGCCCAATCCCGATATGACTCAACCAGATTAGGCCCATTCGGTACAAGATATAGCCAGCCCAAACCACGTGGGCACGAGCCTCCTAATCCCAGTCCATTTCTTAGGTCCATGGGCGAATCCAGAGCCCACAACCCCCTCAGAATACTTTCATACTCCTGATCAATCTCCCATTCAAGGTCAGCTTCCTATTCCTAATCACTTTCCTACTCGGAGTTACTCTCTTAATCAGAATCACCTTCGGACACTGGTAAGACAGCTTACCACGGCCCTAATTCTTCTAGGGTTTGCATCAGAGTCATACTAGGACTCCTACTTCTACCAGGATTGGGAGAACAGACGACCACTATATAAGCAGAGGCCAACCCTCTCACAAAGGACAGATGACATTATACCTTCACACTGAAAGCTCTGACTTGAGAGCTTCACATCACCGCCATAGTCACAGTCCCCAACTAGACTTCCGGTAACCTCTACTCCCTAACCCTCACTATATTAGCCTCTCACAGCCTTGTTGACTTGAGCGTCGGAGTGCCTACGGCAAACACCACCCCGGTGTTTCCCGTTTGCTTCACGCGTGTGGTTCTCTACGTGTGCAGGTGCAGCGGATCGCTAGTGGCCTCAACCTCACGGGATTAAACCCCCATTCGTATAGGTAGATTTTTACGTCTACAGTCCCTCGGTTGGAGTTAACTTTTTAAGATCCAAATTGTTCAACCTTTTAGTATTCAAGATGTAAACTATTTTCCGTTTTATTAGTTTTATGTAATATATATTATTTATTTTAATTTAGTTTATTTTAAGGTTGAATTATGTTTATTCTTTATTTTTTTAGGTTTTTTATTCTAATGAAGAAAAATATGAATCTTATGAGTTTTGTTTGATTTTGTAATTGATTGAAAATATTATTATCAATTTGACTTTAGATATAACAAATACATTTATAAAATTAATTTTTTATTTATTAAAGGACAACTTGATTTGTACCAATCATTAATATACTAATAATGATATTTTTATTATTTTATAAAGTAATTAGTTGGTTAAGTATATTCTAATAATAATTAAATTAAATCTAGTTGATCTATGCCAATAATTTAAATGTTGGAAAATTGATTAGTAAATTATTTAAGTTCACTAAAATGATTTTAAATATAAGAAAATTAACACAATAAAATGATTAATTAATTACTAAAATAATCTTTTAATTAGATCTAATTGTTACATCAAAAAATGTAATAAGTCAGTTTTTATAATTTTATTAATTAAAGTTTCATTAGTCTTTCTTTATAAATATTATACTATCTTTTTTTATTTGATAGCTATGATATCCAATTATTTTAAGAGATTAAATAAAATTCTAACAAAAATTGTGTTTCGTTGTTAATTGGATGTTATTTTCAATACATTTGCTCAAAGTTTTACCTAAGGTTTGATGATTTTTTAAAAATTTTCCGCAATTGTTTGGCAAACAATGATGAAGCCGTGGAGAGCCCCTCGGCAAAAATCCTAGCTCTGCTACTGCCCACGAGGCGCGGCAGCTGTGTAGGTCTGAGAATGAATTTTTTAATGGACCTATTGTATAATGTAATCTGATTTTATAACCAAAGTCTCTGGAGATCATGTTTACTCATTTTTATTTCCTACTAGTAACATATCTGCCATTAGAAAATTTCAGTGCATTGAAAAATAATTGGTGTCCCTATCAAAAGCTACGAAAGTAATTTGATAGAGTTAACAAGATATTATTTTTTGGGAGGGCTAAATATACATAAAAAGATTATTGACCAATCAAATTTTATTAGTAAATTTTTTCAAATTTTTATTTTTATCTTTTTAGAATTCTAGAGGGAACCTCCCCTAGCTCCACCTCTGCAACTTCTTATAAAATCTGAGGTGTGAAATTGAAGTGATATTTATTATACAACAATGCTAGTTTTACAAAGACACATACAAATGGGGCATACAAAGATAATCTTCACCCTTGATTTTCATAATTTCTCTCTCTCTCTCTTTCTCTTTCTCTTTTTCCGTTTTTTCTTCTGGATGATGTCACTTTGTGACCCTCTTTATATGAGTCTTTATAAGGATAGCATTTTTCTTTATTATATATCAATTATAATAATATTATATATCAACTCTAATCTATATTATGACAGATATATTAATATTAATATATATATGACCAACATAATACGTTGTTACCTTTTAATTATTTTTTATTAATAGTTTCCAACAATGACTTATGGAGTCATAAGAAAATTCCAATCCCATGAGGAAATTGCGGATATGATCAACAAAAATGAATTGCCAGCTGACAAGTTTGGGACTTTTAATTCTCTTATTTTTATTGATCATGTCCGCAATTTCCTCATGGGATTGGAATTTTCTTATGGAAAAAAACAAGAAGAAAAGTAAACGTTATGGAAAAAAAATTAAATACTAGTGGCTGTGATTGATTGATACTGAGGTTTGGAGTGGATAAGTTTAAGTTTGGTAGATGAGCATGTTAATATTTGATGACTTCAATTACCTACAGGATCTGCCGGTTAATATTAATGGCTAACGAGACAAGAAATAATAGAAACAGTACTGTTAATTCGTTGATGCATGATGGATAGATTAATATAGATGCACAAAGAGAAAAGGAAATCTACAAAATATAATGCTACTCAACACAATTAAAAATGATAAGAAGTTTATTAATGAAATTCATGGATTTCACCTTTGATAAAACATTTATTAATTTCAACACCCAGAAAAAGGTGATCATATGTGCTTTATTATAAAGACTAATTTAAGGCCTTATTCCATTGATAAGTGTAGTTTAATTATTTTCATTTTGCCCTTCAAATGCTTCAAGGGCAAAATACAACCTTATAGTTAGTCCCACTAGGGCAAGTAAATGTGCTTGTTGCATCATCCTTAGGGTAACTGTAAACATCTGGGCATCTATCTTTGAAATACTTGGAGTAAGTTGTAGGTCCACAGCTGCCAGAATTGCAGCAGTGCTCCTCAGTCTTGAAAACAGGACATGGCCCGTTACATCCTCCAGGAACCTTCAGCTCATTCGGGCACTGACCGATGATATCAGCTGTGCATTTGATCACGCGGTTGCATCCAGCTGAGACTGAACTAAACTCCATTGGAACATTAAACCCATCAATATTAGACATGTCAATAAAGTCCATGTCCATGTACTGCTTCAAAGCATACTCAGCCAATGTGTTTGGTGGTGCACCATATCCTTCGCAGTTGAGAAGCCCGTTACAATCACCCGTTTCACACTTGCCCTTTCCATTAGCATCAAACTGGCAATTGGTTCGGGCCCAAATGCGGGCTTCAGTGGTGCCAGGGTCTGCAGTGATGGTCCATGTTTGACCATGATCAAGTTGTCTACCACCACCAGGCTTAGCAGCGGCCCAGACAGTGTACTGGCAATTGTTTGTGATATCAAAAGAGGTCGCATTGGCCAAGGTGATGGAAAGGGTAATTAGAAGGAATGAAGAAACGGAGAGGATATGCAAGAACTTCATTTTGGAAAGCTTATTGATTTGTGACTCTGAATGGTGTTTGTGAAGGCGAGTTTATATAGAAACCGAAAATCAGACTACATCATTGTAATTTGTTAGATGATGTGTTAATTAATGTCGTTTACTTGAAAAGTATAAGTCAAGATAGTGAACAAATTAAGTTCATGCATCAAAAAGTCATCCACTGGCTAATTTAGTTGTGGGAAATCAACCATATGTTGAAATATCATGTACTTTCTAGTTAGAAACTAAACTATGAGATGACCCACACCACAATTTAAATACATAAAATTAATAAATATTTTATTGGCAGTGTACGGCTCATTCACGCATCAAAAAGTCATCCACTGCCGAACAAATTAATTAATGTTGTTTACTTGAAAAGTATAAGTCAAGATAGTGAACAAATTAATTTCATGCATCAAAAGTTCATCCACTGGCTAATTTAGGTGTGGGAAATCAACTATATGTTGGAATATCAAGTGCTTTCTAGCTGTTTAGAAACCAAACAATGAGATGACGGACACCACAATTTAAGTACATATAATTAATAGATTGATTTTATTGGTAGTGTAAGGCTCATTCATCCTCAAAAAGTCATCAACTGGCGAAGCTCCCATAATCCAAGAGTAAGGACATGTTTCCACCCAAGGCTGGCAACTTTCACATAATCCAAGAGTAAGGGATATCTTTCCACCCAAGGTTTAGCGAAATCTCATAAATTCCAGATTGTCAATCTTTAAATTAATATGTTTATGACTTTTGAGTTATGGTATAATATCGGTAGTGTTATTATCAAACTACCCTTGAAAAATAAATTAAAATTACTTTTGAACTCCTAGATTTTGGCCATTCTCGAAATCCTTTCAGGCCACACAACTTCTTTTTTAGGTCGATTTGGCAATTTTCCAAAGCCGACGACCTTCCCCAACACCACACACAGTGTTATGCTTAAAAAGTTAGGGTTGACATGGACTCTCGTTAGCAAGAGCCAATTAGGATTCAAGAAGGTTTTGTGCCGTCCAGGCGCTGTCATGTCACGTAGTGACGGGAGAGATGTGGTTCTTGTCAGCGCAGCAGATGAATGTTAGGCTTGCGAGTGGCCAGGGGTTATTCACCTGATCAAGCCCTACACAATTTGAGGATATTTCTTGTGCAGATAACCAATGAGATGCAAGGAAGGACTTGCATGATAGTTACCCACTTGCAGACTCATAATCATTACATTGAACTCTCCCACTATAAATAGAGGACACCCCTCTTATTTACGGGATTGACTAATCTTAGTTTAAAACAGCTTACACATATTCTCTCTAGATTGTAACTCAACTCACCACACACGACCTGACTGTACCTATCTATTAATAAAATAGCAGTGGACGTAGGATTCACTTTTGAGCATTCGAACCACTTCAAAATTTGCTTCCCATTTATTCTCTCGTTTCATATTTTCCTATCACATGTACTTTTTAAGTCTGCTTAGTACTTTGCACGTGCGAGTCGTTGGTGCCAAAATCAAGAATCAATAGTTTGGCGCTAGAAGGGGAGCTCTGATGCATGCGATCTGACCATGCAATCGGAGAACTCTGATGCGTGCAATCTACGATCTGGCCATACGATTGGAGAACTCTGATGCGTGCGATCTGCGATCTGGCCATGAGATCAGAGATCTTTGATGCGTGCGATCTGGCCACGCGATGTGAGAGCTCTGATGTGTGTGATCTGCGATCTGATCATGCCATCAGGGAACTCTAATGCGTGCGATCTAGCCACGTGATATGCGAGCTCTGATGCATGCGATCTGCGAACTAATCATGCCATTGCGGAACTCTGATGCGTGCAATCTTAGATCTGAGCACGCGATTTGAGAACTCTGATGTTTGCGATCTATGATATGGGCATGCGATATGAGAGCTTTGATGCAGCAATTTGCGATCTAACCACCCCATCAGGAAACTCTAATGCGTGCGATCTGTGATCTGACAAAGGGATCTAAGAACTCTGATGCGTGCGATTTGACCACGCCATTGGGGAACTTTGACATGTGCAATCTGCGATTTGACCACGCGATCAGAGAACTCTGATGCGTGTGATCTGACCACGCGATCGCAAGGCTCTAATGCGTGCGATCTACGATCTGACCACGTCATCAGGGAACTCTGATGCGTGCTATCTGCGATCTGACCATACCATCGGGGAGCTTGGACGCAGGTTCAAGACCTATGCTATGACCTCCTTACAGCTCAGTCAGCTGGACTAAATGTCATTCGAGACAAGTCAAGTCGCGATATAATTATGAAGTTCTCAAGGTTCAATCCTTAAACCTTAAAAACTTGGGGACTTCTGTTATAAGAGTCAATCACGATTTAAGAAGGTTTTGTGTCGTCCAGACACTTTCACGTCCCGCAGTGATGGGAGAGGTATGGTTCTTGTCAGCGTAGTATATGAATGCCAGGCTTACGAGTGGCCAGGGGTTATTCACCTGCCCAAGCCCTATGCAATTTGAGGATATTTCTCGTGCAGTGACCAATGGGATGCAAGGAAGGACTTGCACAACAGCTACCCACTTGCAGACTCGTAATTATTACCTTGAACTCTCCCCCTATAAATAGAGGACACTCCTCTCATTTAAAGAATTGACTGATCTTAGTTTAAAACAGCTTACACACATTCTCTTTAAATTGTAACTCAGCTCGCCATACGCGACCTGATTGTATCTATCTATTAATACAAGAGCAGTGGACGCAGGATTCGCTTTTAAGTATCCGATCTACTTTAAAAATTACTTCCAATTTATTCTCTCGTTTTATATTTTCCTATCACGTGTAGTTTCTAAATTTGTTTAGCATTTTGCACATACGAGTTGTTAGTGTCAAAATCAAGCATCAACACACAACACCCTTGTCCATCCAGCACCAAAACCTCACCCTCTTCCCGTGAATTCACCTACCATCACCTGGCATCCTTCACCATCACCCACACACAAGCCTGACTCCCCCTCAACCATCACCCAACACCCTTCAACATTTTAGCCAGTGGCAGATCCAGCCACTTTTTCGGTGGGCCACGGCCCACCCTCAAATTTTTTTTAAAAAAATATTAATATGCATAATTTATATATTTTGGCCCACCCTAACAAAAATATTAATAGACAAAAATAGTAATGTATAATAAATTTCAAAAATATTAATAGACAAAAATAGTAATGTATAATAAATTTTTATTTTGGCCCACCCTAAAAAAAATTCCTGGATCCACTACTTATTTCAGCCCCCACCTTAGCCACCGTCCCCACCGCGAGTTTGGAGAAGTTTGGTTTGTTTGATTGTGAAGTTGCTTTAATTGTTTGATTTAGGCACAGTCACAGTCACGACTCCATTTTCCATGGAAGCCTTAACTTGATCGGTCTTGGCATTTTCTGGTAACCTGAACCTCCTCAAGAACTGACCACTGCTTCTATCAACACGATGCCAAGTGTCATTCTTCTCTTCCAGTTCTTTCTTTCTCTCCCCGCTTATTTGCAAGACATGGCTTTCTTCAATCTCGACCTTCACTTCTTCTTTCTTGAGGCCTGGCAGATCAGCCTTGAAAACGTGGGTTTTCGGGGTCTCTTTCCAGTCTATGCGAGCTTTGGCAAACGCAGCCGTCTCGTTGGAGAGTTCGAAGCGAGGAACTGAAGAGATTGAGAGGTTTGAGAAGGGAAAGTCTTGAAATGGATCCCATATATCAAGAGAGAGTGGGTCGAAGATGTTGGTTCTTCGGCCGAAGAAGTTGTTTGGAATCAGAGACATTGTTGTGTTTTTCTTAAAGAGAGAAAGTTTGCAAATGAGATAGTTTGTTGAGTTGTTTGGATGCTGGGAAAATGAATTCCTTAGTTATTTGGTCTGGTGGGGTTGAGGAAGCTGAAGTACATTTATAGAGATGGTAAATGGTACTGTGAGAGAATATTTGAGGCAATTCATGATGGTTCAGGAAGATGAAGAATTATCTGGTAGCGAAAAGATTGAAAAAGATTGGTGACCTTTCTCGAAGATATATCTAATGAAAATTTGTGAGTAAAGAAACAGTTAATAAGTATCGTGTTTCATGGATGCTTCATATTATACTCGATAAATGAGAGTGCATGCATGTGATGAAATGAAACGCAACAGTATCATATTCGATCAAAGCTAAATTGACGGTGAATGTAACTAGCATAAATATCAAAGTTCTAGCATTCATGAGCAGAAAAAGCTCCATGAATAGATTAATATAGATGCACGCTAAACAAAAGAGAAAAAGAAATCTACAAAATCTAATGCTACTCAAGTACTCAACACAATTAAAAAAAGATAAGAAGTCTATTAATGAAATTCATGGATTTCACCTTTCATAAAACATTTATTAATTTCAACACCCAGAAAAGGTGAGCATATGTGCTGATTTATAAAGACTAATTTAAGGCCTTATTCCATTGATAAGTGTAGTTTAATTATTTTCATTTCGCCCTTCAAATGCTTTAAGGGCAAAATACAACCTTATAGTTAGTCCCACTAGGGCAAGTAAATAGGCTTGTTGCATCATCCTTAGGGTAACTGTAAACATCTGGGCATTTATTTTTGAAATACTTGGAGAAAGTTGTAGGTCCACATTTTCCAGAATTGCAACAGTGCTCCTCAGTCTTGAAAACAGGACACGGACCATTACATCCTCCACGAACCTTCAACTGATTCGGGCATTGACCGATGATATCCGCCGTGCATTTGATAACGCGGTTGCATCCACTTGAGACTGAACTAAACTCCATTGGAACATTAAACCCATCAATATTAGACATGTCGATAAAGTCCCTGTCCATGTATTGCTTCAAAGCGTACTCAGCCAATGTGTTTGGTGGTGCACCATATCCTTGGCATTCGAGGAGCCCATTACAATCACCCGTTTCACACTTGCCCTTTCCATTACCATCAAAATGGCAATTGGTTCGGGCCCAAATGCGGGCTGCTGTGGTGCCAGGTTTGGCAGTGATGGTCCATGTTTGACCATGGCCAAGTTGTTTACCACCACCGGGCACAGCAGCGGCCCAGACAGTGTAATGACAATTGTTTGTGATAGCAAAAGAGGCCGCATTGGCCAAGGTGATGGAAAGGGTAATTAGAAGGAATGAAGAAACGGAGAGGATATTCAAGAACTTCATTTTGGAAAGATTATTGATTTGTGACTCTGAGTGGTGTTTGTGAAGGTGAGTTTATATAGAAACCGGAAATCGGACTACGTCATTGGAATTTGTTAGATGATATATTAATTAATGTCGTTTACTTGAAAAGTATAAGTCAAGATAGTGAACAAATTGATTTCATGCATCAAAAAGTCATCCACAGGCTAATTTAGCTGTGGGAAATCAACCATATGTTGCAATATCAAGTACTTCCTAGCTGTTTAGAAACTAAACTATGAGATGGCTGACAACACAATTTAATTACATATAATTAATAGATTGATTACATTGGTAGTGTAAGGCTCATTCACGCATCAAAAAGTCATCCACTGCCGAACAAATTAATTAATGTCGTTTACTTGAAAAGTATAAGTCAAGATAGTGAACGAATTAATTTCATGCATCAAAAGTTCATCCACTGGCTAATTTAGCTGTGGGAAATCAACTATATGTTGGAATATCAAGTGCTTTCTAGCTGTATAGAAACTAAACTATGGGATGACCCACACCACAATTTAAATACATATAATTAATAGATTGATTTTATTGGTAGTGTAAGGCTCATTCATGCATCAAAAAGTCATCCACTGGCAAAGTCTCCCGTAATCCAAGAGTAAGGACATGTTTCCATAGAACTGGTCAAGGACCAGTCCCAAGTGGGCCAGGTCTAATCCTTTTGGGACTGGTTCCGTTTGGGATTGATCTCGTTTGAGACCAGCCGTTCATGGGTCTGACACCGATCCTAAGCCCATCAGTATTTTTAGGACCCGAACAAGTCCTATGGGCTCAGGACTTTCTAGCTAGTTAGAATTTAGAAACTAAACTATGAGATGGCCGACACCACAGTTTAAATACATATAATTAATAGATTGATTTTATTGGTAGTGTAAGGGTCATTATCAAAAAGTCATCCACTGCCGAACAAATTAATTAATGTCGTTTACTTGAAAAGTGTAAGTCAACAAAGAAAATTTGCAAATGAGATAGTTTGTAGAGTTGTTTGGATGCTGGGAAAATATGCACACAAACCAATAGCAACCTTGCGAGTTTCAAAGAATTAATTATCAATTCTCTAGAAAAACTTAGCTGAAAAACAAAGATCAAAGTACTCCCTTAAAGTAAAGAAACAGTTAATAAGTTTCGTGTTTCGTGGATGCTTCATATTATACTCGATAAATGACAGTGCATGCATGTGATGAAATGAAAGGCAACAGTATCATATTCGATCAAAGCTAAATTGACGGTGAGTGTAACTAGCATAAATATCAAAGTTCTAGCATTCATAAGTAGAAAAAGCTCCATGGAGAACCAAACCAACACAGAGATGCATCAAAGAAAGGGTCGCAGATTGGTTCTGTTTCCTCTTCCATTTCAAGGCCACATCAATCCAATGCTACAGCTAGGAAACATTCTCCATTCACAAGGCTTCTCCATAACCATAATGAACACCAACTTCAAATCTCCGAACCCTTCAAACTACCACACTTCACTTTTCACTTTATTTCGAAAATTTATCTGAATCTGAAGCCTCCACAACTGATCTTGCTGTTCTTGTTCAACTGCTTGACACAAAATGTGTAGAGCCTTTTCAGATTGCTTAACTAAGTTGTTGTCAGATGTTGAGGAGGAGCCCGTTGCCGCTGATCTCAGAGCCATATTTTCCTTCACTCAAGCTGTTGCTGAAAATCTCAAACTCCCCATGATGGTGTAAGAACGGTGGTGCTTCCTCCTTTGTTGTTTTTACCGCTTTTCCATTTCTAAGAGAAAAGGGTATCTCCCCATTCAAGGTGTGTGTTCCATTTTTTTTTTTTTAAATCTTTCTGATCAAGAATCAGTTTTCGTCTGCATTTAGTGATCTCATTGATTGTATTGCCAAAACTGGCTCTCATGTGTGGCTTGTTCGTTAATTTTTCTTTATCAGATTCTAAATTAGAAGAACCAGTGGTAGAGCTTCCACCTCTCAAGGTAAAAGACCTTCAACGATCAACTCGCGATCTCCAGAAACATATTGAATTAATAAATGGCATGGTTGATGGAGCCAAGGCCTCTTCAGGAGATTGGAATACATTTGAAGATCTTGAGGAATCAGCATTGGCAAATCTTGGCCAACAATTTTCGTCCCTATGTTCAATAGGCCCATTTAACACTGCTTTCCAGCCTCTTCAAGTAGCTTGTTGACACAAGATCAAAGCTGCATTTCTTGGCTAGAGAAACAATCACCCAAGTCAGTAATTTATGTGAGCTTTGGAAGTCTTGCTGCAATCAAAGAAAATGAATTTTTGGAAATAGCCTGGGGGCTAGCCAATAGCAAGCAACCATTTTGTGGGTGGTTCGACCGGATTGACCAATGTTCGGAGTGGCTTGAACCATTACCAAGTGGGTTCCTGGAAATGATTGATGGAGGGGACATATTGTGAAATGGGCTCCACAACAAGAGGTGCGGCCCACCCTGCTGTTGGAGCATTTTGGACTCATAATGGGTGGAATTCAACATGGAGAGCATTTGTGAAGGTGTTCCATGATTTGTATGCCTTGTTTCACTGACCAAAGAGCAATGCAAGATATGTAAGTGATGTTGGAAAGTTGGGGTGCAACTGAGAATGGTTTGATAGAGAAAAGATTGAGAGGCAATTAGAAGACTAATGGTGGATAAAGAAGGAGAAGAAATCAGAGGCAGAATTTTGTGCTTAAAGGAAGGCAAATATTTGCTTGAGGCAGGGTGGTTCTTCAAGTGAATCCCTGGACAGCTTGGTTAGCCACATTTTATCAATAGAAACATTCACTTTCAACTTCATTAAGTCCTTTCAATGCAAATGTTAGCATCTAAAGCGTTATTGATCAAAACTGAGTTACTGTTTTCCAATAATGACTCCTATCTAGCTGATTTAGTGAATACATATTGGGAAGAGGTTTTTATTTGGGATTTTTGTGCTGAAAATTTAAACTAATATCTATTCTCAATACTAAACTAATTTCTTTCAAAGAGTTGCTAATTTGATAGTCAGACTAGATGGTGCACTGATGCAGATTTTTAATCACATCTGTGGCTTTGGTCCCAATTGATGACATCAGTGGCTATCACTGCTATCAATGTATCAACCATCCGCTTTAAATTCTGAAATATGTGGAAGAACAGAGCAGGCCTACTTCATCAATGCTTGCATGTGGACAGTCCTATAACCTCAGTGGAATTTCAATTTATACACGCAAGAGGATGAAAATTGTGGCCATCTCCTTCAGTGAGTTGTCAACTATAAACAGCCATGACACTTTGTCATCTCATACTCATTTATATCAACTTAATTTTACTAGTGTGAGGCATGCATATACTATGCTTATGCTAGCCAAAATTCATTGAAAGGCAATTCTCAAATCATACAGTTGGGTATCTTTTAATATAAATCCAGCCCGTATCTAAAAATACTATAAAAAGGTAATTATAAGAGATCTAGCTGAGGATTGTAATACATAACTATGGTTGTTATTTGAAATTCTGAAAGTTACTAGTAAGAAAAGATTTAAAAAAATTTGAAGCTTGGATTCGTCTATACTGGCTTGTTTCGAGTCTTGAGTTAAGGATTAATGCTGGTCTGGATAATTTCATTGGAATGAGTTCATAAACTATTATTTTGATTTTGATTTTTAATTTAGGTTTAGAAATTTTTTATCCCCAGATTCACAATCAGAAGCACCAGTTCCAGATTTTCATCCATTGAGAGTGAAAGACATTCCTATAATTAGAACACGTATTCTGGAGAAGCTTAACATGATTTTTCAGATCAAGATGTCTTCAAGATTGATATGGAACTCCTTTCAGGACCTAGAACAAGATGCATTGACCGTTTAACAATAATATGTAATTAGAGTTGCTAAGGATGTATGGTTAAGATCAGCGGCGGATCCAGCCCACTTTTGGCCCACTCTCAATTTTTTTTTTAAATATTAATATATATAATTTTTAGATTTTAGCCCACCCTAACAAAAATATTAATAAGGTAAAAATATTAATATGTAATTAGTTTTTATTTTGATCCACCCAAACAAAATTTTCTAGACCCACCACTGATTAAGATGTTATTTTGGATTAAAATATATTTTATGTTAGGTACAACAATAGGTCTACAATGTATAAAGTTTGTTATATCTTGTTGAATGCATATGAAATATACAAGTCCTTCTTCTCTCTTATCTTTTTCCTTGTTGGTCCACTTGAAAACTCCCCTATTTAAGCTACAGATAAAGGAGACGAGGCTCCAAAAGTATCTGATAACATTAACCAATGGGGGAACAAATCGCCATTGTTGGAGCTGGTATTAGTGGACTTATTGCCTGTAAGTACTGCCTGTCAAAGGGTTTCAAACCCCTTGTTTTTGAGTCTCAAAGTTGCATTGGAGGAGCGTGGACTAAAACTTTCGAGACCACAAAGCTACAGACTCCGAAATCATTGTATCAGTTCTCGGATTTTCCCTGGCCATCTTCGTCAACTGAGGAGTTTCCTGACCAACATCACGTTTTGGATTATGTTCAATCTTATGCACACCAATTAGACTTGGTTAAGCATATCAAATTCGATTCCAAGGTTGTTTCCATTGAATTTGAAGGCTCTTCCGATGACGAGATGCAGTCCTGGAGTTTGTGGAATGGCAATGGTTTGCCCTTTAGCCCTCAAGGGAAATGGAAGGTCATGGTAGAGGACTTACAAAACAATTCAACAGAGGTATTCATATTTTTCATTTCTTTAGGATTAGTTCAAATGTTTACATCATCAATGGCTTTTATATGCAATTATTTTTAAAGAATCTAATACTAATGTTCAATCATGGTCTAACAAATTAAGTTAGGTTTACCAAGTGGACTTTGTGATTCTGTGTGTGGGGAGATTAAGTGGTGTTCCAAACATCCCGGAATTTCCTCCAAGCAAGGGTCCAGAAGCATTTCATGGCAAGGTGATACATTCCATGGACTATGCCGCCATGGATTATGAAAGTGCAGCCAAATTTGTCAAAGGGAAGCGGGTTACTGTTGTTGGGTTCCAGAAATCTGCATTGGATATTGCAATGGAGTGCTCAGCAGCCAATGGTAAGACAAATTAATCTTGACTCAAACTGCCATCCAAAACGAAAGCAGTTATATACAAATTATCTACATGTTCCAATTTATTGCACTAATCTTCCTGATCTGAATTCCAGGGGTGAAAATTCCATGTACAATTTTATACAAGACTGAACATTGGAATGTACCTGATCACCTTCCTTGGGGGTTACCTATGGCATTTCTTTATCTTAATAGGTTCTCAGAGCTTTTGCTTCATAAGCCTGGAGAAGGGATCCTGCTAAGTCTCTTGGCAACATTGCTTTCACCACTGGTAGCATTTCTTTGTTGGGTCTATTTGTCCTTTTAAACTACATTGAGAAGAATTTATCTTTTAAGGGTCTAACTTACATAGCATGCAATTACAGAGATGGGGAATATCAAAATTTGTGGAAACTTATATCAAGAAGAAGCATCCATTGGCCAAGTATGGAATGATACCAAAACATAGTTTCCTTCAAGATATCAGTTCATGCCTAGTATCAACAGTACCAGAAAAGTTCTATGAGAAAGTTGAAAAACCTGTCTCCCTTTGCGAAATGCAGTTTGCCTATTTGTGATAGTCCCCCATGAACTTAGATGGGTGCAGCTGATGAGATTTTTTAATCACATCTGTGGCTTTGGTCCCATTGATGACATCAGTGGGCTCATCACTGCTATCAATGCATCCAACTATCCCGCTTTAAATTCTGAAAATATGTGAAGAACAGAGCAGGCATACTTTCATCAATGCATTGCATGTGGACAGTCCTATAACCTCAGTGGAATTTCAATTTATACACGCAAGAGGATGAAAATTGTGGCCATCTCCTTCAGTTGATGTCAACTATAACAGCCATGACACTTTTCATCTCATACTCATTTATATCAACCTTAATTTTAACTAGTCTAGGCATGCATAATACTAAAGCTTATGCTAGCCAGAATTCATTGAAAGGGCAAATTCTCAAATCATACAGTTGGGTAATCTTTTTAATATAATCTAGCCCGTACTTAAAAAAATACTATAAAAAGGTAATTATAAGAGATCTAGCTGAGGATTGTAATACATAACTATGAGTTGTATTTGAAATTCTGAAAGTACTAGTAAGAAAAAGATAAACAAATTCTTTTTTGAGTGCTTGGTGAAAAACCCTAGCCCGAGTGTATCCCTTTTTGTTAACCCTAAATCTCTGAATAACAAAATACGCGTTCTTGTAAGTGTCACTGTTGGGCTTCTTTATATACTAAGTCATCAGCAGTTCTCAGCCCTTGGATCTGTCTTGATCTGATGGCTGAAACTTGGTAATGGCTTTAAACAAAACGACCCCGTTTTGACTCAAGTGAAACGGCTCCGTTTTTTGGCTTCACAAAACTTTCAGTTTGTGATAGCAAAAGAGGCCGCATTGGCCAAGGTGATGGAAAGGGTAATTAGAAGGAATGAAGAAATGGAGAGGATATGCAAGAACTTCATTTTGGAAAGACTATTGATTTGTGACTCTGAGTGGTGTTTGTGAAGGTGAAGGTGAGTTTAGATAGAAACCGGAAATTGGAGTACGTTATTGGAATTTGTTAGATGATATATTAATTAATGTCGTTTACTTGAAAAGTATAAGTCAAGATAGTGGACAAATTAAGTTCATAAATCAAAAAGTCATCCACTGGCTAACTTAGCTGTAGCTGTGGGAAATCAACCATATGTTGGAATATCATGTACTATCTACTTATCTAGTTAGAAACTAAACCATGAGATGACCCACACCACAATTTAAATACATATAATTAATAGATATTTTATTGGTAGTGTAAGGCTCATTCACGCATCAAAAAGTCATCCACTGCCAAACAAATTAATTAATGTCGTTTACTTGAAAAGTATAAGTCAAGATAGTGAACAAATTAATTTCATGCATCAAAAGTTCATCCACTGGCTAATTTAGCTGTGGGAAATCAACTATATGTTGGAATATCAAGTGCTTTCTAGCTGTTTAGAAACTAAACAATGAGATGACGGACACCACAATTTAAATACATATGATTAATAGATTGATTTTATTGGTAGTGTAAGGCTCATTCATGCATCAAAAAGTCATCCAGTGGCGAAGTAAGGACATGTTTCCACCCAAGGCTGGCGACTTTCACATAATCTTGGGCAAACCCAATTTTCTCATATGCACACAAACCAATAGCAACCTTGCGACTTTCAAAGAATTAATTATCAATTCTGTAGAAAAACTTAGCTAAAAAACAAAAATCAATGTACTTCCTTAAAGTAAAGAAACAGTTAATAAGTTTCATGTTTCGTGGATGCTTCATATTATACATTTATACTCGGTAAATGAGAGTGCATGCATGTGATGAAATGAAACGCAACAGTATCATATTCGATCAAAGCTAAATTGACGGGGAGTGTAACTGGCCTAAATATCAAAGTTCTAGCATTCATAAGCAGAAAAAGCTCCATGGAGAACCAAACCAACACAGAGATGCATCAAAGAAAGGGTCGCAGATTGGTTCTGTTTCCTTTTCCATTTCATGTAAAATACATTCATACTCCAATATTCATATAAAAGTGATAATACAATCAATTTCAATATAAAATCTCCATGGAATATATGCGGAAGTAAATGACAAACCTCTAGCCATAGCAATTGTTGTTTAATCTTCTTGCTCCTTCAAAAATTACAAGATCTTCCACTGATTGCAATTTTAGAGTGATGATTTTGAAACTACAATAAAAACTACGTCACATGGGGACCTGTAAAGTCTCCTTATTATATGCAGTTGTCTTTCCATCAAAGACAACTGCTCAAGAGACACAACCGTATGACCACATCAGTAAGGACCAAAATATAATTATATGAAAAGTGTAGGACCATATTGCAAAAAGTCTAACATTCTCCCACTTGGTCCAAACATGTATAATATAATCCAGAACACAAGAGATGTATATGCGGTATGTTCAATTAGAAAGGGGAAATTACATGAATCATAGCGGTAAGTCCATTTTAAACAAGTATTACCTTCCATGTATTACAATGCAATTTTTCTCTTTCTAAATAAACGCTTAAATGTGGAATATCACTTTATGAACAACCATCAAATGTTTGTTCTAGGTCCTCTAGAATGTTTGCTTGTCTCCAACCAAAATGTATACAACTTAAAAGAGAAAATAAACTAAATTACAAAGTTTCAGACAATAAAAGTATTACCTCTCATAGTGACAAAGCGGGACATAGTCCCATTTGAACAACATTTTTAGACCCCATAAGTTTATTAATTTTATTAAATACCCCACAAAAAAGTTTAAAAACTAACAAAAACACCCCTATCCACCAATACTTGCCAGATTTCGGCAACCACCGTCGGTGGTAGTCGAAATCTGTCACAACAGTCACACCACCACCAGAAAAGGCTAGATCTGGCCGTCAGCGTCGGCCAAAGAAATGGCCGTTGTTGACTATCAACGACGGCCAAATCTTGGCCATCATTGACAATAACAACGGCCATATCTTGGCCGTCGCTGACGGCCAAAGATGGCCTTTTCCGGCCGTCGAAGGCCACATCCGGCCTTAGATCTCACCTTTTCCGGCTAGATCAGTGGTGGATATGGCCGGAAAAGGCCATATCGATCGAATACCCGCCAAATCCGACAGGTATGTGTGGTTATCCAATTTTTCGGCAGATTCCGGCGGTGGTGGCGGAATCTGGCATTGCGGGTGATAGGGGTGTTTTGTATTTTATAATTTTAATATTTGGGGTGTTTATTAAATTAGCAAACCTGGGGGCTTTTCATAAATTTTTAAATTTTATCTTGTAATATTCCCCTATCCAACTATCTAATACTATTTCTAAAATCTTACCCAAAATAATAAACCAAACGCACCCCTATTATATTCAACTCTAATCTATATTATGACAGATATATTAATATTAATATATATGACTAACATAATACGTCGTTACTTTTAATTATTTTTATATAGTTTTCAACAATAAGTTAGGAGTCATAAGAAAATTCCAATCCCATGAGGAAATTGCGGATATGATCAACAAAAAGAATTGCCAACTGACAAGTTTGAGACTTTTAATTCTCTTTTTTGATAGTCAACAAGAAAAGTAAAATACTGAGGTTGGAGTCGATAAGTTCAGTTTAGTAGATGAGCATGTTTGATGACTTCAATTACCTACAGGATCTGGCCGTTAATATTAATGGTAACGAGACAAGAAATAACAGAAACAGTACTGTTAATTGCTTGATGCATGATGGATAGATAATATAGATGACACAAAGAGAAAAGAAAATCTACAAAATATAATGCTACTCAACACAATTAAAAATGAAAGAAGTTTATTAATGAAATTCATGGATTTCACCTTGATAAACAATTTACTAATTTCAACACCCAGAAAAGGTGAGCATATGTGCTGATTTATAAAGACTAATTTAAGGCCTATTCCATTGGTAAGTGTAGTTTAATTATTTTCATTTCGCCCTTCAAATGCTTCAAGGGCAAAATACAACCTTATAGTTAGTCCCACTAGGGCAAGAAATGTGCTTGTTGCATCACCTTAGGGTAACTGTAAACATCTGGGCATCTATCTTTGAAATATTGTATAAGAAATATTGTATGGGAATGATGTATGTGTAGTATTATTCTAAAATGAAATCTCTTCAAGGTTCCACCCTCATCTACTAGGAAAGTATTACCAAACTAATTTTTAAATGGCTGTCGGGTCAAAAAATGAACCCAATGCCAATTGACTGTGTTGGGCAGGCCCATAAAACAGTTGGGCTACCTGTTCAATGCTGTACTGAAGCTTAGGCTTAGTTCGTGATCAAGGGTCACACCGTTTTGGGCAAACCCAATTTTTCATATGCACACAAACCAATAGCAACCTTGCGCGTTTCAAAGAATAATTATCAATTCTGTAGAAAAACTTAGCTAAAAAACAAAGATCAAAGTAACTTCCTTAAGTAAAGAAACAGTTAATAAGTTCTAGCATTCATAAGCAAGCGAAAAAGCTCCATGGAGAACAAACAACAACAGAGATGCATCAAAGAAAGGGTCGCAGATTGTTCTGTTTCCTTTCCATTTCAAGGCCACATAAATCCAATGCTACAGCTAGCAAAAATTCTCCATCACAAGCTTCTCCATAACCATAAACACACCAACTTCAACTCTCCGAACCCTTAAAATACCCACACTTCGCTTTCCATTTTATTCCTGAAAATTTATCTGAATCTGAAGCCTCCACAACTGATCTTGCTGTTCTTGTTCAATGCTTAACACAAATGTGTAGAGCCTTTACGATTGGTAACTAAGCTGTTGTCAGATTGTTGAGGGAGCCAGTTGCTGCCTGATCTCAGATGCCATATTTTCCTTCACTGAAGCTGTTGCTGAAAATCTCAAACTCCCCATGATGGTGTTAAGAACCGGTGGTGCTTCCTCCTTTGTTGTTTTTACCGCTTTTCCATTTCTAAGAGAAAGAGGGTACTCCCCATTCAAGTGTGTGTTCCATTTTTTTTTAAATCTTTCTGATCAGAATCAGTTTTCATCTGCCTTTAGTGATCTCATTGATTGTATTGCCAAAACGGCTCTCAGTGTGCTTGTTCGTAATGTTTATTTTATCAGATTCTAATTAGAAGAACCAGTGGTAGAGCTTCCACCTCTCAAGGTAAAAGACCTTCCAACGATCAACTCGCGATCTCCAGAAACAATTTATGAATTATAAATGGCAGGTTGATGGAGCCAGGGCCTCTTCAGGATTTATTGGAATACATTTCAAGATCTTGAGCAATCAGCACTGGCAAATCTTGGCCAACAATTTTCAGTCCCTATGTTTCAATAGGCCCATTTCACAAATGTTTTCCAGCCTCTTCAAGCAGCTTGTTGACACAAGATAAAGCTGCATTTCTTGGCTAGAGAACAATCACCCAAGTCAGTAATTTAGTGAGCTTTGGAAGTCTTGCTGCAATAAAAGAAATGAATTTTTGGAAATAGCCTGGGGGCTAGCCATAGCAAGCAACCATTTTTGTGGTGGTTCGACCGGATTGACCAATGGTTCGGAGTGGCTTGAACCATTACCAAGTGGGTTCCTGGAGAAAGATTGTGGAAGGGGAATATTGTGAAATGGGGTCCACAACAAGAGGTGCTGGCCCACCCTGCTGTTGGAGCATTTTGGACTCATAATGGGTGGAATTCACATTGGAGAGCATTTGTGAAGGTGTTCCTATGATTTGTATGCCTTGTTTCACTGACCAAAGTGTCAATGCAAGATATGTAGTGATGTTTGGAAAGTTGGGGTGCAACTGGAGAATGGTCTTGATAGAGAAAAGATTGAGAGGACAATTAGAAGACTAATGGTGGATAAAGAGGAGGAAGAAACAGAGGCAGAATTTTGGCTTAAAGGAGAAGGCAAAATTTGTTGGGCAGGGTGGTTCTTCAAGTGAATCCATGGACCGCTTGGTTAGCCACCATTTTATCAATAGAAACATTCACTTTCAACTTCATTAAGTCCTTTTAATGCAAATGTTAGCATCTAAGCGTTATTGATCAAAAAGTTACTGTTTTCCAATAATGACTCTCCTGTATCTACTGCTGATTTTAGTGTAATACATATTGGGGAAGAGGGTTTTTATTTGGGATTTTTTGTGCTGAAAATTTAAAACTAATCTATTTTTCAATACTAAACCAACTTCTCTTTCTAAATGAGTTGCTAATTGTGATAGTCAAGACTAGATGGTGCACTGATGCAGATTTTTAATCACATCTGTGGCTTTGGTCCCAATTGATGACCTCAGTGGCTCATCACTGACTACAATGCATAACTATCCCGCTTTAATTCTGAAATAGTGGAAGAACAGAGCAGGCATACTTCATCAATGCATGCAGTGGACCGTCCTATAACCTCAGTGGAATTCAATTTTACACGCAAGAGGATGAAAATTGTGGCCATCTCCTTCAGTTGAGTTGTCAACTATAAACAGCCATGACATTTTGTCATCTCATACTCATTTATATCAACTTAATTTTAACTGTTGAGGCATGCATATACTATAGCTTATGCTAGCCAGATTCATTGAAAGGCAAATTCTCAAATCATACAGTTGGGTAATCTTTTAATGTAAACTAGCCCGTACTTAAAAAATACTATAAAAAGGTAATTATAAGAGATCTAGCTGAGGATTGTAATACATAATAACAGTTGTTTTTTGAAATTCTGAAAGTTACTAGTAAGAAAAAGATTGAACAAATTTGAAGCTTGTATTCGTCTAACTGGCTTGTTTCGAGTCTTGAGTTAAGGATTATGTTGGGTCTGGATAATTTCATTGGAATGAGTTCATAAACTATTATTTTGATTTTGATTTTTAATTTAGGTTTAGAAATTTTTTATCCCCAGATTCACAATCAGAAGCACCAGTTCCAGAGTTTCATCCATTGAGAGTGAAAGACATTCCTATAATTAGAACACGTTTCTGGAGAAGCTTAACATGATTTTTCAGATCAAGATGTCTTCAAGATTGATATGGAACTCCTTCAGGACCTAGAAAATATAATGCTACTCAACACAATTAAAAATGATAAGAAGTTTATTAAGAAATTCATGGATTTCACCTGATAAAACATTTATTAATTTCAACACCAGAAAAAGGTGATCATATGTGCTTTATTATAAAGACAATTTAAGGCCTTATTCCATTGATAAGTGTAGTTTAACTATTTTCATTGCGCCCTTCAAATGCTTCAAGGGCAAAATACAACTTATAGTTAGTCCCATAGGGCAAGTAAATGTGCTGTTGCATCACCTTAGGGTAACTGTAAACATCTGGGCATCTATCTTTGAAATACTTGGAGTAAGTGTAGGGCACATTTGCCAGAATTGCAACAGTGCTCCTCAGTCTTGAAAACGGACATGGCCCATTACATCTCACGAACCTTCAGTGATCGGGCATTGACGATGATATCCGCCGTGCATTTGATCACGCGCTTGCATCCACTTGAGACTGAACTAAACTCCATTGGAACATTAAACCCATCAATATTAGACATGTCGATAAAGTCCATGTCCATGTATTGCTTCAAAGCGTACTCAGCCAATGTGTTTGTGGGTGTGCACCATATCCTTGGCATTCGAGGAGCCCATTACAATCACCCGTTTCACACTTGCCCTTTCCATTACCATCAAAATGGCAATTGGTTCGGGCCCAAATGCGGGCTGCTGTGGTGCCAGGTTTGGCAGTGATGGTCCATGTTTGACCATGGCCAAGTTGTCTACCACCACCAGGCACAGCAGCGGCCCCAGACAGGTATTGGCACTTGAATCCCCTTAATGAAGGGGTCTTCCTCTTCTTATAGTGAGATGAGTGCAAGTAATCATCATTAAATCCATGGGTTGGTGTGAATGTCAGGACTAAATCCGGCTTTACGTCACATTACCCACCTTCCAAGCTGATTTCACGCGATTTGGAGCAGGGAGTGGACACGTGGAAGCCTCATAGCGTCTGGCAGGCCTGACGTGTGCTTACCGTTCTAACGGGAGCAGGTCACACCCCATCACGTGATTTCCCACGTCAGCCCTTGATTTCCCAGGTGTAACAAAAGGTTTCCATCCCATTGTTTTTGAAGCTCAAAGTAGTGTTGGAGGAGTTTAGACTAAAACTATAGAAACTACTAAGCTACAATCTCCTACACCAGCATTTCAATTCTCAGATTTTCCATGGCCATCTTCTGTCACTGATCTATTCCCCAACCAACATCAAGTTCTTGATTTTCTTCAATCTTATGCGCATCACTTTGGCTTGCTTAAGCACATCAAGTTCAATACCAAGGTTGTCGGCATTAAATATGAAGGTGCATCCTCTTATACTTAGGGTAAAACCGGTTTGGAAAATATTCAAAACCGAAAACTGAACCGGTTTTTCAGTTTTTTAAATTTTGCAAACCGAACCGGTTTGCAAAAAAACCTAATTTTCTGTTCGGTTTTCGATTCCGGTTCGGTTCAGTTTTCGGATTATTTATCCCACCCCTAGCTGGAGCTGCTACTTCCGCCATGTTCCATATACGTCCACTTACTTGACCTTTGATGGACGTCTGCATCAGGGTCCTGAGCATCTCTCCTGGACGTTCCACTTCCACTTCCATTGTACCTAATTTTATTTAGTGAATGCATCTCTTTGTCTTCGTCGCTCAGTTGGAGTTAACTTTTGAAGACCTAAATTGTTCAACCTTTTAGTATTCAAGGTGTCACATTATTTTCTACTTTATTAGTTTTAAGTATGTATATTATTTATTTTAATTTAGTTTATTTTAGGGTTGAATCATGTTTATTTTTTATTTTTTTAGGTTTTTTATTTTGATGAAGAAAAACATGAATCTTATGAGTTTGTTTTGTGTTTGTTTGATTTTGTAATTGGTTGAAAATATTATTATCAATTTGACTTTAAATATAACAAATACATTTATAAAATTAATTTTTTATATAATTAAATGACAACTTGATTTGCACCAATCATTAATATATTAATAATGGTATTTTTATTATTTTATAATGTAATTAATTGGCTAAGTATGTTCTAATAATTATTAAATTAAATCTAGCTGATCTATGCCAATAATTTAAATGTCGGGAAATTGATTAGCAAATTATATAAGTTTTTAAATTTCACTAAAATGATTTTAAATATAAGAAAATTAACACAGTAAAATGATTAATTAATTACTAAAATAATCTTTTAATTAGATCTAATTGTTACATCTAAAAACGTGATAAGTTGTAATTTTATTAATTAAAGTTTCATCAGTCTTTCTTTATAAGTATCATACTATCTTTTTTTACTTTAAAGTTATGATATCCAATTATTTCAAGAGATTAAAGAAAATTTCAACAAAAATTATGTTTCTTTGTGAATTAGGTGTTATTTTCAACACATTTGCTCAAAGTTTTGCTTAAGGTTTAGTAGTTTTTTAAAAATTTTCAACAATTGTTTGACAAGCAATGACGAAACCGTGGAAAGCCCCCCGGCAAAAATCCCGGCTCTGCACTGCCCTGCCCAAAGTGTAGGAGCAGTTATTTTGTACTCCGAAAAGGGCTGCATGGATGCCGGCGACAAAGAGAGGATTCTGAAGAAGCTCATCATTTTGGAGAGACTGAGAAGAAAAAATGGCGTGTATGATGTTCTCGTGGGAAAAAAGATTATGAAAATATTGATCAGAAAACTTCGGAGAAATTTCGGGGTGATTTTTTTGATGATTATCCTTTTATCTTTAAGTCAATGTTAAGAAATTAAGAGAGTCAAACAAATGGTGCTGGGTAGTTGTAGAAGATTTGGGTACAAGAAATCAAATATGAGCTGGCATTGGTAACCAACTCACTATAGAGAATTAGAGGGATTAGTGCTTTAAATTAAAGTAAATATGATAAACTCTTTGTAGGTCTGAGAATGAATTTTTTAATGGACCTATTGTATAATGTAATCTGATTTCAGTGCATTGAAAAATAATTGGTGTCCCTATCAAAAGCTACGAAAGTAATTTGATAGAGTTAACCAGATATTATTTTTTGGGAAGACTAAATATAGATAAAAAGATTAGTAATTTTTTCAAATTTTTATTTTTATTTTTTTAGAATTCTAGAGCGAACCTCCCCTAGCTCCACCTCTGCAAGTTATTATAAAATCTGAGGTGTGAAATTGACCTGATTTTTATAATATATCAACTATGTGCGTTTGGCTTATTGTTTTTATCTATATTCTCAATCCTATTCTTCAAATATTATTTGACACATTATTCCTAAAATATTAGTCTATTTCTTTAATTACTTTTAGACCCCATAAGTTTATTAATTTTATTAAATACCCCACAGAAAAAAAGTTTAAAAACTAACAAAAACACCCCTATCCACCAATACTTGCCAGATTTCGGCAACCACCGTCGGTGGTAGTCGAAATCTGTCACAACAGTCACACCACCACCAGAAAAGGCTAGATCTGGCCGTCAGCGTCGGCCAAAGAAATGGCCGTTGTTGACTATCAACGACGGCCAAATCTTGGCCATCATTGACAGATAACAACGGCCATATCTTTGGCCGTCGCTGACGGCCAAAGATGGCCTTTTCCGGCCGTCGAAGGCCACATCCGGCCTTAGATCTCACCTTTTCCGGCTAGATCAGTGGTGGATATGGCCGGAAAAGGCCATATCGATCGAATACCCGCCAAATCCGACAGGTATGTGTGGTTATCCAATTTTTCGGCCAGATTCCGGCGGTGGTGGCCGGAATCTGGCATTGCGGGTGATAGGGGTGTTTTTGTTATTTTATAATATTTTAATATATTGGGGTGTTTATTAAATTAGCAAACCTTGGGGGCTTTTTCATAAATTTTTAAATTTTATCTTGTAATATTCCCCTATCCAACTATCTAATACTATTTCTAAAATCTTACCCAAAATAATAAACCAAACGCACCCATATTATATATCAACTCTAATCTATATTATGACAGATATATTAATATTAATATATATATGACTAACATAATACGTCGTTACCTTTTAATTATTTTTTATTAATAGTTTTCAACAATAAGTTATGGAGTCATAAGAAAATTCCAATCCCATGAGGAAATTGCGGATATGATCAACAAAAATGAATTGCCAACTGACAAGTTTGAGACTTTTAATTCTCTTATTTTTGATAGTCAACAAGAAAAGTAAAATACTGAGGTTTGGAGTCGATAAGTTCAAGTTTAGTAGATGAGCATGTTTGATGACTTCAATTACCTACAGGATCTGCCGGTTAATATTAATGGCTAACGAGACAAGAAATAACAGAAACAGTACTGTTAATTCGTTGATGCATGATGGATAGATTAATATAGATGAACAAAGAGAAAAAGAAATCTACAAAATATAATGCTACTCAACACAATTAAAAATGATAAGAAGTTTATTAATGAAATTCATGGATTTCACCTTTGATAAAACATTTATTAATTTCAACACCCAGAAAAAGGTGATCATATGTGCTTTATTATAAAGACTAATTTAAGGCCTTATTCCATTGATAAGTGTAGTTTAACTATTTTCATTTCGCCCTTCAAATGCTTCAAGGGCAAAATACAACCTTATAGTTAGTCCCACTAGGGCAAGTAAATGTGCTTGTTGCATCATCCTTAGGGTAACTGTAAACATCTGGGCATCTATCTTTGAAATATTGTATAAGAAATATTGTATGGGAATGATGTATGTGTAGTATTATTCTAAAATGAAATCTCTTCAAGGTTCCACCCTCATCTACTAGGAAAGTATTACCAAACTAATCTTTTAAAATGGCTGTCGGGTCAAAAAATGAACCCAATGCCCAATTGACTGCTGTTGGGCCAGAGCCCATAAAACAGTTGGGCTACCTGTTCAATTGCTGTACTGGAAGCTTTAGGCTTAGTTCGTGATCCAAGGGTCACACCGTTCTTGGGCAAACCCAATTTTCTCATATGCACACAAACCAATAGCAACCTTGCGCGTTTCAAAGAATTAATTATCAATTCTGTAGAAAAACTTAGCTAAAAAACAAAGATCAAAGTACTTCCTTTAATTTGGTTCGGCCAAGAACTCGAATTGTACAACATTTGTCCACCCTAATCTGAAGTGTGTATTAAACCCTGCCGAATTGATAAGCTTACTGAAGCTCCCCTCCTACATTCTTAGCCATGTATATTAAGCTAATCTGCATCTGCCGAATGAATCAAATTTACTAATTTTACAGAAAGAGTTCTCAAAAAATACATTTTTCAGAAAACGTTTAATATTGTCAAAAGTAAAAACAAAAATTTCAGCTTTGGATAGCAGCCTTCAACAATTTGCCAAAAATCATGTATCTTAAAAATTTTCAGTGAAACAAATTTTGAAACACTCTTTTAACACCTTTATTTTAACATACAAAAATATTAGACTTTATTTTAAAGTCTTCTTAATCTTACCATGAGAAAACGACATTCAGATTGAAGGGAGGTTTTTGATTAATTTTCAAACCTGAGGGAGGTTATATTTTCGGTAAACCTCAGGGGAGGTACATGTAATAAGCCAAAAATTACACAATTTACATGGGTCATATTTACATTGTTTAAAAAAAAATTATACTACTTTGTTTTTCTCATTGACACGATGTCTCATGGGTTTCTTTTTTAGAAATAAGGAGCACTGACTGACATTATATCGATGCACTAGGTCATTAATGTTTCGCACTTTATAGACAAAAAAAACATCTTGGACCTGACGAAGCTTAACAATGAAATAAATATATCATGGCTCAAAGTTTTAGTCCAATTTCGATTGAGCCTATGCTTAAATTCATCTTGTGAACTGTCTACTCTATCAGTTAGGTTATTCCACAAGTTAAGCTAAACCGGGTTCCGACCCATTAGCCTACAACAGTCCACAAATAGGAAATTAGAATCTCATTATATTTCCTCTTCTGCTAAGATCCTAAATCTTACTCAAAGTAGTAAATTTAATCTGATAAAGGCAAGAAATCCTATTTCTTTTCTGATAGAGATTATCTTCCAAAATATGACTCAGTGTCCTACTAGGATTCTAACCCCTTGGGTTCACTATAAAAATAGAGGCATACTCTCTCATTATTCATTCAATCTCCAATATTCAATACTCAAAATCACCTCCTTGCTCCTAAATTCTTGCTCCCCAGAATTCTACACCTTTTGGCCTCTGGTAATATTTCTTTCTCTAATTCTCATTAAATCGTCTCTTTTAACCTTGCTGACTGGAGCATCGGAGTGCCTACAGCAAACACTACCCTGGTGTTTTCCATAAGCTTCACGCTTGTCTTTTCATGTATACAGGTTCATCGGATTGTCAATGACCTCAACCTCACAGGATCAAACCTTGCAACTCGAACACCAGGCCAGTAGAGTCAGTCAGCCTTTTCCTTCCTTCTAATAGTCTTTGGGGGGTCAGGAAGTCATGAAGAACAGGAAAAGACGAAGAGAAGGAAGGGTCTTGGACTCAGAGGACAGGGGGGAAACCAATCCAACACCAGGGGAGGAGGGACGACTCGCTTTTCCTATGACTACTAGTTGTAACAGTAAATTTTTTGCATCTACATGCAGTCTCCATTATTTTCTTATAAGGCTTAGCCCTTGGGTTGATTGCTAGTTAATTTTCTGGTAATGATCTTTGACCTCCCAAAGGTTCTCGGAAATATTCTTATTAGGCCTCGTATTTATGAAAAATATCTCTAATATCCCCCAAGATTTTAAGAAATCTTCACTCACCTCTCCTCATATTGATAGCAAATGGATATATATCTCACTTAACAAGTCATATGTCAATGGCACCCTTCAAATAGCATGAAACCTAAATTAAAAATATCATAAACTGTGAACATAAATATGGAAAAAATAAATTTTAAGAAAAGTTTATGATTTAACATTATTTGAAAAATCTAGAAAAATAAAGTACTACATAAAAAGCTTTGGAAAATGGTAGGGATGAGCATGGATAGCGGGTAGAACCAGAACCGGAACCTACTTGGAACTGACATTGTGCGGGTAGGTTCCAGTTCCATTTTTTTTGGAATCGATACTGTGCAGTTCCGGTTCTGGTTCTTACATGTGGAGGAACCGGAACTGGAACCTGGAAAAAAGAATCTGCAGTGGGTACCTGACTTGGAACCTGCAGCCGGTACCCCATTTTGGATCCTGGGCTGCAATAAATATCTGTGAAGAATGAGGGGTCTATTGTAATATTACAAATAAAAAAAATTAAATGGAAAAGGTTAAATTTTTACAATAACCTAATTAAATAAATATACAATTATACTTATTACATATAAACTACACCATATAAAAAACTTTAATATATTATAATATATTCATATTAAAGTTTTGATTAATTAAGTGTATAATTGGAATTAGGACCAATTAAAAGTGTTTTAATGTTATTAAAAGAATTATTTTTGAATAAAATGGTGTATTTGATTGAATAATAATATAATATATAGTTATTTACTTCAATTATCAAGTTCTAAGTATATCATTACATTATAGTTAAATGATTACTTAATTAATTATAAATTTATAACATTACATTAGTAATTTAGTACATTACTCAATTAAATAATTAAAAATTTAATTAATTATAATATTACATTATAGATTTATAATATAATTACTTAATTAATTATAACATTACATTATAAACAAATGATTACTTAATTAATTATAACATTCCATTATAAATATTAGTACAATACTTAATTAAATAATTAAAAATTTAATTAATTATAATATTACATTAAAGATTTATAGTATGATTACTCAATTCATTATAACATTACATTATAGTATGATCACATAATTAAATGATTACTTAATTAATTATGACATTATATTATAAACTTTAGTAATTTACTATATTAGTACAATACTTAATTAAATAATTAGAAATTTAATTAATTATAACATTACATTATAAATTTATAGTGTGATTATTTAATTAATTATAACATTACGTTATAAACAAATGATTACTTAATTAATTATAACATTCCATTATAAACATTAGTACAATACTTAATTAAATGATTACAAATTTAATTAATTAGAATATTACATTAAAGATTTATAGTATGATTACTTAATTCATTATAACATTACATTATAGTTTGATCACGTAATTAATTATAACATTACATAATTAAACGATTACTTAATTAATTATGATATTATATTATAAACATTAGTAATTTCTCACATTAGCACAATACTTAATTAAATGATTAGAAATTTAATTAATTATAGCATTACATTATAAATGTATAGTATGATTACTTAATTAATTATAACATTACGTTATAAACAAATAATTAATTAATTAATTATAACATTCTATTATAAACACTAGCACAATACTTAATTAAATGATTACAAATTTAATTAATTAAAACCTTACATTGTAATTAAATAATTACTTAATTAATTATAACATTACATTATATTATAATCACTTAATTAATTATAACATTACATAGTTAAATGATTATTTGATTAATTATAAATTTATAACATTACATTATAAACATTAGTAATTTACTACATTAGTACATTACTTAATTGAATGATTAAAAATTAATTAATTATAACATTACATTATAGATTTATAGTATGATTACTTAATTAATTTATATATTTTATTATAAACATTAGAACAATACTTAATTAAATGATTACAAATTTAATTAATTATAATTTTAAATTATATATTTATAGTATGGTTGTTTAATTAATTGTTTAGGTTTAGGTTTAGGTTTTGATTGATGAATTTTATGTGAATTGTGATGAATTGATTGAATTCAAGTGTTGCCTAGAGATTAAAGGATTTATGAGTCACATTGGACACAAATGAATGACTAATCAAAATTTGTTAGGGGTGTATTTGTAAACTTTTAAGGTATTTTTGTCATTTTTAAACTAATAGGGGGTAATTGATTTTTTATAGGGTACTCGGGAAAGGAACCAGAACCTGCATTTTAGGTTTCGGTTCCTTAAATTTAAGAACCTGCACTATGCGGTTCCAGTTTCGGTTCCTTTTTTTTGGGAACCTGTACTGTACGGTTCTGATTCCCTCGAAAAATGCAAGGTACCCAGAACCGTTCACCCCTAGAAAATGTGTAGAATAGTGAAACTATGGAAATCGTTGAGGAGATGAGAATCAGATGAAGTATAAGACATATATTCAAACTTCAAAGTATCCCATTGGACGATGTTCAAAGTACATCATTGGTTTTTGTCGTAGATTGCATTAAAAGACAGATCATAGCGTCATGTTTTTTGTGGTGTTGACGATGAGGGAAGTGGGAGGTCGCTAACAACGAAGGTTTGTGAATTAATTGTTTTAACCTTGTATTGTATTGATTGTTTCATTTTATTTTTACTGAAATTTATACAAATATAGTGTTATGCCTGTACCATTTGATTTTGAGAGCTTTTTGTAAAATACATTTCTATTCCAATATTCATATAAAAGCTGATAATACAATCAATTTCATCATAGAATCTCCATGAAATATATGCAGAAGTAATTTACAAACCTCCAGCCATAGCAATTGTTGTTTAGTCTTCTTGCTTCTTCAAAATACAGAGTCTTCCACTGACTGCAATTTTAGAGTGATGGTTTTTGAGAATCTAAAATGAAAAATTGCGTCTAATAAGGACCTGTAAAGTCTCTTTTATATGCAGTTGTCTTTCTATCATAGACAACTGCCCAAGAGAAGAGACACAACTGTATGAATTATAATCCACATCAGCATAAAAGTGTAGGACCATAATGTAATTATATAAAAGTGTAAGACCATAATGGAAAAAGTCTAACATTCTCCCACTTGGTCCAATCTTTTATAATATAATCCAGAAATAGGAGATGTATATGCTTTATGTTTAATCAGAAGGAGGAAAAATTACATGAATCATAGCAATAAGTCCTTTTTAAACAAGTATTACCTTCCATGTATTACAATGCAATTTTTCTCTTTCTAAATAAACGCTTAAATATGGAATATCACTTTATGAACAAACCTCAAATGTTTGTTCTAGGTCCTCCAGAATGTTTGTTTGTCTCCAACCAAAATGTATACAACTTAAAAGAGAAAACAAACTAAATTACAAAGTTTCAGAGAATGAAAGTATTACCTCTCATAGTGACAAAGCAGGACATAGTCCCATTTGAAAAACATGATCCTTGAACGTCTTTGGTGGCATGCCTTTTGTTAGAGGATCAACAATCATCTGCTCGGTATGTATTTGTTCAATGAGCACTTCTTTGGCTTTAACGCGCTCCCTTATTGCTAAGTACTTAATATCGATGTGTTTACTTCGACTTCCACTCTTATTATTCTTAGCAAATAATACAGCAGCTGAATTGTCACAATATAACTTTATTGGCCTAGAGATAGACTCAACAACTCCAAGCCCAGAAATGAAACTTCTCAACCAAATACCCTGTGTAGTTGCCTCAAAACAGGAAACAAACTCAGCTTCCATGGTAGAAGTGGCAACTAAAGATTGTTTGGCACTTCTCCAAGATATAGCACCTCCGGCGAGCATAAAAACATATCCGGATGTTGATTTTCGAGAATCAACGCATCCAGCGAAGTCTGAGTCTGAATATCCGACGACTTCTAAAATGTCGGAACGTTTATAAGTAAGCATGAAACCTTTAGTTCCTTGAAGATACCTCATGACCTTCTTTGCAGCTCTCCAATGATCCAAACCTGGATTACTTTGATATCTTCCTAACATGCCAACTGCAAAAGCGATGTCAGGTCTAGTACAGACTTGAGCATACATTAGGCTTCCAACAGCTGAAGCATAAGGAATAGTTTTCATTTGTTCCTTTTCAATCTCAAGTGTAGGACATTGGTTCAGATTGAACCTGTCACCCTTAACAATGGGTGCAACACTGGGTGAACAATCTTTCATCCTAAATCTCTCAAGAATTTTATTAATATAGGCTTCCTGAGATAGTCCCAAAACATGTCGAGACCTATCCCTATGAATCTTAATGCCAATGACATAAGACGCCTCACCCATATCCTTCATACTAAAATGTTGAGAGAGAAATTGTTTCACCTCATGTAGCAAACCCAAATCATTGGTTGCAAGGAGAATATCATCTACATATAACACAAGAAAGATGATTTTACTCCCACTGACCTTGTGGTATATACACTGATCCATGACATTCTCTACAAAACCAAATGAAGAGATAACAATGTGAAATCTTAAATACCATTGTCGGGAGGCTTGTTTAAGTCCATAAATGGACTTCTTAAGCTTGCAAAACAAATGCTCACCATCACTTGAAATGAACCCATCAGGCTGTTTCATATAAACCTCTTCCTCCAAATCTCCATTGAGAAAAGCTGTTTTAACATCCATTTGATGTAAATCTAAATTGAAATGGGCAACTAATGCCATTATGATACGAAAGGAATCCTTTTTAGAAACTGGAGAAAATGTTTCTTTGTAATCTATTCCTTCCTTTTGCGTGAACCCCTTGGCAACAAGTCTAGCCTTGTATCTCTCAATGTTGCCTAATGAATCCTTTTTGGTTTTAAATACCCATTTACAACCAATAGGTTTCTTTCCAGTAGGCAAGTCAACAAGGTCCCAAACTGTATTATCCGCCATAGAATTCATCTCGTCAATCATGGCATTATACCACAACTCAGATTTACTACTGTTCATAGCTTGTAAAAACGTGTCTGGATCATCCTCAATACCTATGTCATAGTCAGACTCTTGCATATACACTTCATAATCAGTAGGAATTGCTGATTTCTTTGTTCTAGTAGATCTCCTTAATGTTGTATCAGCAGTCTCTTGAGACTGTTGCACAACTGGTTGTTCCACTTGTATTGGAGGTTGTTCAAAATGATCTTCTAAAACAATCGCATCAGAATGTGGATTTTGATTGAGTGGTTCCTCATTATTCACCCTGTTTGGATGAACAACCAATCTTTTACTCGATGTAGGAGCATTGTCAAAAACATCAATTTTCTCAGAGATTGAGTCTCTGATTTGATCACTCCCACTGACCACATTATTTTCAAGAATTTGGCATTTCTTGATTCAACAATTCTACTGGAATGGTTCGGACAATAAAACTTATATCCCTTGGATTTTTCTGCATATCCAATAAAATATGCACTAATAGTCCTAGGATCTAACTTCCATTCTTGTGAATTATAAACTCTAACTTCAACTGGACAACCACAGAAAAGTAAATGACTTAAACTTGGTTTCCAACCTTTCCATAATTCGAATGGCGTTTTGGAAACCATCTTAGTTAGAATTTGGTTTAATATATACGCTGCAGTTTTGAGAGCTTCAATCCACAAAGAATAAGGAAGTTTGGAGTTACTCAGCATACTCTGTACCATATCCATTAATGTTCTATTTCTCCGTTTTGCTACACCATTCTGAGATGATGTGCCAGGCAAGGTGTATTGAGCCACAATACCTTGTTCTTGAAGAAATTTAGCAAATGGACCAAGTACTTGTCCTGTACCAATGTATCTACCATAATATTCACCACCTCTATCAGATCTCATGATCTTAATTTGTTTTTCACATTGTTTCTCTACTTCTGCTTTATATATTTTGAAAGCATCCAACGCTTCATCCTTGTGATAAAGCAAATAGAGATACATATATTGTGAGTAATCATCAATAAAGGTGATGAAATATTTATGACCACTAGAGCTCATGTTAGGGCAACAAATATCTGTGTGTATGATTTCTAAAAGTTCAGAACTCTTCTTGGCACCCTTCTTGGATTTGTTAGTCTGCTTTCCCTTAATGTAGTCTACACAAGTATCAAAGTCAGTAAAGTCAAGAGTTTCAAGAACTCCAGCATTTACCAACCTTTTAATCCTATCAATGGAGATGTGTCATAATCTCCTATGCCACAAAAAAGAAGAGTTTTCATACATAACAGTACGTTTCATACTAGTGTTAGCATGTGAAGTCATAAGATTATAAGGAACAGTATCACTTAAATGAATTTTAAACAAACCATCAACCAAAGTACTATTTCCAACAATGGATGAGTTCTTAATTAAATTAAACGAACTACCATAAAAGTTGAAAGAGTATCCACAAGGTACAATTTAGAAATTGAAATTAAATTCCTAGAAAAACTAGGAATATAAAAGGTTTGTTCCAAATCCAAAGCATAATTAGTACTTAAAATAAGTCTAAATGTTCCAACAGCTTTAACACGTGAAGGCATCCTGTTTCTCGAATAGATGCTACATTCACTTCCCAATGGCTTCCTTTGATCCAAAAAACCCTGTATGGTATTAGAAACATGGATTGTAGAACCAGAATCAATCCACCAATCATTATGTGAAACACAAATCATATTAGATTCATAACACACAAGAGATGAGAGGTTACCTTTCTTGTCAAGTCAGACCTTCCACTTCTTATTCTTATTTGAAGTGTACTTGACATTTCCTATCACCAGATGTGCAGTTTCATTCACTTCCTGAAGCAGCCTCTCCTCCTCCTAAACACACATGGTCAAAAGCTCATTGATTAACCATTTATCCTTTTGTGTGTTATAAGATATCTTGAAAGAAGTATAATGAGACGAGAGAGAGTTCAGGACATAATGCACCAGGAAATCATCATTAATCACCATCTGAAAGGATCTCAATTGAGCAGCGATGTCCCTCATTTTCAAAATATGCTCACGGACTCTTTTAATACCAGTGAACTTCATGGATGTCAATCTACTCATTAGGGTGCTACCTAATGCTTTGTCTGATGTTTCAAACTGTGCATGAATTGCATCCATCAGATCCTTGACATTTTCAAACTCCGGTATCGACCCACAGATACTAGTCGTAATGTGAGATTTGATAAACATCATGCTTAAACGGTTGGATCGCTCCCACTATTCATACAAAGCAATCTCAGCTTGAGAGCTAGTATCTGTTGGTGTAGGTGGCTCTTCCTTACGAAGAGCATAGTCAAGATTAATGCACCTTAAATGAAGAAGGACAACCTCTCTCTAGGATTTGTAGTTATCACCATTTAAATTAGGAACCTTATCCTCAACCATCATCAAAGTTTGATCAACTGTAGCTATATCAATAGATATGCTTACTAAATAAATTATGAGGCACCAACCATTAATAACAATTATAAGTTTACCAATGTAAAACAAATAATAAATCATAAATGAATTGATATATCATAAAATCTCCATGTGGGTAAAGACATTGCATATTATGATTCATTATCCTTTAATGATGAAACTAGAAATTATTAATATTTCATAATACCTGTGGGCTAATTAAGAAATAAGAATAATTTCTATTTCATCCCTAATTAATCATGAAAATATAACATTCCTTGTGGGTAAAATGATTATATTAATATGATTAACTACAAAACGATGTTATTAACCTTAATATGATCATAACTAATATTACTTAAATGCACATATTATCATAATTTAGATGCTGCGGCTACTATAAATTAATCAAATATATACGATCATAAAACATCAAATAATTTATAACATGAATTATATAACACAAATCAATACAAGAATAACACATTATTTATGCATAACAAAGTAATAGATGACAAAAAAACCATCATACACGTTGTCACCGACTCCCACGTGCCACCGTGACTAAACCACGCGCCTTCACGCGCCGCCAGAAGGCAATACACACTCCACGCGCCTACATGGCCTTACCACGTGCCTAACGCAAGCACAAGCTTCCTCACACGCCAGCACATGCCAGATTTCAACTTGGATCAGTTTGATCCGTTTAATTAGGTTGGGTTGACCCTTTTGCCCACCCGTTCACCTGGTTTGACCACTATGGACCAGTCTGACCCGTTGACCGCACTAACCGGGTCGGGTTGATCCGTCGGGTTTCTGGACATGTTTGATCGGGTCGTTTGACCCGTTTTGACTGTTGACTTTGGCCGGGTCATTTTGACCCGTTTTGACTATTGGGTCGGTTCTTCTTGACCTGTTTTCTACAACTTTTTTACCCAATTTTTGCATATTTTAACAGTCCCATTCCGTCCATTTTTCCCACATTTTAGAGGGAAAACTTGAATGTGGACATATAACCTATATCGGTGACATCCCAATGACATTTTCGTCCTAAATTGGCGTCATAAATGACTTCCGAAAACACCCAAACAACAATTTTTAGCCGAAACTTTAAACTAGCATAACTTTGCAACCATAACTCCATTTTTGACAAATAATATACCGTTGGAAAGCTTTTTCAACAAGGATTCTAATGACACCAAAATCGAAAACATATTATATTTATAATAAAAGTTATGCTTGATTTACAGTACAGGTTTTAATTGAAAAATCCCAATTTTATGCAGTATTTTCCAGATTTTTAACAAACAATATCATGCTAGGCAGAGATTCAAACAATGCTCTGATACCAAATGTAAAATACATTTCTATTCCAATATTCATATAAAAGTTGATAATACAATCAATTTCATCATAGAATCTCCATGGAATATATGCGGAAGTAATTTACAAACCTCCAGCCATAGCAATTGTTGTTTAGTCTTCTTGCTTCTTCAAAATATAGAGTCTTCCACTGACTGCAATTTTAGAGTGATGGTTTTTGGGAATCTAAAATGAAAAATTGCGTCTAATAAGGACCTGTAAAGTCTCCTTTATATGCAGTTGTCTTTTCATCAAAGACACTGTCCAAGAGAAGAGACACAACCATATGAATTATAATCCACATCAGCATAAAAGTGTAGGACCATAATGTAATTATATTAAAAGTGTAGGACCATAATGTAAAAAGTCTAACACTTTTTAGTTAGATTAGTTTTGAGGTATTCTAAAACCATTATTTGTCATATTTTTTATGCACTAATTTTGACTGATCAAAAACCACACAGAACCAATACAGTGTATTTTTTAGGGGTTTATAAAACCCTCAAATCGGGGTGTTTCGGTTGGTTTTAAAATTTTATTCCACAGACACCCTATCTACTACAAAACTATCCCAATTATATCCAAAAATCTCCGATGGATAGAAACTAAGTATTAAATATCCCTCCATGCTTTGTACTCTCTTAATAATTAATCCATGGTCTTATGCCCAATCTAATTAGATTACTCCCTCCTAATAACATGATTTGTCACATGAACCTGTATCTTTGTACTCGTTTATTAATATGTTTTGCGCGTCTCTAACCATATTAAATAAAAATAATTTTAAACAATCATTAAAAAAAAAAATTATTAAAATCTCATTACTAGATGTTTTCTTGAAGAAGTGGAGTTAAAATTTTTCAATCATCACAGATACTGTAAAGAATGGCGAAAAAGGATAATGAGACTTTATCACATTTGAATTTATATATATATAATGCTAATAAGTAAAAAACAAATAAAGAACATTTACCTTGTAATTGAAAAAACAAAACTCCCAAGTACTGCTTGAAGTTTGGGTATTTTTATGGACATATATGTAAATTTATAATTTTAAAAAACTATTAAAACCGTTGGAAAATAAACTCCCAAGTGGAGATTGGGTGTTTTAAAAATTGCTGTTAAAAATCTCTCAAAACTGCTACGGTGATTTACTTTCAAAATAACTACCATGAAACTCCTAAGTAGACCCTAGCGAATCCAAAGGGAGGTGAGCAATGATTTTATGATACTTCAAAGGAGGGAAAAAAATAATTTTTCATATGTATGGGAACTTTTTGGTGTTCTAAAACCTCAAGTGAGGTCAAACATAAACCCTTAATTTATAGGTTATATTGGTGCAATTACGGTTTTTGGAACACCCTAAGCTTTACTGTCAAAACCCTTGAGTTTACTTGGTACAATAATATGACGATTCAAACCTTAATATGGTGAAAGATTTCAAAACTACATTACTCTATAATCAAACTTCAAACGTCAAACTAGTTAAATGTGAATAGTGCAACAATTTCAAACTTTCGCTTGCTACCGCTAACTAAGTTGATTTGGTACATGAAAAATGTCTATATTTAGTCTTAATATAATGTAAGATTTCAAAGTTACATTGTTTAACTGTATGATCAATTTTCACAGAATTAAATGATAAACTCTCGTTAAATGTGATTCTTTGAATAGTGCAACAATTTCAACCTTTCGATTCTACTATTCATGTTTGTTGCGGGGGGCGCCTCACACTGCCTAATTTATTGTACGTAGTGAAATGTCTATTCTACCCTTAATGCAGTTAAAGAATTCAAAATAATATTATTAACTCAATAATTAATTAGCATAAAATTAAATGAGAAACTAGTCAAATATGAACAGTGCAACAATTTCAACCTTTTATTATGAATAATATAATATGCATCTCAAGTTTATATATCAAATATTAAGACACTAATAAATTATTTTCTTATTCTTTTTCGTTACTAATCAATTAATATCATATCAATTAAAATCTTCAAATCAACACAAATTTGCGATACATAATGTTTTTTTATTGATATTTACTAAGCAAATTTAGTTGCAGCGTCCTTTATGTGTAACATGCAATATCAAAATGACATATAAATTAGTTTAGTATTAATTTGAACTCAAATAATTAAAATAGGTTAATGTAATAATATAAATTAAAAGAGTGATGGTATACACCTATTCTTATATCTATTTTTTTATTTTTATGATCGAAAATATTCGGACAAATTTATGCACACTTTAATTAATCTTTTATAGCCTTAGAATTCTCATTCCTAAAATTTTACATCTCAAAGAATAATTTTCTCACACTGTTAAAAATTTTTTTAAAAAAAAAAAGGAGTTCTAAATCTTTCTTCAACGTTGATTAATGTTCTCAGGATTTGTGCTGCCAGTCATTAGAAGATATCCCATTTTGAGGTCCCCAAAACCAATAATTACTGTTAAAAGATAACAGCTAACTAAGATATATTTCAGGACGACCTAGGTGATCAAGGTCAAATTATACAGTGTGATTTTTATTTATACTCTTATCTTTATAATACGCTAGCTAGGTTTAGTATATATATATAAATTGTGTATAATAAATAATACTATATACAATTTTATATTACTAGTAATGTTACCATACAATACAAATTGACCACGTTCTTCTAGGTCGTCCCAAAATATCCTTTGGTACATGTTACCAAGTTAATTATAAAGTTGCAGGAGCATCTCCAAAAGACTATTTCTATGACTCAAACTCTTTATTATAAATAGTTTATTCATAGAAACAAGAGTCCAACAGATTCTTTGTTCTTTAAATATAAATTGAAGAGTGAATTTGATTCTCCACATTTAGAGAGTCAAATTTCACTCTCTATCCTAATTTTAAATAATAAATTGTAAGTTTTCTCTCTTGAAAAAACATATTCTCTCTCTTAAAATTTAAAGAGGCTATTGGATTTGAATCAAAATTTTGTTCTATATATTTAAAAATTAATGAAGATACTTTTTATTTATATAAAAGATACTCTTCAAAATAAATAATATCATTAAAGATGCTCTAAGGTCATATTTAATAGCTCATTTGTGTCTTTTCTTGTCAAATTCTGATATCGATTCTTAAGGGAGCAAACGAACAAGTTCCTACCCTAGGTTTAGCAAAATTACATTTCTCACCCTTAGTTTCATAAATTTCAGATTTCACCTTTAAATTAAGAGTAATGCTATAGTTACCGACTGGTGTGTACCGATTTTGTGCACCGAATGACGTGGCACAATCCTGACGGTTTATTTATTATCAGTTAATATTAATCAACGGTCAAGATTTTGTCACGTCATTCGGTGCACAAAATCGGTACACACCAGTCGGTAAGTCTATCATTTTCCTTAAATTAATACCATTCCATTTCTTTTAACAATTAAAGGCTAAAATAGTCATTCAATATATTTTAATATTTTCGTTTCCTAAAAAACCTCCTTTCTCACCCTCTATCCCCAACCCCGTTGATCCCGCAAATCGCCGGCCACTGCAACTTTTTGCTTGCCGGATTCCCGCCGATTAAAGGCACCAACACCCCACCTGACACTATCATCGGCTTCATCCTCCCACCCTTATCAAAACCCCATAACCCCCTAGCCGCACCAGCTCGCTTGTTGCTGGCTGCCGTAGTTGTTCTTGCACGACTGTGGCGCACTTGGAAGCCTCGGCACCGCTAGTTTTCACCTTAAATAAAACACAATTAATACCGGCTCCTAATTGCTCATTGTATGTGGTTGATTGTTGTGTGTAATCAGGTCGCCAGCGACCTCCATGTGATCGGATTTCTGCACTCCTAAGCCATGCCCACAACCTGCTCGAAGAAAAGCCACGCCTACAACCAACACCAAATCTGTTTTTTTGGGAAAAAGAAAATAGATTCTCTATTTTTATATGGGTCCTAGTTCGACACCGAGAAATCTGATTGCTTGATATGAGTTGTGTGTTGCTTGCTTTTTGAGGTAAAAGTGGAGGTGGCTGAGCTTTCACTTTTTGAGGCCAAGGGATTTACCGCAGCGATTGCTCCATGCATGTACATAATAAAAAAAAAAAAAAATTAACTAATTAATAAATTGACGAAAACAAAGCTTGGATGGAATAATAAATGAAATGTTTAGGACCTGCAATGGTCTTTGGCTGTATAAGTTCCACCTGGAGGAATGGGTTTGGAGCGTTTTCTCCAGTCTTCTCTCGGCTGCTTCACTGGTGACTTGTTGGTGGAGTTTGAGGGAGATGAAGAACAAAAAAGGGTACCAAAGGGAGAGAAGTTAGAAATGAAAGATGTCATGGTGATTGGTGAAGAAACTGAAAGTTGAAGAATGGCTTCATTCGCACCACATGTTTTATATATACAAGATAATACAATTACTTCCCTTTTAATTTTTACTTATTTTAAGTCATTCTAAAACTTGAATCATTGGATATTTATGTAATTGTAATGTGGAGGAGAGGAGAATTATCAGAAGAAGTAGGATGAGTTTTGGGATGGTGGTGGCGGCGACGACGGTGGCCATAGCTTTTAGAGGATTTGGAGCTGGTGAGATGAACGAGATTGGTTAACCGAAAAAAAAAAAAAAAAAATGAAAGAAGAAGAAGAAGATGGGAGGGCAGTTTGGTAATATCATCTGCATTTGTATTAGAACTTAGTAGTTATTAACAGTATTACTTTAAGGGTAAAAATATGAAATTTATGAAACTAGGGGTGGGCACCTCAGTTCACTAAATTTTGGGTGGGGACATGTCTTTTACTCTTCTTAAGGTCAACTAATGTTGTTTAGTTATTTTAAGTAGTATTTTTGAAATATTATTGTAAAGTTGAGTTGGATGGTAATAACGAGGTAAAATTTAAAAATTAAAAAACACCCCTTTAAGTTTGCTAATTTACTAAACACTCCAATATACAAAATTTTTATAAAATGACAAAAACACCCCCATCCTCAATTGTCAGATTCCGACCACCATCGTCGGAATTACAGTGCATAACCTATCGGATATGGCCAATCGTGTGCTGATATACCCTTTTTCAGTCAGATCCACCATGGATCTGGCCGAAAAATGTCTGCTGACGGCCAAAGAAATGGCCGTCGTTGATGATCAATAATAGCAAACTCTTGGCCGTCATTAACGGTCATATCTAACCTTTTCTAGCCAAATCCATGGTGGATTTGGTTGGAAAAGGCCAGATCGGAGCATTACCGGTCGATAGTGCGTCATTGTGACATATTTCACCCACCTTCCTTCCGACGGTGGTGGTCGAAATCTGGCAAATGTGAGTGGTGGGGGTGTTTTTGTCAATTTCTAAACTTTTTTTGGAGGGTGTTTAGTTAAATTAACAAATGTAGGGGATTTAAATAATTAAATATAATATAATAATATTTTTAAAATAGGAAAACAAATTTGTATTTTGGAAATGATATTAATAGAATAGGGGAAGAATATGGAAACAAACAGTAACTTCTTAAATTCTGAAACTTTATATTTAAATAAAAGATAAAATTTATATTTGTTAAATAAAATAAATTAGGAGTATTTTCATCCAAAAAAAAAAAGCAAATTTTATTATATTTGATCATGATTCCTTATTACAAGCAAACAATATGATCCCATTACATTCCTCTTTAATCTTTTCATTCCTTTCATTTCCATTGCCAATTACATATTCCTATTCCATTCCAATCGGGAATCCAAACAGGGCAATTAATAAAATGCAATTAAATTTCCCATTTGTATGGTTTTAACTAGAGGTGGAAATTTTGGGCCGGGTTAGGCGAGTCAACCCTAACCCGGCCCAGACAAATGCGGGTTGACCCTAACCCGGCAGCAACTCCCGGGCGGGCCGGGTTGCACAATGGCAACCCGCAACCCGGCGGGTTGCTGTTTTGTCTCTTTTGCAAGAGACCCGGCAACCCGTCGGGTTGGCTATGTGCAACCCGGCGGGTTGTACGTTACAACCCGCCAACCCGCCGGGTTGCAACAGCCAACCTAGCGGGTTGACCGAAAAAAATAAATTTTTTTTTTTTTCAAATTACTCCTTCACCCTTGAAATATAGCCGTTGGAGGGGTCTTTTTTGTCATTTTTCTTTCCTATTTTTTCCTATAAATTGGCCCTAAACTCTCACATTTTTCTCACAACTCAAATTCTCTAATCTCTAATCTCTCAAGTCTCAATTATTCATTTATTAGTTTTTGCAATTTGCTCATATTTTAATTTTTATTAGTTTTTGCAATTTTTAATTCATATTTCCAATTTTCCAAATTCCAATTTCCATACTCCAATTCTCTTTCTTTAATTTAATTATTCTTATATTACAATTTTAATGTATTAAAATTGAATTAATATTTGGAATGTTAACAAAAAAAATTTAATTTAATTTAATTATTGATATTTGAAAAGAAATTAACAATTAACTAAAAACAATTACATTTATAAATTGTTAATTATTCATTTGAAAAGTTAATAAAACATTTAAACTTAAATAAAATAAAACAAAACAAAATAAAAAAAAAAAGTTAAAAAGCGGGTTAACCCGGCGGGTTAGGGTTGGCGGTCCGGGTTGGGCCAGCCAATTCTCTAATGTTGGCTGGCCTAACCCGACCCGTCAATGTCGCCGGATGGGTCAAGACCGACCCGTCAATTGCAGCAACCCACCGCGGGCCGGGTCGGACCGGTCGAGTTGCTTTTCCATCACTAGTTTTAACATATAAATATATCAAGTGGAAGGGTCCAATAGTGATGGAGCCCAACAAGTTCGGCCCAAATATTCTAACACTTTGTCTAAGCAACCTCACAATAAGACGGTGGTTTACAGCAGCAAAATCATAATACTAAATAAATTTCCTTTTCACTTCCATTTTGAATCAATCAATCAATAAAATTCAATCGTTGATGGAGGAGAGTTTCAGAGGTCGAGTAGAAAAGATCTTCGGTTCACTGGCTCCTTCCGCCTCCACTCCTTGGTCTCTCACCGACGACGAGGTGGAGAGGCGGCGGTGGAAACTCCAAGAGAAAGACACCTCAGCCAGGGACGAAACGCCCTGTTCCTCATCGTTTTATGATTTCTCCAAGAAAGATGGAAATGAATGGGAAATCAGATCGTCCATTGGCATGGACAACACTCTCGATAATGAGGTAATAATTATTTTTATTAATTCTTTTCTTTTTATAGTTAATGGTATTTGCTTTTGTAGATATAGGGGAATTTAGGGATAAACTTGAGAAATATGTTTAATTTTATAAATTTTTTTATTCTTTTTTAGGCATTGTAGACTCAATTTAGGATTTAAAAATAAATTTATCTATTTGAAGAGGTAATTTATGTAATAAAATAGGAAGTAGGATACAATGAAGTATGAGTGAGGATTGGCACTTGACATTGTTAAGGACAATGTTGATGCTTAATGGTGACAATTTCAGGGGAAAATCTGACAATTTATTGATTAATTTTTTTGGAACTTGTTTGCGATTCTTTTTGTTTTTTGGTTGTAGGACACACATTAAGAACATTAGAAGGCAAAAAATTTATCTACTTCCATCTATATTATGTGCAAAAGAAAAAAAATAAAATTCTAATGCATCGAAAAACTAAATTTTTTATTTCTAGGGCACACGATAAGACAACCCCCGTGTTTTGTTTGATTTTATGGTATGATGGGCTCCGTGTGTTTATTTGGAAATTTTTCTAGTTGTTCAAAATGAATGTGGAGTTGGTGTGTGCTAGGGAAGTTTAATGAAGGGGAGAGTGAATATGTGTAGGTGTTCTTTCTTTCTTGTTTCTTCATATATTTTCTTTTGATAATTTACTTTAGAGCTAATATGTTTTATGGCTGCATGCAGGAAGAGGAAGATGAGTTTGACAAAGTAGCTTCAGGTAGAGAAAATGCTGATGAGCGTTTATATATGAATGATGTAACCAATCGAGGCTCTTATTTGAACATGCACAATGTGCTCCCCAACTCAATAAATGGGACTAAAGATCCACGTGCCAATCACCACTCAGCAAGAATTAGGCTGAAAGAAGATGAAGTTGAAGCTCAAAAAATGAATTTTCCTCATCCTGGTTCTGGTACAGCAGTTAAGGAATCACATGCTAGATTATCTGAATATGGTGGTCAACGGAAGTCTATATTGAAAAGGAAGAATAACATTGCAGATTCTAAGCCGCAAAAACGTGTCAGGTTTGACCCTGGTTGTAAAATTGATGGTGAAAAAGCATCAGAAGAATTTGAATACTCTTCTTTCAGCACCTCTTCAATGAATCCTACTGATTCAGATGATGGATCTCAGCTTGCTCATAATGCTTCTAGGATTCCTGATTACTTATTGAATCCTTCTAAGTATACACGCTACAGTTTCGATTCGTTGAGTGAACATGATGAGGAATCCAACACTTGTATGGATTTGCTGAAGCTGGTCAAAAGCTCAAAGGCTAAAGAGCTGGCGCCAGAGCTAGAGAATGCTTCTGGTAATCTTCCAAAGTCAGTGACTTTTATCCCAAAGAAGAGGTCTGGTGAAGCTAAAGCTGCAGAGATTAGTGATGAGATCAAAGGAAACAAGGAAGATTATGGTGAGCTGTCCCTGCCTCGAGCAGTCTTTCCTGTTGGTATTGCTGCTGGAGAATCCCAACACTCTGAAGCTATTGCATTGGATGGGACTGAGCCAGAAACAAATGCAGCAACAGAGGACAGTTCTTGTTTCAAAAAACCCAGTCGCAATTATCGGGTGCAGTCAAGGTCAGATGATTCTGACTCTTAATGCTTTGCGAAATGTCTGAAAGACTGCTGTATGAGAATTTTGAAATTGAAACTCTTTTTTTTTTTTTTTGCCCTTTTCTTCACTATGTTTTGTATTATGCTTCCAAATTTTGTTTAATAGTGTTCCAACAGGGCAATTGATTTCCCTATTTGTTAGATTTGTGGGTTTATTGGAATGAATATCATATCTATGCTAAAGATGCTCTACTTGAAAATTCTCTTTTGTAGGTAATTGAGTTTTACATATACATGCAATCCTTCAGTTTTAGTGTTAGTCTTTTTTTAATGTTGCCTTCTTTTACATCAAGCCTTTAATATATGTTTGTGAAATCAAAAAATATAAATATTTCAGAATTGGTTTAAATTGAGTTTTTTTATTTTAAATTTAACTATTATCTAGACATTATTCTAAAATCTGAATACGATATTTTTATTAAATTCAAATTAAGGATTTCTTTATGCAAATACTATATACTTTATAATTATATAATCAAGTGTTAGATTATCTGCTGCTAGTTTGTCTCCTAACCTTTCTATTCAAGATTGATATCTTCTTTTTTTCCTTTTACGTTCAAATTGAGGGTCTTAGTTAACCCTTTTATTGACCCACATACAACCTTGTTAAGAACAACTGCCTTTTCTGATAAGAAAAGAAAAACGTTGGTTTACAGTAATGGGTTTTCTCAGAGCTTTTGATTTCTACGAGTTTTAATTATTATTTTGAGCCCCTGGATTCCAATCAAATGCACCATAGTGTAACTCTGTTTACTTAGTTACTCTTATAACTCATGTTTACTTAATTAAGTCTTACATAAATTATTGAGATAGTTAGATTCGAATGAAATCGCCGAACAAACCGTACTAATTAAACACATTAAAGATGAAGACCAGAAGAGTGTTTGAGCCAAGAATAACCAATGTAAAATCAACTGGTGAAATCATAACTATTTTGCTTATGGCATAAGTTTGCGAAGCTTGAAATAATTGAAACAGAACTGAGAAAGGATTATAAAAGATAGTTTTTCTTTCTTGTGAATGTTTGTATTTCTGCAAGATTTGAGTTCGGAAATTTTTTTTGGATAAAATGTTAGAAAACAAAAATTTGTTAAACTATTTTAAGTACACAGTTTACATATAATGTTCAGTGAGGAGAAGAAAAGGTTTACGTATAATGTCATTGTCTTTTTTACTGATATAGAAATGTACTATGAAAGGTTTTGGGGATATTTTTAGCGTTGGGATCATTGTTGAATGATTATTGTAGATGGTCTTCAGTTCTAGTAGGTTGTTGATAGAGACCCATCTAACAACTCAAACAATTGGGGTGGGCAATAGGCCTTTTGTGGGCTTGGGTAGATCTCTCCTTGGAAAAACGGTTTGCCAAGGGAGGATGTTCAAGCCCTTTATAACCCATATGCCCACCCTTTTCCCCTCCAATGTGGGATCTTAACATTTCTCCACGCTTCGGGACCCAACGTCCACGTTGGCCCACTCTGGATAGTTTCACTCTGGGTGGCCTACTCTCTAAGGTCGCCCCTTCCCAGGTAGCCCTTTCCCAGGTAGCCCTTTCCCAGGTAGCCCTTTCCCAGGTTGCCCCTTCCAAAACATGGTTAGCCCACTCTGGACGACTTCACTCTGAGTGGCCTACTCTTAGAGGTCGCCCCTTTCTAGGTAGCCCCTTCTGGAACATGGGATCGGGTGAGGTTTGGCTTTGATACCATATGATAGGAACACACTCTAATAACTCAACAATTAGGTTGGGTCATGGCTCTTTCATGGGCTTAGGTACCTACTCTCAGAGGTCGCCCCTTCCTAGGTAGCCCTTTCTCAGGTCGCCCTTTCTGGAATATGGGCTCAGGCAAGTTTGGCTCTAATAACATTCAATAGGAACCCACTCTAATAACTCAACAATTAGGTTGGGTCATGGCTCTTTCATGGGCTTAGGTACCTACTCTCAGAGGTCGCCCCTTCCTAGGTAGCCCTTTCTCAGGTCGCCCTTTCTGGAATATGGGCTCAGGCAAGTTTGGCTCTAATAACATTCAATAGGAACCCACTCTAATAACTCAACAATTGGGTTAGACCATGGGTCTTTCATATGCTTCGGTAGAACTCTCCTTGGAAAACCAGTTTGCCAATGGAGGGTGCCGAAACCCTTATAAACCCACATGCCCACCATTTTTCCTTCCAATGTTGGATCTTAACAGTTGTACAGGCAGAACAATCTTAATTTTCCTGCTTCCTTGTGTGGTTTATTATGTGAGGTTGCTGCTATCTCCTCAGTTTTGGAGGAGTTGTAGCACCTCAAGTGGAGAATATTTTCTCAAATTTTGGACATTTGAGTATCTCAATTGCAGCATTGAGACGAGAAAATTCCAGGTGCTGTTGATATAGATATGTTCTCTGCTGAATACAACTCTTGAATTATCCAAATTTCGGAGATGCATCCACTCGATGCTTTGAAGTATAGAGAATCATGCAGCTCCTCGAATCAGATGCATCTTTTAACAAAGAAATATTTCCTAAACTTCTCAGCTACCGTTGACCTCCTGAGTGTCAGCCTGAAGCACACAATGGAGTCACCACAGATACTAAATCCTATAAAATTTACACATCTGTTGTAAAAATTTTGAGTTATAGCAAGTTTTTGATCTGTTAGTGGTCTCTCTTCCAAGGAAATCTTTGGTCTTACAAGTATTACGTCTATCAAACGATGTGTTAGTGAATTTGAAATGCTCAATTGCCTCATTTGTCATACCCTATAAGTCCTTGTAAGCATCATTTTATTTTGTTTAGTTCATACTTCACATAGTCGAACTTTGTTCATTTCTTGTATATTTTTCCTACAAGAAGTTTCCTTAGGCAATTTAAGTTCTTTTATCTTTCATCAAGTTTTCTGTGACTGAAGAAGCTATGAACATTGTGATTTTGGGAACTCCTAGCTCCATTGTCATTTCCCCACATGATATTGGAATTGGTTTAATGAACCAAGTACAAAAGCTTAAGACAGATTATTAGGATGAACAAAGTTTAAATAAAAAATATGAAATATGTTAGTTGTTTGTCCTATAATGTGCAAAGATTCTGCAGTATCTGGGTTTGTAATTTTCTTGATGTTTGAGAAAATTTAAAGTATCCCAAATGGTGTAAGATTATAATGTGGTGTGGATAATAATATAATGTTTAAAATAATCAAACATTACATTAATTAAAAAATGTACAATTTATGGAAAAAATTGATGGGATCATTAAAAAAAATCCAATAAGCAATAAAAACATGCGTTTGGTAGATTTTGAAGATGTACCAAAATAATTTGAGTTGCAAAATTAGCTGCAAAACCAGATAAGGTTGTGCATACTCTTTTTATTATTATTTGTTATTTTCATTAGATTTTTTGAAGTTAAAGAGTAATGTATTCCCATTTGGGATTAGGGGGATATTAAAAAATCAATCAAAATTTAGGGGGTTAAAAAATTAACCATATCTCCAAACTCCATGCTATATTAATCAATAGAAACATCTTTGAACATATATATCCCTTTAGGGTTTGTTTGGTTGGGAATAATGGGGGATTAGTGAGGTAATGTCATCTTATATTATTTGATTATCATATATGGTTGTCAAGTAATATAAGATTCTGGTAATCTTCTAAAACCAATAGTAATTACTGTTAATACTATAGAAAGTAATTTGATTACCTCAATTTTTTTACGTATTTTAAGATTATTTGATAATCTAATTTTTGTTACAATTTTATCTCTTATTAATAAAATTTTAGGATAAAAATGTCTTTATTTTTAAATTAATTTACATGAACCTGTCATTAAAATTTTACCGTTAATTAATTAAGTTTTTGGACATTAATGCCCTTGTATTTAAAACAAATTTTAGCCCACCAAAACTAACATTGTCGGCCAGCCACCACTGCAGTTGTCAATTGGTTGGCGGCCAGCACCGATATGGTCATTTCTGGTCAGATCTCTAGCTAGAGACCAGAAATAGCCAGATCATGAAAAATTTGGCCGGAAATGGCAAAATCTATTCTAGCCGTTTCCGGCCAGATCGATGGCCATTAATAGCCATGGATCTGGCCGTTTCTAGTCATTTCTGATCAGATTTATCGATCTAGCCAAAAACGACCAGATCAAAAAATCTGACCAGAAACAGCTATAATAGATTTGGCCATTTCTGGGCAAAGATCTAGCCAGATCGACGCACGACCGACAAGATCCGGTCAACCTATGTCGTTTGGTTGCTGGAGGCCAATGGTGGTGGTTGGCAATCGGTAGTGGCTGGGTGGGTGGGGGTGTCTTTGTTGATTTTTAAACTTTTATTATGGGGGTGTTTTAGCAAAAAAAAAAAATTTAATGTAGGGGGTACAAATTAATGATTTAAATAACAATATTATTTAAAAAAAAAAAGGCAATTCAGTCATTTAAATAACATATCCACCAATTTATTCCTCTCAACCAAGCATATAAATATAACATATCTACTAATTTATTCTTCTCCACCAAACACATTAATATAACATTCCAGTAATCTTTCAAGGTAATCTATTTTTTCCTTAATATAACATTCCCAATAATACAATATTCTCTGAACCAAACGCACCCTTAGTATTTATCTTCTTCCTCGTTACCCATGGGATTAACTTTTTAAAATTATGATTCCAATACAAATGTACTTATATAAGAGCATCTCCAATGATGCTCTTTATTTTAAAGAGCATATTTCACATAAATAAAGAGTATCTTCATTAATTTCTAAATATAAAGAACAAAATTTGTATTAAAATCCAATGGACTCTTTGAATTAGATTTAATAAATAGGAGAAATACTTAATAGGAAAGAGATAATTAATAATAAAATGTATAGAAACTTGTAATTTATTAAATAAAATTAGGATAGATAGTAAAATTTGACTTTCTAGATGTAGAGAGTCAAACTCACTCTTTAATTTATATTTAAATAATAAAGAGTCTATTGGACTCTTATTTTTATGAACAAACTCTTTATAACAAAGAGTTTGTTAGATCATATAAAGAGTCATTTGGAGATGTTCTAAAGGGGATAGACATGAGAATCCTATTAACTCTTTATTCAATTAATGCAACTTAATAACTTTTCATTTTCCTTCAAACTTTGATTTATTGCTCAAAATTCTAAAAATCTATTTGAGAAATTAAAATAGACCCAAACACACTACATGTCTTATTAAATAAGAGACATGTTAAGTGTAATTATAAAGCATACAAAAAAAAATATCATCATGGATTCTATAAATTTATTATCCATTCAAATATTTGTCATTCGTAATTGAATTCTAAATCCAAAATTTATCATCATTCAATTTTAAAATTCAAGAGGCATTTATGAAATCTCTTTCAAATATAAAGACTTAATGACATTAATTCTCTTAGAAATGATAAAATAACAAAAATTCCTCAATCATTACAATAATTAGTAAGAGGGTGATTTATTTATATATACTAAGTCAAAATAGTGTGAATTTTAACGGCTTAACCTTAAAAATTCCCCATTGTAGTCTACTGAGTAGGGTAGAATATCTTTAATAGCGATGATTTTACTGTCTAATGAATAGAATAAAGTTCATTTATCTTGTTAGAAAAATAAGATAAATTCCCTCTGATATGAAAAATGGGTCAACCTTGTAAACTAAGCTTCTAATAAGTTAAAAATTATGTAAAATAAAATTGATTAAAATCAATTTGACAATTACTTGTCAAATATTCAGAAAAACACTTTCATACAAATATTGATATTTAATTAAATAATGTTTATTCTAATTAGATGTTATTGATAATCTATCTTAAATTATATAATGGGATGAGATGTGATCTTTTAACTTAAATTTTTTACACAAATTTTTTCAGCCATAGATCCAAAATAATCCAATCGTATAGGAATTGCTGGGTGAACTATCTTCAAACTCTTTCTCATATCTATTGGCTTACAAAATATCCACAACTGAAAATTTATGTCTCAATTTAAGTTAAAAAAATATTTTTCACCATATAAAATACTCAATTGTAGTCTAATGAATAGGGTAGCATAATTTTTAACAGAATAAGTTTTATTCAACTTTCCGAATTTAACCTAACAAGGACATGTAAATCTGTTTAACTTATGTCTAGAATCTTGAAAAGAATTATATATGTCCATCAACACGCGTAAGTATACACATTTTATAATAGATGTACAAAATATTTTCTTCATGATATCTTTTATAAAAGAAAAAAAAAAATCTATTAAAATTGTGAAGTTTGTGAAAGTCCTTCGACAAATTAAAAGGTGTATTAGAGAATTAACATTTTGACAAACTGAAATTATTAAACTTGTCAATATTTACCCAAAATAACTCAACATCCAAAGGATTTCTTTCATATAAATAAACTAGCATCATACCTATTGCTAGATTATAACATTGTCTATTTCAATTTATTTTAACTTCTGCGTATTCGATCTTATTACATAGTTTTTTTCATATAAAAAAAGTTTCTATATGTAGTATTATTTATTTATCGAATTATAAAAATAACTTCATTCACGTTATTCTCTTTTCTCTCTATTAAAAAGAGAATTGTAGGCAGTAATAGTATAAGTCATTGCCCCGTTACTTTTTTTGACAACTGATGGATTCCCATTTTGTGCCATTGAGAATTTTCTCCAATGCCAAAACTTGAAGAGGGATTTCATTGCCAGAAATGAAGCCACCTAATCTTCGTACGGCTGAATAATTTTGTTTGGGGAGCTCCACGGGGTGAGCTAGGGTTGAAAGAGAAGGATTATTCTGATAATTGCTGCTTCCTTAGTAATTTATAATTTACATGATTTAGTTCTGTATACAAAATTTGGATCTCGAACTGGGTTAGTCTTTACACCGACTCCTGGATTGGTTTTGGGGCACATTGTCCCCAGTAATTAATGATAGCTAGGCGAAATGTTGGCACTTTATTTTATGCCAGTGAAGGCTTGCCTCGACGTAGAACTTTTGTTTTCCAACATCGGTTCTACGTCGGGACATGATGGAATTTTAGTGGTGTTTTATTACATTACTCAACCATAAATATAATGCTGTCACATCAAATATCTCATTACGTCGAAATTTTAACTCGGTAAATGTAATAATATTGGAGAATATAATCTCTACCATATATATATATTATATATATATATATATATATCCACTCAAAAGAGTTCTTAAACCTCAACTTAGGTTGAATTTACTTACCTTATGGGGAAAAAGCTTCTTTAACACTTCTCCTTTCCTTTGGGAGCTTGCCTTTTCTCTACAACTTAACCAATAACCACAACATGAGACTCTAATCAAAACATAATAAAACTCTCATCTAAAGCAAGAATCCTTACCTTAGGATGCTTTAGATTAAAACCCTACTAAAAGTTACTCAAAAAGGCTCTTGGAAATCCTTGGAAGATTGAAGGAATTTGAGAGAGTTTGGAAAATGAAGGAGGCGGTGGAATGGGAAAAATGAAGAGTTCTCAAAGACTAAACCCNTTCAAAAACTTCAAGAGAATTTCTATTATTTATTATTCAAACTTTAGGAAGATTATGTTATTAATTCTATAACTATATATATTTTCACCTTTTTATTTATTGGATTTTATTCTTTGACCAGAAAGCAAATTTTTTTGGCTCCATCCCTACCTACAGTTGTCAACATCTCTAAACAGTAAACAAGTATGATTAAATGTTAATATTTTATGTTATCACTTTTATTTTTCGAGTTTACCATTTACAAGTTTAGTAATAAATGGAAATGTTTTCAATAATATACTTGAATTTTAATTAGAAATACAAGTATTTTGGTATGAGATGATTGCGTAAGATCTGAGAAAATCTTATGAATTGACAGAAACGTATAAACAAAAAAAATACAAATTGGCACGTTTGAAATCAATTGGCAGCTATATATTTAGATATCATATCTATTTATTTAATTAAGAAAACAACGAAATTAAAGTGTGACATGTTTCCCAAAATATATCTGATTTAAGTAGTTTTCCATCTTTAATTGGCTGCCTATTCCAAATGATACTTTCTTAATCTGAAGATATCCAATTAAGGACTTCAAGATATGCGTACACTCAAAACCCAACCACCTTCTCATCTACATGAGGGATTTAATGCGCGAATGTTCAAATGAGGAATCAAACTTAAGACCGTACGTTTATCCACGTTATCTCTAATTCTTCCAAATCAATTTAGCTTCCCATAGATGGGTTATATATTCTTTGTTATTCATGATGAATTTAATGTCTAAAACATTTATAACAATACAATTTTTCTTTTTTTGTTTTTTCTTATAATAAGAAAAACTCCTTGATTAGCCCCTGTTTGTTTCACTCTTTTGAATCATTTTTCTATTACCCTATTTGGATTAAAAAATATAATATGTGTTTGTTTACTTATTGTGATCATTATTCTAAAAATTAATCTGAATCAATAAGATTTTTTCTATTGAAAATGAAAAGAAAAGGGGGGGAGGGGGTTGTCTATTCAACTAAATACAATTACCTTTCATTCCTTCCAATTTGAACATTAATCCACCTAATACGACCACACCTGCCAACAACCATTTCCGATTGTCGTCACTACCGCCAGCGGCCACCGTTAGCCATCAATAACAGAACAATGCACAACTGGTCGAATCTGGCTATTTCCAACCAGATCCACCATGGATATGACAGAAAACGACCAGATCCAACTGTTAACGGCAGATAAATTTTGGCCATTGTTGACGGCATATTTTGGCTGTTAACAATGACTAGAGACACGATGGTTCTAGCCGAAAAAGGTCAGATCGATGCACGACCGACCAGATCTAGTTAGTTGTGCACCGTTCTGGCAACTGTCGATTGCCATCCGAAGGTGGTGGTTGACGGCCAGCAGTTTGGGTGGATAGAGGTGTTTTTGTTAATTTTAAACTTTTATTGTGGAGGGTGTTTAACTAAATTAATAATTGTAGGAGGTTAAAAAATAATCTAAATATTTTCAGAAAATGTTTTCCAAAAATGTATCAAACAACTTTTTAACATTTTATCCAATTCTGGTATAATTTCAAATATTATATCAAACACATTTTCAAAATTGTATCCTATTCGATTTAATTTAACTTAACTCAACTTAAAATAGTTTTTCAGAATATCATTTTTCAAATAATTTATCAAACAGGTTTTTTATTTAAATTTATTGTCAATACAAAATGCTTATATAATTTGTATATATATATATATATTTTTTTGGGTAAACCCAATAATTACCTTTCCTGCGACTCAAACACAAGACCCTTCGATATAATTAACCCTAGTGGTTAAAGGGCTTGTCATCCGACCACAAAGGGAGAGGTTATAATTTGTATTCTTTGCCAAAGTTGAGATGCAAATTAATTAAAATCCTTCCAAGTAGAGTATAACTAAAAAATATAATTATTATTATTTAATTAGGATTACGGTTCTAAAATTAAAGTTTATTGCTTAATATAAAAATATTAGAATTAACAAATAGTAAATAATAGAATTATTTAACAAAGTAAATAACAAATTTAAAATTAATTAAACTCACCTGTAGTTAAAATCCAAGTTTTAGGGGGCCTATAATTGACATTAGATCCTTAAGTTTCATGGGGCTTTATTGTGATTAACCAAAAAAATCCTTTGTATTAAGTTTTTCAAATTTGGGCCGAAAGGGGGGCATTTGCCCCGTGCCCGGTATAACATGGGTCTGCCCTTGCCTAGGGAGATACTTATCGAACTAAAATTATTATTGTCTGACTAATTATTTTTCAAGCTATTAAATTACAAGAAATTTAATATTACAAGGGTAACAAATTCAAGTCTTTATTGGTGGCAAGTCTGCCTTATCTAGAGGCACTTATCCCCAAAATTTGAATTTTATTCAGAGTAAACGCCATGTTCCCTTCCCACTCAAGGTTTAGCGAAATCCAGTTACCACCCCTAGTTTCATAAATTTCATATTCCCACCCTTAAATGAACATCGTTAGTGACTATTGGCTTCTGACACTAAAGTAGAGAGTGCTATTACCCTATTGCCCTTGACAAAACCCACCCATGAATTCATAAATTCTGCCGACCATTTTGATAGCTTCCTCATCGGAAAATCCACCAAACCCGACATGAATAGCTCCCCTAACACCGTTCGAACTCCCTCAACCCCCTTTTGACCAAAATTTGGCCTAATTGCAATGGATTTGCGCTGCCACCTATGGCATCCTCCACAGTGCGATTGTCGTTTTCAAGCCAAATTGGCCTAATTCCAACGTCATTGGAACACCTCGACACCACTAAACACATCCCCTCACCTCCCTCATCAAAGTCCCTATCATCTCTACCTCTCTACACCACCAAATCGTTGCCTGTCGCTCACAATGGAATCATGCACTTCTTGCCGATTTTCGGCTGATTCTGGCGACGAGAACCTACCTCGACACCACCTTTTGATCCACCGACGTCCACTCTATAAAACTCCTACCACCTCAAGCTGTAACACCTAGTTGGTGGCCATCCACCGCTTCCCCAACGACTTGCACAATAGTTGAAATTGGGTTTTTCAATTGGAGTTTGTTTTAAAGCTTGGTTGAAGGGCAATTGATTGTTTATGGAAGTGTTACTTGTTGTTGACTAATTGTATTTTTTTCTGGCCATTTTCCCTGTTGTCGGTCACCAAAACCACCTGCCTTTGGACTACGCCCACCACTTCCGCCAACGACTTGCACAGTAGTTGAAATTGGGTTTTCAATTGAGTTTGTTTTAAAGCTTGGTTGAAGGGAAATTGATTGTTTATGGATGAAGGGTTTCTTGTTGTTGATTGATTGTATTTTTTTCTGGCCGTTTTCCCTGTCGTTGGCCACCAAAACCACCTACCTTTGGACTACGCCCACCACATGCTCAACCTTTTGCCCCAAACAACACCCAAGCACATCTCCCCTTGTGCGCTACAGCTACTCCAGCGTGCACACGAGTAGCTGCGGGCACAACCCACCGCACGCAGGCCTCGTGGTGGTTGGATTTTACCGCTACAAAGCCCTCATGTCGCAGCCAAAATCTGGCCCTTGCGAGGGCCATGAAGTAGCCATTTGGCCGCTACTTTTTAGCCCACGTGAAGGCCAAATCTGGCCGTCGTGAGAGAAATTTTGGAGAGAGGGTGCTTGTCAAAGATTTGAGATATGGGGGGTTGTTTTATTTTTTATTTTTATTTCAGATTTATTGCAATATAAATGACTGTTTTACCCTTTGACCATTACATTAAATATTTTTATGTTAATTTAAGGGTGTAAATATGAAATTTATAAAACCAGGTGTGGTAACTTAGGATTTCGCTAAACCTTGAGTGGGAACATGTCGTTTACTCTTTTATTTATACACATAGTATTTTGATCGGATAACAATTGTAACCCTCCCAAAACTTTTAATTGGTTGTTTTCTTTGTTTTGTTGTTTCAAGTATCAATAATTCTTGGGAAATTACATTAACTGGGCCATTTCCAGGGACTGAAAGGAAAACTTACCGAATCTAACGAGTATCTAAAAAAAATAACCCTCTCATTTTTTGAAGTACCATATTACCCTTGATATAAAAGCTAGCCCCTAGCCTAATCTATCTTCTGTGCTTCACCAATATCATATAACCCATTCGAGGAATGCATATTCCGTCCATTTGAAAATTCAAAATTGAAGAAGTGAGGATCTATTAGATTAAGAAACGAGAATGAAAAATTGGGGGCTTAAGTTTTAGGTGCGCTGAGAGTTGGGTTTCCTCGAATTTGAATGATGGGTTTTGTCAACTTCAGATTANAAAAAAAAAAAAAAATAAAATTATGTGAGACAATCTCACAACCTCAACCTGGTGAGACCTTTAAAGAAAACCATTGCAAGTTAGTTTTTAAAACCACTCGTTAGATTGGTGGTTATTGATGATGTGGATGGTGGGTATTGACGAATTATGGTAACAATCTTATGAAAGAGAAATTAAACACAACACCCGGTTATATATATATATATATATATAATCTCACAACCTCACTCTGGTGAGACCTTTAAAGAAAACAACTGCATGTTGTTAGTTTTTAAAACCACTTGTTAGATTGGTGGTTATTGATGATGTGGATGGTGGGTATTGATGAATTATGGTAACAATCTGATGAAAGAGAGATTAAACACATATGTGACGATGAAATGGAGATTGTTTACAATCATATATTCTAAAATATTAAGTCTCTTACACTTGCAAAATCCCTTTTCGTTCTTTCATAACTTATACCTTAGCCTAACGTTACAACTATAATAAAGACTTATTAATCTAAGGTAGTGTTTGGATTCTATATTAGTAGAGAGTGGTTTGAAAAGTGAGTCTATGGAATTTGATTGTACGATTTTTATTGTTTCTTTTTATGAGAAATTTTTGGGAGATCAAATTTTCTTTGCCTATGAATATTATGTATAAAGTCATTTGAGTTTTTAGATAAATGGTATGTGGTTGTTTATATGAGAGGATCTATAACAAAAGTGTAATTAATATTTGCTTATTCTTTATATTCATGTAACATTAATTATTCGAATTATGCATTTAGACACAATTTTTGAGACAAATATATGTATTTATCCTAAATTTTGTGTTTGAGTCTTTAGTTTTGAGTCTAGATTAGGTTTGATTTGGATGTTTGTGGGTATCATTGCTGGAAAGCCTCACGAGACTTTAACACATTCAACTAGGGCTGCTTACGGGCTTAGGCTTGTTGCATATGCTAAATGCAACCGTGATAATCTACAAAAAGTGATTTAACATTTGAAGAAGAGAGAATTTTCTCTCAAAAAATCACTCACCCACAACAGCAAAAATGAATTGTGTCTCAAAACCTGTTTTTTGCTTTCTTTAAATAGTAAAGCAAAATTTCCATTCCACCCCCATGGTTTAGCAACAATCCAAACTTAGGTGGAAGCGCATATTAGTCCCTATTAATTATTTAGTTAAATATTAATATAAATATAAATATTAACTCTAATAACTAAATTTGTAATTTTGCTAAATTACTCTAATGATAAAATTAGACATAGGTTACAACTTCAGTAAATTTAATTACGCAGCAAAATTACCAATATGCTCATTCATCTAAAAGACGAATATGCCCATTCATCTAAAAGATGAATATGCCTATCTAAATCCTTAAACTATCTTCTAAGTGTGTAACCTGCAAGCTCTTTATCACATCGACAGTGAGTAGTATCACAGTTGATACCAATCAATTGTTTCACTATACACACACCAAGATTAGCCCCTAGTAAGGCATCATGCCCACTTGATAGAGTCGGATTCAACGAAACAGTTACCTATCAATAATATGGTTATTGTGCAATCAAAATCTTTCATCATCTGTTATCTCATCGAGACTAAGGTATAAAAATAATGTCAACCTTAATTATCGTCAATACCTTTGTATTCAATTACTGGACCAATGATCGGAATAATAAATTGGATTGAGCAATAACTCAATCTCAATGTGGCCATAGCTTTAATGTCATTGTCATATACTGAATCGCGTCGTGAGATAATTAATCCTATACCCGAAGTAATGAATCCTCTGTCGATCCACCAAAGTCTTGATACACTCCTTGATGCAGCCAATCACTATCGTTTTGATATCTCTAAATAGACTTACGTTAGACTAATGTCAAACTACACCAATCGATGCACAAGGCACTCTGGTCATCTCAGGTCTAAGGATCACATACATCACCATTCGTTAGAGGATTTATTCTATAGACACTAGGGTTACCATCTATATGGAATCCTCTGGGGGGTCAGTATAGTGAACTTGTCTATGTAAGCACCCATGTGTTACACTAGGTTGTCGGCAAACAACCTTGACAAATGAGATCAGTCACTTCCTTTCAATAGGGTCGTTCAACACTATGACAACCTTACTGTATTATCTGTGTCCTTGGTCAAAATAATACTAGGGTTACAGACATTTCTAGAATGGTCACCATATGTGATCATAGGGTTCTCATCATTAAGATTTGACGCACTTGATACCCTCATCATGGTTCTACCATCCTAAGGATATATATTAATACATACCAATATGATTTACACGATATAGAATAAAATGTCTTTTATTGATTAATGAACGTTATTACAAAGAGTCAAATCTATAGTATTTGATTGGCTCTAGGGCACTTACTCTAACAAGATGTAACCCAATCTCTATGATTATGTGTTGATATATTTTTGTGTTAATCTTTATTAAGCATTCTTTCTAAGTTTTATTATTGTGCTTAGTGTTTTTAATTCTTAAGGACCCAAGAATTGAATGAATCAATAGATTAAATTGAAATCGAAAGATGATACTTAGTTGGTCTAAGGTAGTAAAACTATAGGTTAAGTGAACACTAAAGATAGGTTACTGCTACTTGTGAGGTTTTGGTAAACTTTATAAAGTGTAATGATATTTCAATACTCAAATTGGATTTATAGATATCTTAGGTTAGTAATTAGGAGTTAATCTGGTAATTGTTTCGGATAAAGTTATTCTAAGGAGTACTTTGACCTGTAAAAAAAGCTTAATAAGGTTAGCATAAATTACCAATACATATAAGTAGAGTTGGTGCGTAGTTTATGCCCTAGATTTAGTCATCTTGCATTAAAAATCAGGGGTTTTGTTCAAAGTCTATTTTTTCTTTCAGTTTTAATTGTTTTCGATTGATTAGTTTAGTTTAGGGTTTCTTCATAAAATTTTGGTTAATCAAATAGTAACAAGATATTAAATTTTGGTAATTGATAATAGTAATTCCTTAGGGTATTTACTCATTATTACTTGCACGATTTTGTACGCTTACGAATAGTCTTATCAGATGTCCAAAAGGAAGGATTAGTTTAACTCAAGTATTGCAAGATGGAAGACCAAATGGATGACCTTTTTACAAAAGCATTGTCTAAAATGAGGTTTGAATTTGTAAGACAAAAATTGGGAGTTTGCAATAGCATGAATACAAGGAGGAGTGTTAAAGACATGCATCTGAATGCTGCTACAAGAATGTCAGTTGGGGAAGTTTCGATGAGTGTTGCAGATCCCATAAATGATGTCGCAGCAACAGCAAGTCCCAGGTGAGTTTTACTTCGTTAAGTGTAGTTTTTCTTAAAATTGTTATTTACAGTTTGTTTCAATTATTCTAGATGATCATTTGTAGTTTCTTCAAATAAGTTCAAGTTGTTATTTGTAGTTTTTTTTAATAACCTCTTCCATATTAACAAATGGTTATGGAGGTTAAGGAATCTTATTTGTCTAAAAGAGTGACTAAATAGACAGAAATTGCGGAGTTTTTGTAAGTGTGTTGTACCATGTTATGCCTAAAATCAAGGCTAACCTAAGGTAATGTCAACGAGCACCAAGTAGAGTTCAAGAAGACTTTGCATCGTCTAGGATCTGCCACATCTCCGAAGACGTAAAGAATATAGCTGTCAACAACCCAACCGACTCAAGTATTTGTCTGTGAATGAATTTGGTTCGCACAACTGTCCAACCCCATTTAATTTAAGGATATTCTTTAAGTTCTCAACTAATGGGGAGACAGGGGAGATTTGCATGGCACCAACCCACTTGCAGAAATGTAATCATTACCTTCAACATAGTAGGTACAAATTGCATCGTCTAGGATTTGCCACATCTTCGAAGACATAAAGAATATAGCTGTCAACAACCCAACCGACTCAAGTATTTGTTTGTGAATGAATTTGGCTAGCATAACTGTCCAACCCCATTTAATTTAAAGATATTCTTTAAGTTCTCAACCAATGGGGAGACAGGGGAGATTTGCACGGCACTAACCCACTTACGGAAATGTAATCATTACCTTGAGCATAGTGGGTACGAATAGGCAGCTCCCCCTCACAAAATCGGGATCAGGCCCCTTGAATTCAACAAAGCAAATAGCAAAGACACACTACTAAAAAGAGACTAGCTTGACATTTTCTAAGAATACTTAGATCACCAAGCACTTGCAACACCAGATCGCAGTTCATGACCTATTGTAATCTTGGTTAATGACCATAAACGTACTCATATAAAAGAAAACAATGGATTGCTTTAAGCATTTGAACCACTATAAAAACCTCATTGTCTCCTTTATTAGTTACGTCTGTGCATGCTACTGTGAAAACAACACCATAATCAACTATAATAATCATCTCACATGTAATTTTTAAAAATCTCTTAGCACTTTGCATGTTCGAAGTCGGTGGTGTCAAAATCATGCATCAACAATTTGGTGCTAGAAGGAGGGCCCAGATTCAGATAAGCTCTCTATCCGGTAATCTCAACTGACTCGTCGGTTTCATCTTCAAGGATCAACCACAAACTCTCATGGCTTGTGGTTTCAAAACTGAGTGCACTGGTACCAATAATGAGGAGATTCCCTGTAATCAGGAAACTACTTTTCTCGAAGTAGTTCCACCTCCCCAAAATGTTGCATTGAGCGTCCCTTCGACATCCCAGGCGAATCTTGCTTTGATCCATTACCTGGAGAAACTTGATAACACCCTCCAAACAATGAACCAAAGGATGGATCATTTGGATTAGGTTGTGCCACCAAATTCAGACAAGATGGTACCACCTTTAAAGACGCTTGTAGGTCACTTTAAAATGTGGAAATGAGCACAGCCTCGTACCATGCACACTATGAAAGAACAGCATGCATGCATGAAGAGTGGTGGAAATGGAGAAGAAAGCATAAAAAATGGATTCAAGAAAACAGTTTTAAAAACAAAGCTTGAGAAGAAATTATACCTACTCCTTTGCTTTGGATTGATGAAGATTAGCTTCAAAATGATGAAATCTCAACACTTTAACACCACCTTGAGAGATTAGAGAGTGGCCGTGGGTTTGAGAGAGAGTTTTGGTTTGTGTTTTTGTGAACTAGTCAAGAATGAACAAAAATGCAACATTTTGCACTTATATATACTTGAGCAATATTGCAATGATTTATTTTTCACTTCCAGGCCCAATAAAATCTTATTTTATAAAGAGACCCCACGAATTTAATATGATACCCTTTGAATAATCAATATTATTCAAGGGCCCATGTAAACTAAATTAGTTTACATTAACAACCCAAAAATTTACTCCTTTTTACCCTTTAACTATTAAAAGGTTATTTTTGTTCATCTCATTAATCTTAACACTTTAAGATATAATAATTAAATATAATTAATTATTGCTTGACCATTTTAACCCTTAAAATGTCACAAATGATTTCTATGTAACTATTACTATAGAAATCCCGTTATTACCCTCGGAAGGTGCTAGCCCTCTTCGGATAATCATTTCTCTCTCTCATCCTTCTCTAACTTCTCAAGGCTATTGGTGTGACCATGTAGGTCCACCGTGGATTAGCCGTGAGCCGGTTCTGGATGAATCCGGAAACCTGTCCGGAGGCCCAACGACTATGGTAAACATCTAGCAATNGACTACAATGTCTCAGGTCAAAGGACTACATCGTGCACTGATATAACCAAACGATAAATCATTGACTACATGCTTTTCCAAGTGATTTGTCGTTATTCGGTCACGTTCGAAAAACAGTTCACCAATCGTTAGTCCATACCAATGCCCCAATGACATGACTATCATCGTCATCCGTACTTATATCAACTCATGATATCTTTCGGAAGCATCCGGTATGCCTACTGTGCAATATAGTTGCCCAAATTTATATTGCTTCCGTAGGGAACCCTTTTCGATAATTCATTTACCTATTAAATGAATCATCTGGACAATTCATATACATACTTTATTTTAAATGCATGACTGAATAAAAGAAGCAATTTACATATATGAATTGAAAAACTCTTTCTTCTATTATTTATGATATATATAGATACAAGACAAAATGCTCTGAAACCGACAACACGAATGGTTTCTAGGGCATACACTAATATACACTAACACACTATAGCACAAAAGAATAAGGGTAAACGTATAGCCGATCAAGGGCAGAAAGGCTTAAAAGGGCATGCAAATACTGGTCGCGAGTAGGGAAAGCGACCTTTGGCTCAACGACTTAGTAGTACTTCGCACCAAGAACGGTCCCACGACATGTCGTAGAGGCATGCCCATAAAAGTATTAGGCAAGGAGGTTCCCACTATCGCCAACATGATGGTCTATCACTGCAAAAGAAGTACCCATCATCAACGCATCGTTTCTGACCACCGTAGAGATAGGGAAAACTCCCCTAGCCACTTAGCACCTTCACAAGGCTCAAGCCCACAAGTGTCAAGGCATGAAGGCTCCAGCCAAAGTAGAGAAAGCGTCGACCTACGGTCTTTCATCAACCGCAATCGTAGGGAACAGACCCACATTGTGGAGAGTGATCCCCCAAGGGCTTAGTTGCCTCAGATCAAGGAAGTACAACGAGCTCTGGATCAGCTTTGAGCTTAGCAGAATGAGTAGGGAGTGACCGTTGAGGCGTCTCCCTTTTCTCCAGCAGTCCTGATTGCACCTCTCCCATCAAGATTCAGAATGCCCGACATGAAGGCATTTTATGGGAATTTTGATCCTCAAGATCATCTCTATGAGTTTAACGACCTCATGGAGCTTCACTAAGTTTCAAACTTGGCAAAATGTTGCTGTTTGGCAGTGACTTTGATTGCCTACGCTAAACGTTGGTTCAGATCGCTTCCACCAGGATCTATAAACTCATGGCACCAAATAAGCTCGTTGTTCTTGAGACACTTCCAACAAATCGAAAGTTCTTAATGTCGCTCAGCTATCTAAGCAACATACGGCAAGAGAAGAATAAGTCTTTCTAGTCTTACATTGACAAATTCCGCGGGGAACTGAATAAGGTGGCTAATACAACCTGAAGATTCAATTTGAACTCTGATCATTACCGGAGTTCTCCCACAAACTAACCTATGGATCAAGCTATTATCATAAGATGATATTTCCCTTATTCGCTTCTACAATCTTACAGAGGAATATCTACGGATTGAAAACTCTATCGCGGCTCTAAATCACCATGACCCTAGGCCTTCCACTAGAGCTCCCAGTTGAAAGGATGAATTCCGGGGAGAAAATAGAAGAAATGATCGTAAATGGGCTAATGACAGTTATAGAAAGGGAAAGAAACAACAGTTTGAGCTCAAAAAACTTATGCTCCTTTACCTCGTCACGACCGTGACAACTTTACTCGGCTGAATGCACCGGTTTCGACCATTTTGGTTAAGTCAAAAGAGGTCATTCTGCTTAGAGAACTAGAGCCCATGAAGAAACCCCTATTTTAAATGAGAGGTAAGAAATGATGTCCCTACCACATAGATAATGGTCACCATACCGATGAATGTTGATCTTTCAAGTAGGCAATTGAAGACCTTATCCAAAAAGGTCATTTCAAGGAGTATGTCGACAGTCCAACTCCCTTTAGGGAGAAAGACCAAGACGACGGGGAAAGGCGTAGAGGTCGTAAAGGTCTCTACTTGGTAGAGACCATCATTGGCAGACCTTTTATCGTAGGGACCTCTTGGCATGCACAAGATATTTATGCTTGAGAAGCCCGATATGAGCCCTACAATGTGCTCAATCTAGAACCGCGACCTCACAAGCAGCGCAAAGAAGGAGATTACCTTCTTTGAGAAAGATATGAAACAGGTGCATAACCCTCATAAGGATGATTGGTTGTCGCAACTGAAATAGGAACGTGTGAAGTCCATAGAATGTTAGTAGACAATGAAAGCGCTGTGAATATCATATTTCAGTGAGCCTTTGAAGAGATGAAGCTAGAAAAGACAGACCCGAAGCTTGTAGCTACTCCCTTCTATGGTTTTATTGGGGACTATTTAACTCCCCGAGGAATGATTACTCTTCTAGTCACTTTGGGCGATCCCCACAAAGTGACCAAAATGACAAAATTTTTAGTTGTGGGTTGTCCTTCAACAAACATTCAATGGCAATCTCAAACCACCTCTGCTACAGAACTTCAAAGCTGTCACTTCCATCTATCACCAAAAGATGAAGTTCCCTACTCCAATAAGGTGTGGGGAAGTTTGGAGATCACAGTGTGAATCTTGTAACTACTACAATCAAGCAATCCAAATTGCGTGCAAAGGGAAAGGGAACCATAAGGGCAAGCTTGAATAGTCAATGGCGATCAATAAGATCAAGCCACAGCCTGGTCTAGTGGAAGATAGCATTGATCCTCGTGTTCAAGGGGAGTATACCCATAGTGGGCCAGTTGAGAATTTGTTTGAGATACTTGTAGACAAGCGTGAGCCAACTCGTGTGTTGAGAATCATGAGTAATCTCAGCCCCCAAGCTTGCAACCAATTTAATGAGCTTTCTCAGACAAAACATTGATGTTTTTGCATAGAAACATGTTGACATGATCGGGATCAGCCCCGAAGTCATATGTCATGCACTCACCATTGACAGTGAGATTAAACCAGTTCGCCAAAAAAGAAAAGCTATAGACCCAGAGTGTTATACGACACTTAAAAGTGAGGTGGACAAGCTCCTCTCAATTGGTTTCATAAGGGAAGCTCATTACTCTAATTGGTTCACCAATCTTGTTTTGGTGAAAAAACCCAATGATAAATGGCAAACTTGTGTTGATTTCACGGATCTCAACAAAGCCTACCCCAAGGACAATTTTCCCTTATCTAGAATCGACCAGCTTGTTGATGCCACTTTTGGGGATGAGCTGCTAAGCTTTATGGAAGCATATTTAGGATACAATCAGATCCCTATGTTCACGCCCGACGAGGAGCACACTTCATTCATCACAGACCGAGAGCCGTATTGCTACAAAGTCATGCCCTTTGATTTGAAAAATGCTGGAGGAACTTTCCAACGACTGGTTAATCGAATGTTTTTTATAACAGATTGGGAAAACAATGGAGGTTTATGTCGATGACATGCTGGTCAAGTCACATGTTGCTTTAGATCACATAGATCACCTCTCATGAATGTTTGATACACTTTGAGAATACAAAATGAACCTTAATCCTCTTTAGTGTTCGTTCGGATTAGCCTTAGGTAAATTCTTGGAGTACATGGTTAACCATCGGGGAATCGAAGTCAACCCTGAGAAAATCCAAGCTCTCGTAGATATGATTAGTCCCACAAAACCTAAGTAAGTTCAAAGCTTGAATGGGAGAATAGAGGCTCTCAATCATTTCATATCGAGAGCTACATATCGCTGTTTGTCGTTCTTCAATGTATTTAAGACCAACAAGAAATTTGAATGGATTCTAGAGTGTGAGCAATCTTTTTAAGAGCATCTTGGAAAGCCACCTCTTATGTCCAAGTCACTTCCCAAGGAAATCTTGTTTTTCTACCTATCTGTTTCTCAACATGTGGTCAGTACAGCTCTTATTCGGGAAGAAAAACCTATGTATTACACTAGCATACGACTACTAGACGTTGAGGTGAGATATCCATAAATGGAGCCATTAGCTTTTGTCTTTCTAATCGTCTCCAGGAAGCTGCGACCTTATTTTTATGCCTACACCATCCATGTTTAAACCAATTACCCGCTCAGATAGGTCCTTCAAAAACTAGAGGCCTCGGGTAAATTGCTTAAATGGGCCATAGAATTAAGTCAGTTGGATCTGTATTTTAAGCCAAAAGCAGCAATTAAAGGGCAAGTTGTAGCTGACTTCATGTCGGAGTTCTCCCATCAACTAGATCGGGAACCTGATCAGCCAGCTAATGAAGTCATCCAAGAGACTGTTCAAAATCTGTCAACATGGAGCCTCTATGTTGATGGATCCTCTAACAGAAAAAGAGCTGAAGACGGTCTTCTACTCGTTAGCCCTAAGGGTGTTCGCATTTATGGAGCCCTCAGGTTTGGATTCAAAGCCACCAACAATGAGATTTAGTATGAAGCGCTATTTGTTGGTCTATGACTAGCAAATGAGATGGGGTAAGAAGTGATCGATATCGATAGCGACTCTCAGCTAATAGTCAATCAGATATTGGGAGAGTATCAAGCCAAATAAGAGAATATGATCAGTTACTTGAAGAAAGCTAAGGCCACACTTGAGTCCTTCAAGCAGTATACGATTAAGCAAATCTCAAGAGATAGTAACTCTATTGTGGATACTTTGGCGAAGATAGCTTCATTGTTAGACTCCGATGTGCAAGATAACATCCTGGTCAAATACATCGAAATTCATAAAGTCAACTCACCTCACAAGATAATGGCTACAACTGAATCTATAACTTGGATGACTCCAATCATTCAGTATCTCAAAGAAGGGGTTCTTCCTAACAGCAAAACGGAAGTAAGATTCCTTGATACATGCTGAGTGCAACCAAAAATTAAATTAGTCTACTCACAAATTGTAAGCATAGTAAGTTCAGGTCAATCCATAGAGACCAACTAATCGGATTACCCCACTTAATATCACAATGAATTAATGAAATAAAAAGGGGGAAATTTTACTTCGAAAATTAGTTGACACAAGAGTAATTACTACTAACAGGAATTAAGTAAAGAGAATTTAATAAAAAAAAATGATTTTGACTCAAGGAAAATTACCCACGGTTGCAAACTTATCACTGACTTCTAATATATATTATTCTTTGATTGAATATTTAACCAAAGATTATCAAGAAGCCAGACAATCTTTATCTTCCCTAAGTTCATTAATCTGAGCCCAGCACACAAATTAATTCTTATCAATAAACCACTTGGTATTACGCAATCCTTATGAATTTACTGATAGCATTACGAATTAGGAAGTAGTTAAAGATGAATAACAATTGAAAAAGCGCCAGATTATTTAATTCATTCCATGTTTCTTTAAACAATCAACAAAAGCTTGGATCACAATTGTTTTGCTTAATTACTACTCTAACTGAATATTATAAAAATTACGGATTACAAATTCAGTTTAGCAATCAATCACACAATCAATCGATTAACAAGCCTCTTTAATCAATTAAATCATGCAACCATAATAAATAAAAAAAGGAACACAGATATACGAATAGAAGAATAACTAAGATTAAGAACAAAGTCTCACAATTATGCTAACCGGATTGGTGTTTCGTTGAATTGAACTAAAGAATTTAACCCGACATGATGAGATGAACGGCACAAAGAAAAGGAAAAATAAAATTGTGTTCTGTCTCCAACCTCCAAAACCCTAGCAGCCTAAAAAAAAATCTTTTTTCTATCTCTAAGAAACGTATAAAAGCTTCCCTTTAAACCTGCCCTTAATTTGTGCAAGTGAATTCCAACTCATACACACAGCCCTCTAGACTTGTATTTAATTCCCTCTTAAAGTTGGACCAAGTCTTTATATGACCATACAAAAATAATCCAAATCAGCTAAGGATTGAAGCTTCTGGGCTGAAGTAATAACTTCCAGGCCAGTTTTGGATAGGACAATGAGCTTTCTGGACTTTGACCCCCTTATAAAAATTGTATTTCAGGATGTTTAATTCAATTTGGGATTTTGAATCATCTCTTTTGAGTTTCAGAAGCTCTAGTTATGCCCTTTTAAAATTCCAGTGGTCGGACAGAAATCCTACTCCAATTAGGATTCAATTTCAGTTTTCAGCTCTGAATTTACACCACAAATTGGAGGCCCAAACGAAGTCGTCTCTAGACGTGCCATCCCAACTTGGAAAGCTCAAGATGTCTACTTTAACTTCATAGATGGTTCAAAAACCAAACTGTAACTCCAAGTCCATCAAAAATCTGCAAACAGCCCAAAACATCTAAAAGTAAAAATGTTGGAAACTTCTGATTTTAAGTATATTTTACTAACTCTTAACCACAAATGCCTTATACATAAAAATCATCACAAGTAGGCACCATAAGATATTAAACATGCCAAATAAACTAAATGCAACAATAATGAAAATATAAAATTATAAGTCTATCACTCCTACAAACTAGAGTTGCTCGTTACACCCTAATCGGAGATCAATTGTACAAACAAGGATTTAGCCCTCCTCTTCTCCGATATGTGACAAATGAAGATGCAGACTACATCATGAGAGAGATGCATGAAGGAATTTGTGATCATCACATTGCTGCACAATCTCTTGCCAATAAAATTATCCGACAAGGATATTATTGGCCTTTGCTTCACGAAGACACTTACAATTTCGTGAAGAAGTGTGACAAATGCTAGAGATTCACGAACATATCGTGAGCTCCTTCCCACTAATTAACAATGATGACCAACCCTTGGCCATTTGCTATGTGAGGAATCGATCTCATCGGTCCTATGCCAACTAGTAAAGGTGGCATCAAGTATGCAGTGGTCACAGTGGATTATTTCACGAAGTGAGTCAAAGAAGAGTCTTTGCCCATGATCACAACAAAGAAGCTCAAAGACATCATCTTCAAGAGCATAGAATTCCTTATACTCTTATCTCAGACCATGGGAAACAGTTCGACAATGAGGAGTTTTAGTAGTTTTGTGAAGACTTGGGGATTTATAAGAAATTCGCTTCAGTAGCAAGACCGCAAGCTAATGGACAAGTTAAAGATATTAATAAGACCATTAAGCATACTTTAATGGCCAAACTTGGCGTTGCAAAAGGCAATTAGGCCGACGATCTACTAGAGGTTCTATGGGCATATAGAACCACTCTAAGAACTTTTACTACGGAAACACCCTTCTTGCTAGCATATGACTACAAAGCAATGGTTCTAGTTGAAGTAGGGACAGGTTCCCTTCGGAGAGAGTTTTACAATGAGGTAGACAATGAAACGTTTATACATGCAAGTTTGGACTTAGTTGGAGAACACTGCAATAAAGCTCAGTTACGGATAGCTTCCTATCAATAACGAGGTAAGAGGTTCTTTGACTCCAAAGTCAGGAGAAGAGACTTTTAGGTCGACGACCTGGTCCTTAGACAAGTCTTTCTTAGTACTTGGGAACCAAGTGCAGGAATTGTGGGGCCTAACTAGGAAGGTTCCTATTGAGTCACTAAGGTGATATGACTTAGGACGTATCATCTCAAATGACTCAATGCTTCTGAAGTACCACAAGCTTGGAATGCTAAGCATGTGTGACTTATAATCAGTAAATTCCAAGTTCTTTTGCAATTTTTACAATCTTTTTTATTTGTAAATTTTACTTGTAAATTCTATCAATATTATTCTTATTCTTCTTCAAGAATTACTTGTGTCATTTTCTCAAGTCTTTATAATCTTGTTATTTACAATATTTTACAAGTTATGCGATCAAGGAAATTGTACTCATTTAGTGAAGTGCTTAAATTATAAAATTACTATCACAAATGATAAAAAGTTTGTATATATATTCAAAAATATGTACAAAGAAAGCAATTAAAAGAGCTACATCAATAGTAAAGAGAAAGAATAGATTCTTCAAAGCAAGTAGGATGGAGGATGATCACTTCTCTTGGTCTTTAAGGCCCTTGGCTTTTATCGCTTCGACCTCAGGATCAGTAGCTCGGACTTCGAGGTTCTCTTGTTTTTGGTAATCCCCCTCCTGGCGAGTTTCTTGGTCTTTTCCTTTTTTTTTTTCAGTTTGAGTAGACTACATCAAGGCGAGGGCTTCCTGACACTCTTCAAGAAGGCAGTAAAGGTTCATGTTTGGGTTGTCTTCCCATAGTTTGTTTATAACTGGCAGCAACCACTCCTCAGCCTTCTTTTCTACCTCGGTGTTGATTTGTCGTAGTTGCTTTATCAACAAAAAGACCTGTCTATAGACCATCTCGAGCACTAGATCTTTTTCTTTGTGGTCACCCACATTTTTGCTCGAGATTCCTCCGTCTCCTTCTCACGGCTTGTGCTATCTTGAATCCCCTTTTCTCTTCCTTGAAGCACCATCTCTTTAAAGCCCAAATCTCTAATGAGCCTCGCTACCATCATCTGAAGCTCTTTGATCAAATCATCCTTCTTTTGAAGCTCTTGCTTTTGAAACTCTACAGCTTTCGAAGAGATTTTCTTTGCTCCAAGCACGTATTTGCCAAAAGTTGTGTTTCTCTTACAGATATGTTTGTTTTTGTAAGGGTTTGCCTTAACTTGGTAATCCCTTCCTTCATTTCTTGAATTTTCTCTCCGGAGGAGATTTTTGTCTTATTGTGAGCAATGTTTAAGGCAAGAACCGAATACAAAAGAGATTGAATAAGAGTTAGTCAAAAAAGGAAAAATTTAGATCAAAGCTTAGCACAGATCGCAAAGGAAGAAATGTTCTACCTGATTTTGTGGCTAGAGCATTATAACTAGAAGATCAGAAGGCCTGGACGCCATGTACCTCTCAAAGGTCGATTCCAATTGGCACTCCAACATGATGAAGATTATAGGCCGTAGGTGATCGAGGAGCCTCCCAAGGAGGTCTAAGACAGACTTGTCACGACCTCTTAGATCAGGAGTATCCTCGGCCTGCTCTTGAGTGGCCTCACCTTCTTTTCCTTGAGTTGCCTTTGGCACATCCTTTAGAGGAGCTTTCGAAGTAGGGGTAGTTGGGGGAGGCATCACCTTGAGGTCGTCTAAAGAAGATTCAGACCTCTCTGCCGTTATTGTCTTCCTCTTCTTCGTGCCCATGGTTTCCTTCTTTGTGGGATGTCCCACGGCAGGCTAGGGAGCTTCCTCACATCGTTCCTCTGCTATATGCTTTTCAACACTAGTTTGAGTCCCCGCTACAAGGACATTGCTCGGAGTCGCTTCAGCTCGAGATTCCCTAAACAGTCGGGGAATGTGATCCCCGTTGTTCGCTTAACTCTCTTTGGCTACATGGTTGCATCATCAAAATCAAGTATGATCAACGAACAGAGTCAAAAGCCAAAAAAAGATTAAGTTTTTTAGCAAAAGAAAAACTTACGAGCTGAACTGTCCAAGAATGCTTTTGGAGGAAAGAAATCGTACTTCTTGAGATTCTTAGTCATTACGAGCACCTTCACATCGCAACTGATTTCCTGAAGGCGACCAAAGGCTTGGATGTGACTGTGATCCATTAACAGTTGCAACTTGGTCGCTTTGTTTTCTACACAAGAGAAGAGCTCATTTGTCTACATTCAGAAAAAAGAACAAGAAAAAGGACAAGAGACCTGAAAATAAAAGGAAAAATCTACTCGGTTCCTGAAATTTACAGAACCCGTCGTACTTAAAGAAAAAAATATTTGGTTTTGTAAGCTCCCATGTTACAAGGATAACAAAATATTCCTCCCTCAATCATTGATCGTTTGGAGAGGTAGTACAAGTCTTTGTCTTTCCTCATCTTCAATGTGTACGGCACATGCAAGCTCCAACGTCGTTGGCTCTCCGAGTTCATGTTCGCAGAATGAGATATGCATTGCTACTGCCATGATATATCCGTTCGACGTCAGTTGGAAGGGTACGATCTCGAAGTGGTCGAGCATCAACTTAATGAAAGGGTGGAATGGGATTAACACTCCATACTTGAAGATTGCTTTAGAGATCACAACCATCCCCTCGAGAGAGTCTTTAGTCGTGTACTCCCTCTTTTGGTATAAGTCTATCAAGATCGCATATTGGTCTACGATCTTCTATATTTCTTCTACTATGATTGTGGACCTATTAAACTTCAGGTTTTCGGGTCCTGTAATGGCAGAAACCATCGAGCTTTCCTCTTCTTCTTTTAAGTTGTCATTTGGAGTAGATTTTTCAGGGTTTGAGTCTCCCTTGGTTGTCATCCCTTTACAGACGATGAAACCAGTGGAATTCTCAGGTGGTTATCGGAGTGAGTGGACACCAATAATTAACATGGGGAAGTTTGGCGGTGAAAGCAAATACCAACCGGGTACCTCCTATGGTCGACTCTAACCCTAAAAACTCCTAAAAATGGTCCACTAGGACTCTTTACCCTAAGTTTCTAAGCCTTCAGGTAACTCTCTTAAGCACAACCCAAAAATTCTTCTTACCTAACCTACCAAATACCCACAAATCGTCATGACTGTAAAAATTTGAAAAAACGTGAAAAAATAAGTAAAAGAAAGAAATTTATTTAACTTAGAACTACCGATAATGGGTGTTCTAACGTAGCATTGGGTTCGCATCAACTGGAAAAGAAGGAAGAATTTTTTTTTATCAAGAAAATGAAACTTTCTCTCTGAAAAAATTAGAAGTTTAAGAGACAAAGGGTAAAATTAGGGTTTTTTAGCGAAGAAGGTGACAATACAGTTTCCTTTTATAAGCAAAGTTTAGGAGGGAATTAATTCTTGACCGTAGATTGCGACTACGTGTCACCGATCCACAGGAAGAGTAACTCCCATGTCTTGCCAGAAACCAATTGACTATAATTTATCGAGAATTGTGATCGCCAGCGTAATTATCTCAACCACAATAAATGCGCCCAAAAGAATGTTATTTCAATATGGCTAGCATTTAATGTTCGTGGCTGACATTTAATGCGCAAGTGACATGTCTGTCAGATAAAGATTATTTTATTTTTGTACCAGCTATCAAATGCAACAAATAAAGTCTGAAAAGGTTGTTCAAAAGAGGCCTTTGCTCACCATGTCAAACGCGAACACCAAGCAAGATCGTTCAAAAGTTTCAGCCATGGGAGAATCTAAGTCTTCCAGGTAGTGAATAACAGCCAAAGTTTAAAACATTCTCTGATACCTCGAGGCACGATCAAGCTTAGATCGGCAGGTCTTAGTAAACGATCACCTCAAGTCACATACACAACTCCCAAGTCACAATTCACAATTTACCACCAGTTCGAGGTAAAGACAGCCCCGGCCCGAAAGCCCAAGGGGATTCCCCAATCCCGGCCCGAAGCCCGTTCGGGGAATCCCCAAAAAAAGCCTATTCCATCCTCGAATTCCCCGTTTGGGGTTTTTTTTATATTTTTGTATCCTTAGTTTCATTATCCTTTTCTCCAAATTACATATACCAACCAAAAAAAAAAAAATTAAATATATAATGTACATATTAAACATAAAAACCATATAATAATAAAAAAAAATTAAATCTATAATGTACATATTTAATATAAAAACCATCATACTAAATTGATAATATATTACAAATATCAAAATACTAAAAGAAATCAATGATTATAATGAATCAAAATATCAAAATGATAATTATAATACATTATACATATATATAAATATATTATATATTAACAATATAATATTATGTATTATTGTATTAAGTAATAAGTATACATATATAATGTATTATATATGATACATTATACATATATATTATAATAAATAACTACCATATATATATTATAATAAATTCTAAATAAATAGCTATCACAATATAACAAAGACAATTAGGTAATAGAATTGAAATAATGATTCAATGAGGGACAAAAAAAAAAAAAAAAAAAAATTATAGTGATTTATTGATTCATTATAATCAATCAAAACAACAAATAATATATTATATACATATTATGTATTAACGTAAAATTATAGATAATAGCATATTATGTATAAATTATAATGTACAACATATATATATTATATACATTATACTTATATCGTTTATAGCATATATAATATACAATGTATAATGTCAAATGTATACCATATATAATGTATAATATATAATTTCGAATGTATAACTTTTGTTTCATAGTATTAACATTTATGTATAATATATATATTACAAATATTTATAATGATTTATTATATTTAATCTAATTTTATTTATTACCTATTTTTATATAATTTCATAAAATACTTACACAATTATAATTTGTCATTGTATAATGTATAATTAATTTTCAACTATTAAAATTCTTATAGTTATATATGATTAATCTTCAATTATTAAAATTAATATATATATAAAATATACGGCCCGGGGAATTCGAGGCAAAACCTATCCCGGCCCCGGCCCATCCTTGAATTCCAGGGCCAATCTTAGGCCCGATCTCGGCCCAAAACTCGATTGATTCAGAGAAAATCTGTCTTGTTCGGGCCCGGGCGGGGCAAGTCCCCGTGGGGTAGGGCTTTGTGCCCATCCCTAGTTCAAGGGTCAAGATAAAGTCCTAAAGTTTGCATAAGGCGACCAACTTTAGTTCTCAACAACCAGCATCAGGTCGTCTACAACAATGTGATTGCCTCCCAACTCTCAGGTCAAGTGAATATCTCCGAAGTCAGATCGCGACATAATCATGAAGTTCTCAAGATCCAACTCCTTGAATCTCATGAACTGGGGAGCTTCTGTTATGCCTAAAACCAAGGCTAACCTAAGTTGATGTCAGCGAGCACCAAGCAGAGTTCAAGAAGGCTACACCGTCTAGGATCTACCATGTCTCCGAAGACAAAAAGAATATAGCTGTCAACAACCCAGCCGATTCAAGTATTTGTCTATGAATGAATTTGGTTCGCACACCTGTCCAAGCCCTATTTAATTTAAGGATATTCTTGAAGTTCTCAACCAATGGGGAGACATGAGAGATTTGCACGACACCAACCCACTTGCAAAAATGTAATCATTACCTTGAGCACAACGAGTATAAATAAACAGCTCCCCCTCAAAAAGTCGGGATCAGACCCTTTGAATTCAACAAAGAAAATAGCAAAGACACACTACTAGAAAGAGACTGGCTGAAATTTTCTAATAACACTTCGAACACCAAGCACTTGTAACACCATATCACAGTTTGCGACCTATTGTAATCTTGACTAACGACCAGGAACATACTCATATAAAAGAAAACATTAGATATATGATTCGCTTTAAGCATTTGAACCACTATAAAAATCTTACTGTCTCTTTTATTATTTACGTCTTTGCATGCTACTATGAAAGCAACACCATAATCAACTCTGATAATCATCTCAAGTGTAATTTCTAAAAATCTCTTCGCACTTTGCATGTGCAAAGTCATTGGTGTCAAAATCACGCATCGACATACCAGTTTATAAAAAAATAAAAAATAAAATAAAAAATAAAAAAATAAAAAGTGAAAGTGAAAGTGAATTTTTCTGCAAAATTCTTCGTGTGTGCAACAACACTTTTACTTTCAAGTACTTTCCCTGCCTTATGAATGATCTTGTTGACATTTCTCAGCCACTTCACAACATTTTTTTCAATCACTTCACCTTGGCTTTTAGTGTCATCATCCCTATTGTTGTAAATCAATACCAATCCTTCAACCTGCAAGATTAGTCACAGTACAAAACAGAAAAGTAAGAACAACGAAAAGCACACAACACAAGATATACCATGGTTCACTTGTTCAATATAGAACAAGTTACATGCACTTTGAACTCTAGAATATGGAGCTCGTTGCACTAGGATTAATCACTTCAAAGATTACAATCACAGACGAATCTTCTTCGCTGTCAACTACACAGTCACACACTCATTCACTTCTCTTTATCTTGCAAATCCCAACAATCACTAAAGCACTCTATACCCTTCAAGGAACACCTGCCCTCAAAACAAGACTCTAGAAAGATTCACACAGAGAAGAACCAGAATGAATATGAAACCCTAACCTAGATAAAACGACTTTACAGAGAAAACGAAGAGAAAACCCTAATACTCAATCTGTCTACCGAAATGTGTGAATAGTTCCCTTTTATAATTTTGATTTTGATTGGACTGGAGCCATCGGATCATGTTTAATTGAATGGCTGAGATTTACTTGATTAATGAACGAAACGACAACGTTTTTGCTTCGGTCTAAACGATGTCGCAGACTTCACCATTTTAACAAACTCCACCTTGAAGTCTGTGGTTGTCTCTTCTGGCAGTATATTCATTATGCAGCAAGCAGTTTCCATATTCCTTCACAGTTCGAATGGGTTATCCCACATGCAGTAAGTTCAAGCAATGCTTGAACTTTGCAAGTGTTACAACCTTGGTTCCTATGTCTGCTGGGTTGTTTTCAGTTGGGATCTTTAGCAGGTTCACTTCTCTTTTGGAAATCATATCCCTCACAAAATGATACATTACGTCAACATGTTTGGTTCTCTCATGGTACACAGGGTTCTTTCCCAGATGAATGACACTCTGACAGTCTGAATAGACAGTCTGAATAGACAGTCATAGTTCCATCCAACAGCTTGGCCTCTTTCAGGAATCCTTGGAGCCATATGGCTTCTTTGAATGCATCGATTACAGCCACGTATTCAGCTTCAGTTGTGGACAGTGCTACCAGTGGTTGCAATTGGGACTTCCAACTGATGCAATTTCCTCTTAAAGTAAATTGATATGCTGTGGTGGATTTCCGGGAATCTCTATCACATGCAAAATCAGAATCTACATACCCAACTAGATCAAATGTGGAGTTTCTTTTACAGAAATTTAGACCAACATTTTCAGTACTTTTAATATATCTCAGAAGCCATTTCAAAGCATTCCAATGATCACATCCAGGATTTGACATGAATCTACTTAGAAGTGATATTGAATATGATAAATCAGGTCTTGTACTGATAATAGAATACATAACAGAACCAATAGCATTTGCATATGGTATGGATTCCATTTTTAGTCTTTCAGGTTCTGTTTTAGGACTTTGGGCTTTACTCAGGATGAAGTGACTAGCTAGGGGCATTGTGGCACATTTAGAGTCACTCATTCCAAACTTTAACACAAGTTTTTGCAAATAAGGCATTTGATGCAATTTTAGACTGTAATTCTTCCTGTTTCTTTCTATTAGCATACCTAAAATTTTCTTAGCACAACCCAAATCCTTCATGTCAAATTCAGCATGCAATTTTCCTTTCAACTCCTCAATCTGGACCTTAGATTTACTAATTAATAGCATGTCATCAACGTATAATAACAAATATACAGGATTTGTATTCACATGTGCAAAATAGAAACAATTATCATGTTCACTTCTAGTAAAACCTATGCCTACTATAAAGGAGTCAAATCTCTTGTACCACTGCCTAGGTGACTGTTTAAGTCCATACAGAGATTTATGCAGCAAACATACATGATCAGGGAACCTTTTATCCTTAAAACCCATAGGTTGACTCATATAAATCTGTTCTTCTAATTCCCCATGCAAAAATGCAGTTTTTACATCTAACTGCTCTAACTCTAAGTCATAATGGGCTACTATAGATAACATCAATCTTATAGTTTTGAATTTAACAACAGGTGAAAAAATCTCAGTAAAGTCTATACCTGCTCGCTGTAGCCTTTGGCTACTAACCTAGCCTTATACCTTGGTGGATCAGTTTTGTTTATGCCTTCCTTTAGCTTGTACAGCCACTTACAATCCACCAGTTTGACATCTTTGGGTTTTGGGACCAGAATCCAGGTTTTGTTCTGCCTCAGGGAGTCCATCTCCTCATTCATGGCAGTGAGCCAATTTTTTCTGTCTTTTGAGTTGGTTGCCTATTCATAAGAGTCAGGTTCTGTCCTCTAGATCTCGACACCAGCCAACAGGGCTATGTAGATGAGGTCGGCATAACTGAACCTTGCTGGTGGTCTTATTTCCCTTCTTGTTCTATCTCTGGCCAGTTGGTACTGAGCCAGATCATCTTGTTGGGCATTGTCAATGTTTTCCTCATTTTCATCTTCACCATCAAGTTCAGTATTAGTTGTAGTGTGCTCAATTTCATATTCTGGTTTATCAGTATTGGTCTCAGGCTCATGTTGCCTTGTTGACTCCACCTCAAACTGAGTACTGTCGGTTTGCTGTGGAGTCTCCACATGGTGGCTTGAGGTACCTGCATTGTTGTTAGTAACCTTGCAAGGGAACACACATTCGTTAAAAACAACATCTCTACTGATGATAACCTTAACCCCTAGAGTTTCTCTCTCCCACAGCCTATATCCTTTGGTTCCTTCTTGATACCCCAAAAACACACATCTTAGGGACCTGGGTTCTAATTTTCCATCTATTGTATGTGCATAGGCTGCACAGCCAAATACTCTTAGGTGGCTAAGTGAAGGTTTTCTTCCTGTCCATTTTTCTTCAAGGCACATAAAACCAGTTGCATTAGAGGGAGTTCTATTTATCAAATAGGTAGCTGTGGTTAAAGCCTTCCCCCCAAAAGACTTAAGTAGTCCAGCTGTGAAAAAGAGACACCTAACCTTCTCTAACAGTGTCCTATTCATCCTCTCAGCAACTCTGTTTTGCTGGGGTGTTCTCCTAACTGTCCTATGTCTCATAATCCCCTGGTCTCTATAGTATGCATCAAACTCAACATTACAAAATTCCAGACCATTGTCAGTTCTGAGTGCTTTCACCTTTTTCTCTAGTTGGTTTTCTACTAAAGTCTTCCAACTCTTAAACTTACTTAGTGCCTCATCTTTGGTCCTAAGAAGGTAAACCCACACCTTCCTACTGAAATCATCCACTATGGCTAAAAAATAATTGTTCCCCCCATGTGTTTTGACTATTCCAGGACCCCATAAGTCAGCATGAAGGTATTCTAAACAATTCACAGACAGGTGAGTTTTTTTTGGGAAGCTCAGCCTTTGTTGTTTACCTATGACACAAGTTTCATAGAATCCTCTGACACATTTTCATTACCAAAATAACCCTGTTTTTTAAGGTAGCTCATACTAGTTTGGCCTATATGGCCCATCCTTAAGTGCCCTTTCTCTGCAATTGAAATGTTAGTAGATATAAAAGCTGAATTAACATTCAATTAATGATATTGACCACTCAATATGTACAGACCATGCCTTTTAACACCCTCAAACAGAATTTGATCATTCTTGTAAACAGTAATGCAACCATTTTTAGCTCTATAGCTACAGCCAGCTTCATCCAGTGTGCCTAATGAGATCAGATTACGCTTAAGCTCTGGTATGTACCTAACTTTGGTTAATATTATTAGTCTGCCATTTTTAAGTCTAAGAGTGATGTTACCAATCCCTTGAACCCTACATGAGTTATTATTTCCCATAAACACCATTTCAGGTTCACCAGTTGTAAGGTTTTGAAACCAGGTTTTATTAGGGCTCATATGAAAAGAACATCTTGAGTCTAGCACCCATTCATTAGCAATTTCAGAACTGGACACAGTAAGGGCTTCAGTGAGTTCAATGCTACTACTAGAGGATGCTAAGTTACACTTTGTACTATTCTGCTTTTGCTTCCTAATCCAATCATAACAATTCTTTTTTATGTGACCAGGTTTGTTGCAATGGAAGCACTTTCTAGTCTCTAATTTAGACTTATTATTATTATAGGCTTTTCCTTTCTTCTTATTCTTTGGCCCTAAGTTTTGTTAAACCCCCTTTCCAGTATCTTTACCAAAATGACCAGTTTCTTGTTTTCCTTTTACAAAGAGATTATTCCCATTTCTCTTTTGTATTTTCAACTCTAGTTCTCTGGATTTTAAGCCAGCCATTATTAGATCTACACTAAGGACTGTTCCAGTGTACTGTAATGCATTCTTTACAACTAAATATTCACCAAGAAGAGAATTTAACAAAATCATTGCAAGACTAGAATCTCCTAATTCCTGATCAGTTCCTTTTAGCACTAATGTCATTTTTAGAAATTAATCTAAATTATCTTCTAATGACTTAGAGGCATCCATTTTATAAGAAAACAGTGCAACTTTCAAGAATGCTAAATTAGGAGCAGATTTCAATGCATACAGAGTTTCGAGTTTACCCTAGAGCTCTATTGGTGTGTCAAGACCATCCACTTTTCGCATAACACTATATGATAAATTCATGATTATCAGATTGTATGCTTCTTCATCTATCTCTGCTTTCTTTTTCGTCTTTTCTTCTAACCACTTGGTTTCATCTTTCTCCAATGCTATTCCCACCTTGTTGTGGGATAAAAGTGCCTTCATCTTTTTCTTCCAGGTATTGAAATCCATCTTCCCATCATACTGGGATATCTCTACATGTGTGGTAGTGTTCATCATACTTACAATGACAAGACAGAACAGTCTAAGGAGTACGTGGCTTTGTTACACCAGAGGTTGCCAAATACGGCCAGGCAGTTTTTAAGGCGGTTACTGGTTTTCTAGCCTAAATACCCTTAAATAGACTCAGAAATATTCGAAACCCTAATTCGAAAAGAAAACCCCTAAATCTTGACAAAACCCTAATTTTGATTTTGCCCTATTTTCGTCGATCCCTTGTGTATGTGACCTAATCTCATGAATTAATCCCAAGACTCAGCAAGATTTGATAGCCTAATGATCTAGGGACCTTTAAATTAAAAAACCCCCAAAATCTGACAAACCCTAATTTTCGAATTCGTCAAGAGTTGAACGATTTCTAACCCTAGACTCAATTTAGAACTAAAAGGCTCTGTTACCACTGTTGTAAATCAATACCAATCCTTCAACCTGCAAGATTAGTCACAGTACAAAACATAAAATGCAAGAACAACAAAAAACACACAACACAAGATATACCGTGGTTCACTTGTTCAATATAGAACAAGTTACATCCACGTTGAACTCCAGAATATGGAGCTCGCTGCACTAGGATTAATCACTTCAAAGATTACAATTACAGACGAATCTTCTTCACTGTCAACTACACAGTCACACACTCATTCACTTCTCTTTATCCTGCAAATCCTAACAATCACTAGAGCACTCTATACCCTTCAAGAAACACCTGCCCTCAAAACAAGACTCTAGAAAGATTCACACAGAGAAGAACCAGAATGAATATGAAACCCTAACCCAGATAAAACGACTTTACAGAGAAAACGAAGAGAAAACCCTAGTACTCAATATGTCTACCAAAATGCGTGAATAGTTCCCTTTTATATTGTTGACTTCTGATTGGACTGGAACCGTCGGATCATGTTTAATTGAATGGATGAGATTAACTTGATTAATGAACGAAACGACATCGTTTTTGCTTGGGTCTAAACTTCGTCGCAGACTTCACCATTTTAACACCTATGTTGCACACTTTCTCTAGCATCAATCAGCTTCTCAAGCTCACTTTTGAAATTCTCAAAATTGCTCCTGTAGTTGCCCAAGTATCTAAATTGGTGCCCTATGGACCAATCAAGTACTCGGCAACTGTTGTGGCAAGAGAAACAACAATTTCGACCATTTTATTACCAGTTGTGGAAAAAGAAAAAAGAAAAGAAGAGATAGCTTTTAACACGGGAAAATGAAACTGCGACAAGAATCGGACAGTTTTAGTTCTCCACCGTTAAAAAGTTACTGTTTTTAAATAATAGGATTCAAAGGAGGGAGGGAGGGGGAGTTGGGAATTGCGGAAAAAGCAATCACTAACAATAAATTCTAAGATAACATTGCTGTCTATCTATTTTGATTTTTTTTTTTTTTTTCTTAATCACATACTTTGAAGGATATATATATTTCACTCGAGGAATAGTATTTCCAATGACGGAGTCAAGGTTTTTTTTTTTCTTTTTTCTGGTGGGAATTATTTAAAAGAAAAAAAATTCTAATATTATTATTGATCAAGAAAAATGAACTTTTTAGTTTATTAAATTTTCTTAATAATATTTTGTGTATTCTTATACAAAATAATTTTGTATTTATTTTATGTGTTAGATTTATAGTAAAAGAAACAAATTAAAATATATTTAACTATTAAAAAGAACAAAATAAAATAAAAAATGGTAATAATGTTTGGATTTAGACTATTTTAACAAAATAAAATAAAGATGTGTTAATGTTAAAGCATAGAATAGAAGGGTATAATTAATATTTTTCCAAATTCAATGAGGGCATGAACCCCCACTCACTCACCCCTAGTGGCTCCATCTCTATTAATCACAGATAGTTGAGCATTCGAATTAACTCAATCCGTTTGAGTTTTCGCAAATTGAATTAACACAACTTTTATTCTATTTTCTTTTTTTTTTTTTTTTTTTTTTTTTTTTTTTTGGGTACAAAACAGGTTTTCAACATTCCATGTGTTTTTAAATATTAAAATTACAAAAACAAAATCAACAAAAACACTATAGTATTCTACGTTCTAACCTTAAATAAAAAAGGGTTATTAACTTTGAAGTATTATTCAGTCAAAATAAATTTGTTTCTCTTGATCACTGGTTCAATAGTTCATACAAAACACATAAACTTGCATGCATCCAGCAACATGCTTATATAACATAAAAGAAAAAATATAAAACGACACTTTATTCTTAGCCAAAGCTACATGAACTTCAGCTATTAGTTTCTTACTTCTAATGACACTAATTATTTAAAAGATAACCATTGACCAGCTATAGACAAAAAAAAATCAAGGTTCAGTGAAATTCCATTGATCATAGTCTTTTTCGGCCCTTCATTTGGGACCGATTTATTTTGAGATCTTCGACGAGAGGAATGATCTTATAGCATCGGTTAATGGCTTGGCGTAGTACAAATCCAGACCAGCTAAGATGAAAGCTTCAATCTCAGACTCCGAACACTCTGAGCTTACACCCACAATCTTCGTACTCACCCCATCCCTCGCAGCTCTTGTTGCCTGTGTATATTGTAAAACGACAGTTCAAAGATTTTTCTATTTTTTTAAAATATCCTTTTCTCAATACTATAAATCCTTTTCATTAGTAATGTTGATAAATCTTGATCTTCCCATCTATATATAATATATGGGATTCGTTTAACACGTACATCTTTGCTTAGAAAGAAAAAGAAAAGACTGAAATGTTATGAACGTTAATGTTTTATGAATTAAAGGGAAACATTAATTACTTGCTTAAATTTGTGAAAAAAAAAAAAAAAAAAAAAAGCTAATTTTTTATTTAAATAAAAGTTTCTTATAAATTCTTGATAAAGACACAAATATTATATATATTCCCAAATTAATTTCTTATCAATGAAATCAAATAAAATAATTTACAAAATATACCTCAATTCCGTTCATCACAGGCATTTGCATATCCATGAACACAATGTCGAAATTAGCCCCAGCACGGTAAAGATCGACAGCTTCTTTGCCACTTTTAGCTACTTGAGTTTGGAAACCAAGTGACTTCAACACTTCTGAGTGAATTTTGCGGATGAGAGGGTCATCATCAACAATGAGGGCAGAAAATTGAACCTTAGTAGTGATAGGGTCTTCATTTTCAGCAATTTTCATTCTCTTTGAGGCAGTTGAATCTTCTTCAAATTCCATTTCTACTTAAAATTTCTGTAAATTAAAAGGAAAAATTAAAATATTATCATTATAAAGTGTAAAGTTATAAATAATATATATATATATAGAAACTAGATTACTTATAATTAAGACAATTAAAAGGAAGAGACCACTTGAGTAAGCACTTCTAATGAGTTTAATTTACAAGTAAATGTTGTGAAAATGATAACACATTTAAAGAAAAACATGTGGTCAATCTTTAAATTACTACAATTTTGATATATGCATTTAACTTAGAAAATTTGTTGGAGAATGTATCACACTTTTATATAGAATTTATGTTAATTGATCATAACTATATAGAGAAAATATTGTAAAACAACAATAAAACAAACAAGAAATACTAAGAACTTAATTAATAAAACTTATTAATATGCATACCTTGAGTATTATAAGAAACTTAAGGAATAGTGTTTGTACCACAACTAGCTAGTTAGGGTATATATAGTCAATAAAAATTGATATATTTGTATTGTTCTTAATTATTATATTGAGATACGAGCAGATTCTAAAAAATCTACGTTTTTTAAAAGCTCTGACAATTTTATTAAAATCAATATCTGAGTATTGGATATGCAATTAAGATTTAAATATTAACTTATTTACATAACTGATATTTACATTTTATATAATTAAAAGTGAGAATTAATTTATTTTATCTATATTTAAGAAAGTAATGTTATATGAATAATAAGACCATTAGCAAGATGTACATGTGTCACTTGGTCCATTGGTCGTAAACCCAGAGATGTCACAAGACTGACAAAGCAAGTTATTGAAAAAAAAAAAAAAAAGTAAATTTATGAGAATTCTTAGGCTCGAGCGTCAACAGTTTTTTTTAAGAAAAATCATATCCCGTTAGCTAGTGCTACTAAACACTCAAAGACAATTTTATAGTTTTCAATGCAAAAATTTAAATGACTTTTTATCTTTTATTATTAGGTTGCACTAGTAAACCTTACCAAAGTTATCTGAAGAGGCTAGACTTTATGGATGATATGGACATTCATTAGAGATATCAACCTTGTAAATATAATTAGTGATACACATATGTTTATCTTTCATTCAAATATGATGAAATCCTTGAAAATCTGATGTTATTGTCAAAAAAAATTGATAATACTATTAAAATTTTCATTTCACTAAATTTACAATTTAGATTATACATGATACATCTAATGGGCTTATGCCCGTAAAGCATCAGATTAATTTGGTGTTAACAAACTATATAAATGAATAAAAAAATATTTAATTCATTTCATACTGTTTATATTAAGTGTTACTTCTACTTCATAATGTCTGTGTTTAAGGTTCGAAAGCTTATTATATGTTAAGAATTGTTTATATGAGGTGGTCATATATGAAAGATATAATTCTTAATCTTAAGGGTGTGTTTGGTTTATGGAATGTTATATTAATGGAAAGATAAATTATCTTAAAGTTTATTAAGAATGTTTAGGGAAATGTGTTCGCTTAGGTTGGAATAAATTAGTGGGTATGTTATATTGATATGTTTGGTTGAGAAAAATAAATTTGTGGGTATGTTATATAGATTACTCAATCACCCTCATTTTAAATATTAATACAATATTATTTTTTGAATCATTCTTTTAACCCTCTACATTTGAGATTTTCCTAAAATACCGTAGAGATATAAAAGTTTAATTTCTAGCAAAATCACCCCCACCCAGCCAAGCCACTATTAGCCATGACGGCAGTGGTTGAAACAGTTTACGACCTACTAGATCTAGCTGACCGTGCACTGATCTGGTTGTTCTCAGCCAAATCTATGACCAAATTCTAGCCGTTGTTAACGGCCAGAGAAGCGGTTGTCGTTAATGACCATAATCTAGTTGTTGTTCGTTGACAACGGCCAGAGATCTAGATGTCGTTAACGGCCAGAAGCCGTACATCTGTGTGAAAACGGCTAGATCTACACCTAATCGGTCAGATCCAACCAGTCATGCGTCATTCTAGTGTCGACGATCGGCAATGGTGGAGGGCCTTCAGCCTCCAGCAATGGTGGTCAGATTCGGCCACCAATCTTGGGTAATTTTTTTCAAGTTCAAGGTATTTATATCCTAAAAATTTTGTAAATAAGGATAAAATAGTCTATAAATATTTTTTGTAAATTGTTTTCAAAATAAGGGCATTATTGTCTAAAAATTTTAACAGTTAAGAGTAAAACTGTAACAAAAATAAGATTACCAAGTAATCTTAAAATGCCTAAGAAAATTGTGGTATTCAAATTACCTCCTATATAACCAATAGTAATTACTATTGGTTTTGCAAGATTACAAAAATCTTATATTACTTGACAACCAAACCTGGTAATGATAACATTACCTTAGTAATAGGGGATAACCCCAACAAAATGCCCCCATAAGGTGTGTTTGGTTTAGGGAATGTTGTATTACTGGGAATGTTATATTAATTGTGTTTGGTTAGATTGGAATAAACTGGTGGGTATATTATATTAATATGTTTGGTCGAGAGGAATAAATTAGTGGGTATTTATATAGATTACTAAATTGTCCTCCTTTAAAAATATTAATATAATATTATTTTTTGAATCATTTCTTTTAACCCCCTACATTTGAGATTTTTCTAAAACACCCTAGCCACATAAAAGTTTAATTTTTAACAAAAACACCCCAACCACCCAAGCCACAACTGGTTGCCTAAACCACCGCCGACAGTCGATCGAGAAGTGCAATGGAGATGTTCTTTGAGGGGTTTTGAAGAGGAGTTGAAGGGGAGTCGATTGGTGCAAGTGGGGGTGATTTCTGGTAGAAAATGCAACCGGAAAAGCATCGAGAAAAAGGGAAATTGTGGAAAAACAGTGGGCTTCGCCCACAATTGGGGGCAGCTCTAGTGATGGGTTTTGGTGGGATTTGAAAAGGAAAACAAGAGGAGTAAGATGGTGGTGGTTGGGGTCAATGGTCATGCCGGAATCAACCCAGATTGGGCTTAATATCGGCGGCTGCCCAATCCAAAAAAATCCCAAATCCACGGCCATCTAGCCATTTACTGCCACTGTTATGGCTAGAAAAGGCTAAATCGGTGCATGACCGACCAGATTCAACCAGTCGTGCACCATTTTGGCGATGTTAGCCGCTGGTGGTGGTGGTGGTGGTGCTTGTGGCCAGCTGTGGTAGTCCTCTTGGGTGGCTTGTAAATTGTTTTAGAAACAAGGGCATTATTGCCCAAAACTTTAATTATTTAGGGGTAAAATTGTAAGGGTAGAGTTCACATAAATTAATTTCAATATAAGGGCATTATTGTCCAAAAATTTTAATAATGAAGGGTAAAATTGTAACAAAAGCAAGATTACCAAGTAATCTTAAAATACCTAAGAAAATTGAGGTAATCAGATTACCTCCTATATTATCAACAGTAACTAGTATTGGTATTAGAAGATTATTAAAATCTTATACTATTTGACAACCAAACAAGGGAATGTCTAGAATCAAAGATAGATTATCGGGGTTATCGTCCTAGACCCCAATCCAAATGTAGCCTATGAACTTATATTGCCTGGCTTTATTTATAAGTTGTGAACTTTAGGGTTGTTTACCTCAATAGGGAATGACGAGTCTCTGTATCAAGCATATCAGTTTTACTAAAAGTCTTACGTTGTTAACTATTGTAATCTTGATAGAAGTCATCTAAATAGATAGTGCTAGGGTTTGATTTAATTGTTTCAATGTTAGGATTCCTAGTTTTATTAGAATTAGGGCTTAGCTCCTATAAAAGAGTGTATTTGTTAGTTTATGTGTGAGAAGAAAATAGTGTGACGACATATTTTCTTCCTCCCTCTTATGTTGTGTTGCTTGATTATGTTGGTATATATTATATTATTATATGTTATTTTAAAATTTATTACAAGTGTTATCAAAGCCAATTAGGCAAAGGAGATCATATCAAATGATAATTATATTAGACAATCAGTTCAGAAACCAATTAGGCAGAGACATAGATCAAAAACCACAAAGGCATCATCATATTGCGAGTAAAAAAAGCTAGTTAGGTAGAAGCATAGATGCATCATCCCATCATATGATTAGATCATAAGCTAGATAGGCAGAGGCATCATCGAGGCTGTTGACTATGCAAAGTTAATGGGTTAAAATGCCAGGAATGAAAGCTAGAAGGAGTAGGCTTTTTTATGTAAACGACGTAGTTTAAGGAGTAGGTTGCTTTTATGTAAAAGGCGTAGTTTTGATTTATGGTTGTTATATTTATTAGGTCAATTCAGCTCATAAACTGAGCTTGTATATAAACTCAGACACTTGAGTTAAAAATCAGTTAAGCATAAATTAATAAAAATAGTATTCTTCCTCTGTTTTTCTTCTCAAATTCTTGCTCTTTCTCGACTTTTCTCACATGGTATCAGAGCCCTGACTTATGTCAATGGCTAAAGATTCTTCGTCGTTTCAATCGCTTAACAGCGTAGAAGGAATGCTCTGTGCATCATCACATCGAATTATCTTCGTTCTTGCTTCAAGTCTACATATCATGAGCCCAAAGCTAACAATAAACAATTATAGATTTTGGAGCTCTCAAGTTCTTTTCACATTTGGATCACATGAGTTAGAGGATCATCTACTAGGTAGATCTCCTTGTCCTTCACCTCTTATACCATGTGGTCCTGTAATTGACCATGAACAAAATTCAATTGGTACTGAACCTAGGGCAAACAGTGAATCCAACATATATTAAGTAGAAGAAAACAGACAAATGCTTAGTGAGTTGGCTATTAGCTTCTATTTCAGAGGATATGTTCAGTTATGTATCAAAATGTCGTTTCTCAATTGAAATCTGGTTTGCCTTAGGGAGTGAGTTTATTACTGATTCAAAAGTTAGAGCTTTACATCTCAAAAATTTGCTTCAAACGACATAGAAAGGGAGTCTTACTATAGGAGATTATGTTAAGAAAATGAAGGAGATTGCTAAAAGTTTAGTTGTTAGTGGCTAAGTTATATCCAATGAAGACTTATACAATTTGTATTAGATGGTTTGGGACTCAAGTACGAAGCTGTGGTAGTTGATCTCACCTCTAGACTTGAGTCAAAAGTTGATTCTATCACTTTACAAGAAGCTCAATTCCTGCTTCAAAAGTATGAGATACAACTGGAAAAATTCAATTCGGTAGACCTATACAACAACTCTGCAAATGTAATGTTTCAAATTCAGTTGCTTAGGTTAATCACAATAACTCTAAGTCGGTACATGAAAGTTTTCCTAGTGTTGAACCTTCACTAAACTCTCTTAGTAATCCTCATTGCCCTCAAAACTACATTGTCCCAGCAGCTACTCAATCATTTGTCAATTATGGAGCTACCACATCCAGTCCAAGATATCCTAGTCCAGTGCCTTATGGCAGAGAGAGAGGACAAAATAATGGATGAAGTAGATTGATTTGCCAGGTCTGTAATAAAGCTAAACATTCAGCCATCCAGTGTTATCATAAATATAATTCCACTTATAATTGTAATTTGCAGTCGACTATGAACTCTTCCCAAAATTACCAGAATTCCTACAACTCTGGTCAATTATCTTAGCAACCTATCAACAACTTTCATCCTACCACTCAGTAGTTTACTCATGCTGGCTAGCAAATGGTTGCCAATACTTAGCTAGGATCTGTGAATCAACAATACTATGGTGTACCATAGCAGGCTTAAAATCCTCAGTTTGATTCTTTGTATAACAATTTTAGTCATTCTCCAAGCTTTAATGTTCCTAGTCAGCAATTATCAGCTAATAGTCAAGCACACTTTGCTACGATTGGCTTAGAACATGGTGTACAATCTACTTCTTCCACATCAGTTCTTAGCAACTACATTAATACCTTAACACATCAAACTCAACATACTATTCCAACTACCCTTGCCACTGCTTGTTCTCTAGTTGACCCTGTATGGTATATGGATTCTAGGCAACATATCATGTTGCTTCTACCTGAATAAGTTGAATATCAACAAGGTTTTTGATGGAGCAGAGAAACTTCAGGTTGGCAATGGTAAGTATCTTGCTATTTCACATACTAGTCATTCCTTCTTGCCAAGTGTTTGCATCTTAAAAATGTTCTTTGTGTTCCCAAAATTACAAAAAAAAAAAATATCTCCTTAGCATCTCTAAATTCACTAAAGATAATAATGTGATTGTCAAATTGATGTTAACTGTTGTGTTGTCAAGGAAAAGTCCACAAGAGCAATATTATTGCAAGGGGACCTTAAAGGAGGGTTGCATCAACTCAACATTCCATCTGCACAGTCTGCATATACACAGTCCAATTCTTCCACTTTTCTTGCTACTACAAAGTCTGAGTCAAAAAACTATTTGTTTGATTCTAGTTGTACAACTAGTACTGTGTTTCCATTTCAATGTTCCTTAAACACCATGTCATTCATGCAATCACCTTTACGGTGTAAAGATTTTCCATCTATATCCAAAAATTGTTCACATAATAGTTAGCCTACCTCTAAAGTGTCTCCTACAACTTCTTTTAACTCTAATGTTGTAGTGAATAAAGTAGAATGTGCTTCAGCTTTGGAATGTAACACATTACACAACAATAAAACTTGTTTGCCTGATTTTTTTGATATTGATATTGTTACTATTGCTCCTGATTTGTATTGTAATTCCTCACAAAACAATGCTTCCTATACGATTGAATCTAGTGATTCTACTTCAATTTCGCATGATGGTTGTAATCATTTCACTTCTGATTTGCATTGCTTTGCTGTGAATAAAAATTACAATTATCACATGACTTGGCACAAGAGATTGGGCCATCCTCATGCGTCTATTTCGAGTAAAATTTTGTCACAATTAAAATCTGCTTCCAATTCAGGTCATCAGGGCACTAAGGCTTCAAGTCCTCTTATTGTGTCTTTTTGTGATGCCAGTCAATTAGAAAAATCACACCATACTAGTTTTCCTCCATCACAGTCCCAAGCTACTGCCCTACTTAAATTAGTCCATACTAATGTGTGGGGTCTTGCCCTTTTCCTTATATAAAAGGTTTATGGTATTATGTTCACTTTTTGGATGACTATAATAGGTTTACTTGGGTGTTCCCTTTGAAAACCAAAGTTGAGGTAAAATCAATTTTTGTTAAATTTCATCATCTTGCTGTAAGACAATTTGGATACAAGCTAAAATGCTTGCAATCTGATCAAGGAGAAGAGTATAAGGTTCTCATTCCTTATCCTAATGAAACAAGCATCACATTTTGGTATTCTTGTGCATATGTTCACCAACAAAATGGTAGAAGTGAAAGGAAGCATAGACACATTGTAGGAACATGTCTTACTTTACTTGCTCATGCATCTATGCCTCTTAAATATTGGTGGTTAGCATTTGAAACTTCTGTGTTTCTCATAAATAGGATGCCCACTAGTGTTATTAATCATAGTTCACTTTATCATAAATTGTTTCATAAACATCCTATGTATGATAGTTTAAAGGTCTTTGGATGTGCTTGCTTTCCTTATCTTCGAAATTTTAATTCCATAAGTTCAATTTCCATTCCTGTAAGTGTGTTTTTGTTGGTTATAGTCTAGTGCATAAAGGTTATAAGTGTCTTAGGTTTGATGGGAAAATTTTTGTTACTCCTAGTGTAAAATTCAATGAGTCTGAATTTCCTTTTTCATGCAAAAGTTTCTGTTTTGAGACTTCTTTACATGCATCTTCTAGTTTACCACTTAACACTACATCATTAGATCAGTCTTCTACGTCTTTTCCTTGTGTTGTTGTTTCTCACTCTACCTCCTTAAGTGATCATATCCCCTCTGCAATTCCTAATTCTCAGATCAAGACTTCTCCTAACATCACAGTAGTTGGAAAGCATGTTTCAGGTCCATTATTATCTCAAATCCCATCTTCTTCATAGGCACCTATTTTATCATCAATGTCACCTAATCATCACATCATATCACCAAGGCCTAATTCATCATCTTTAGGTTAGCCAGGTCAACCTCAATTAGTATCCTCTATCTCATCTTTACCCGTTGAACCTCAGACTATGTCTTCTCTTCCAATTTTACCTTCAGATTACATTCCACCAAATCGTTCCTTAGAAATTGATCTCAAAATTCCCTCATTCTCTTCTGTATTGTCCTCACAACCATTACATCCTACACTATCCTCTCTTCCTATTAATTCTTTAGCAAGATCTTCACCAAGTTGCTCTCTTGCAGATGATCTTACCTCCTCCAAGTCTTCTAATAGTTCAACTTCTCTGGTACATGTTGTCACTAATATTCATTCAATGGTGACAAGATCCAAATCAGCTGCTTATTTTCCTACTAATGCCACTAAATATGTAGGTTCTACTGATGCTACTAAGTATGCAGCTTCTACTGATGCTACTCAGTCTGTAACTCCTACTGATGCTACTAAATCTACAGTTTCTACTGATGCTACTAAGTCTGTAGCTCCTAAAGTTCTGTTCATAACAAGTTAGAGTTCTGTGGTGCCTAAACCCACTATTGTCACTAAAGCACTTACAAATCCTTAATGGAAAACTATTATGCAAAGTGAGTTTGAAGCCTTGGTTAAGAATAACACCTGGCCTCTTGTCCTTTCATCAACTGATATGAACACAGTAAGTAATAAGTGGGTGTTTCAAACAAAGTTCAATGCAGATGGCTTCTTACAAAAGTATAAAGTTAGACTAGTTGCCAAGGGATTCTAGCAAACCCTTGGCTTGGATTATTTTGAGACCTTCAGTCCAGTTGACAAGCCTTCAACTATTAGAATTATTCTCACATTAATAATGACAAATGGATGGGACATTCAACAAATTGATGTGAATCATGCGTTTTTAAATGGTGAGTTGAATGAGACAATCTACATGTATCAACTAGCTGGGTTTGAGGATTCTGATCATCCCTCATTTGTTTGCAAGTTAAATAAAGTCTTGTATGGTCTTAAACAAGCACCTAGGGCCTAGTTTGACAAGCTAAAAACTGCCCTTCTAGACAAAGGGTTTATCAACTTAATTTCAGACTCAAGTTTGTTCATTCTTAAGCACAATTCTGGTCTGATTTATGTGCTAGTGTATGTTGATGACATACTCATCACTGGCTCCAATGACACTTATTGAAAGATGGAATGCATGGAGAATGATGCATGTGATACTATAACATGTATATTCATATTTTACAAAAAAAAAAAAAATCAATCAAATTGAAAACAAGTAAGGTATAACTTGTTACCTTAAGTCCTTAGCAACCTTGGAGACTTTTAATTTCAAGAGAAATTAAACAAAAGAGTATTCACACTAAGGTAAAAGAAGAATTAGGCCAAGAGAAACATTTAGGGTTCTTAGAAATTTTAATCTCTATCTCAAAATTGATATATCATTTCTTTTATATATGTAGCCTTGTAAACAATTCAATAATTGTTTTGGACTTCCTTAAACAATTCCATAATTGTTTTGGAGTTGTAAATAACTCTATAATTATTATGAAGTTGTTAAACTTCTTTAAATAATAACATTGGATTAATATTTAATCACAATTAACAGTTTAACTCTTAAATTATTTACATAACAATTTAACCCTTAAATTGTTCATATGTTTACAATTACAACCCATTGTTAAATTCAATTTAATATAAAGAAAATGATTAATTATAAATTATAAATTGGAATTCCATTTAATTCCAATTAGCAATTTAACTCTTAAATTATTCATAATAACTAATATAACCCTCCATTGAATCAAATTCAATGATAATAATATAAATAACTTTATTACCCTTGGTAGGTGCTAGCCAACCTTGGATAATCAACTCTCTTTGGTTATTTCTCAATTCTCTTTAGTTTTTATGTGTGACCTCTTAGGTTCATTGTGTCCTAGCCGTGGGCCCACTATCATAGTCTATTCCGATATGTTTTGTCATAATGCCCCATAACTCCTAAGTCACAATGAAAATATACTCCAACGAATTCTTTTATAATCATATGCGTTGTATAATCAAATCCTTCTGTTGTCTAATCCCAATTAAAAATGGATTCATGATATGTCAAAATCTTTATCTTAATTTTATATCAAATTGACAATCAATACATATGGTGTTAGTTGCTGATGGGGTTTGCACAATGGAAATTAAAAATAAAATCTCAAACAACAACATTGAACCCAAGAACCTTATACCCGATTTACGTTATTTACATATGAAATGATATTGAATATAAAATTTTCAGATTTCATACCAGCTCCTTCAATCAATATGAGTCGCTCCCACTCAAAGTTAAGAGTGAACTCTCGGTATCCACACGAAGACAGGATGGCGATCGACTTGCGGTCTCAAGTGCTAGCAAGACACACAAGCAAAAAGGATGGAGAATTTTTCTTTAAGAAAAATTCTCTTCTCCACCAAGTGAAAAACGTGAGAGAGAGTGAGGTGAGTGGCTTGGATTTAATTTATGTGTTCTCCTATTTTATTTTAATTTTAAGTTGCCTTTTATATGCAACAAAAATTAAAACCCTAATCTAGTTAGGAATAAATTTATTCCATGACTAGAATAGTAAATCCTCATTACCAAACAAGGTAATAATCCACATGGCATCTTATTCAAATTCAAATATGAATTTCATATTGATATATTATCTTTATTAATATCATCAAAAATTAATATTGAATATATATATATATATATTTAAATTCAAATATGAATTTCATATTTCATATATATTATCTTCACTAATATTAATATCATCAAATATCAATATTAAATAATATATATATATAATATTTAAATATATGAATATACTTAAATACATAATCTCACTAATTTTAATTTCAATATGAAATTAAATATAGGCAACAATCTCAACAAATTTAATTGCACTGTGAGATTACCAAAATGCCCTTTTATCTCAAAAGACGAAAATATCATTTCCATCATAAATGACGAAAATACTATTTCATCACAAATTACAAAAATACCCTTTATCACCAATTCATCATTAATATGTCTTCTATGTGTGTGACTTGAAGCCTCCTCATCATATCAGTAGTGAGTAGTCTAAAGATTGACACCAATCAATCGTCTCACTAAACACAGACCAAGATTAGCCTCTAACAAGGCATCATGGCCACCCGATAAATTCGGATTCAGCGAAACAACTTGCCTATTAACGATATGGTCACTGTGCAATCCAATCCTTTCATCATATGTTATCTCATTGAGGCTTAGGTACAGAAATAGTGTCAACCTCAGTTATCTTTGATATCTTTGTATTCAGTTACTGTACCAATGACCGGAATAATAAATTGAATTAAGCAACAACTCAATCCCATTGTGGCCATAGCTTTAGTGTTATTGTCATTCACTGAATTGCGTCGTGAGATAACTTCTTTCATACCCGATAGTGATGAATCCTTTTTTGATCCACCATAGTCTTGATACATTTCTCAATTCAGCCAATCACTACCGTATTGATAGCTCTGAATAGAATTACGTTAGGCTTGTGTCAAACTACAACAATCGGTGGACAAGGCGCTCTGGTGATCTTAAGTCTAAGGATCACATGCACCACCATTCGTTAGAAGATTTATTCCATAGACACTAGGGTTACCATCTATATGGAATCCTCTAGTGGATCTGTCTTGTGAACTTGCCTACAGCAAGCACCCATGTGTCGCACCAGGTTGTCAGCAAACAACCTTGACAAGTAAGATCAGTCATTGTCTTTCGACAGGGTCATTCAACATTATGATAGTCTTACCGTATTATCTGTGTCCTTGGTCAGAATAATACATGGGCTACGGACATTTCTAGAACGGCCACCATATGTGATCATAGGGTTCTCACTATCAAGATTTGAAACACTTGATACCCTCATCACGGTTCTACCATCCTAAAGACATATATCAATACACGTAATTATGATTTACATGTTATAGAAGAAAATTGCCTATTTATTGATTAATAAACATTATTTCAGAGAGTTAATTATACAATAATTGATTGGCTCTAGGGCATCTACTCTAACATATGGAACGTGTCACCATGAAACAACCTTTCAGATAACATTTTATATATCCCAGTCGGAGATTTCCCTTTTCAATGCATCTTGACATTTGTCTAGGAACTTGATATCAATCTGTACCAAGTCAACAGATCTCATCTTGACTATCACTTGTCCTCACATATAAACAACACATGGCTAAATCGGCTTATTAACACATGACATGATTAGTCTTGTGTTTATACACCATATGAACCATATGTGTTTATGCAGAATCCAACCGTGATATCTTAGGTCTAAAGATTAATAATACACTAGTACAATCTTATGATGCATCATTGACTACATTTTAAATATCCATGTGATTCGTCATAAAAAAAAATGGTCATATTCGATAAACAGTTCACTAACCGCTTATCCATGCTAATGCCCTAGTGATATAACTTTTATAATCACCCACACTAATACCATCACATGATATTCTACGGAGGCATTCAGCATGCCTACTATGTAATATTATTGTCTAATTAATATTACTTATGTAGGAAATATTTTGATGATTTTGATCTTCTAAAGATTTGTATCATCCGGACATTTCACATGTAATACATATATATAAATGAAGCAATAAACCACATGTGAAATAAGAACAATTTCTTCTATTGATAAGATAAAAATGTATATACAAAATATATACATTAACATATATATATATATACAAAACATAATACCTTGGAACTGACGACACAATTGGTTCCTAGGGCATACACTAACACTTATGTCATTCAACTAGTTCAGGATATCAATACTCAGTTTGCATTAAAAACCTTGGGCTCCTTGAAGTATTTTTTGAGTTTGGAAGCCAATAGATCAGCAAGTGGTATTCACCTTAAACAAACTAAGTATGCATCTAATCTTCTTCTCAAGACTAAGATGATAGAAGCCAATGCCTGCTCTACTCCTATGGCCTTAAGTACCAAGTTGTTTCCTACTTATTGTCCACCATTTGATCACCCTAATCTGTACAAGAGCACCCTTGGAGCCTTGCAGTACCTAACTTTAACTCGACCAGATATCAGTTTCACAGTTAACAAACTAAGCTAGTTTCTACGAACTCCAACTGAACTTCAGTGGCAAACATGCAAGAGAGTACTCAGGTTTATTAAAGGTACTTTGGATTATGGTCTGCAGTTTAAACCAGCTAGCTTCCTAAATATCAAATGTTATGTAGATGCCAATTGGGGAAGCAGCTTAGAAGATAAACTCAGCTCATAAACTGAGCTTGTATATAAACTCAGACACTTGAGTTAAAAAGTAGTTAAGCACAAATTAATAAAAGAAAAAAAAGTATTCTTCCTCTGTTTTTCTTCTCAAATTCTTGCTCTTTCTCAACTTATCTCACAGAGGCATCATCATATCATAATTAAAAAAAGTTAGTTAGGCAATAATCTGATGATCAAAGTGAGATAGGCAACAATCAAAGCCATAAATCAAGAAGCCTTTAACGATCAAAGCGAGATAGGCGGTAATCAGAGCCAAAAAGGCAAGAGGCATCATCTAATAGATCTGACAAAAAAGAGCAGATCTATATAGGTGATAGAATCTAGGAGCCATTCAAATTAAATCGAATCTGACATATGTGATAAGAAAGTGCAGACAGATCTGATTGAGATAAGCTTAAGTGGCAAATTTTGGGAGCCATTCAGGTAATAAAAAGACTTCAGGATTCATATATAGTGCCAATAGATCAGTAAATCAGGATGTGTAGTGCCGATGGATCAAGCGTACAACGGATCAAGCACAACTAATCAAGCAAAATTGACACAATAGTCAAGAAAAAGTTTGGCTGGGCAGGTCCACGAGCTTAAATCTTAGAGCTTGATATAAAGGAGGCAATGTTGGAAATTAAATCAAGCATATCAGTTCTATTAAAAGTCTTTTTGTTGTTAGTCTATTTTAATCTAGACAAAAGTTATCTAGATAAATAAATATTGGTAATCTCGTTTGACATTTCACAATGCATTAACAAAAATATTATGTTTACAACCTCTTCTCATAAACTTTCTCTCACAACTCCAACGTGGTATCTCACGATTGGTTAGCTTGCAAAAGAGCAGGCGGGACCCATTTGCAAGTTAACCAATCGCGACCTGCCACATCGGGGTTGTGAGAGAAAGTCTGTGAAAAGAGATTGTGGGCTTAGTATTACTCATGCACTAAATAAGACCACGTGAAACATATAGTTTAGTGTAAATATTGTAATGAAATGTAAATTTCACATCCTAACAATTAAGGACATATCTACATAGGCTCTTTTATTTTATTTGAATAGAGGGCGAGTCCATGCAGTAATGGTCAATATCTTGACAAGAGGGGAAAATATGTTCTACGGGCATTGAGGACTCTATTTCACATATATGAAATTTATAATTCCTTAAGGAGATAAGAATACTAGCTTAAAAGTTTTCATGAACTTGGATAGTATATTTAGCCCAAAGTATTTAAGAGATTAGATCATTAAATAAAGACTAACTAAAAGGATAATATGATAATTTTTATCAATTCTATTTATTGGTGTTTGTTGATGCATGATTTTGACACCAATGACTTCCATATGCAAAACGCTAAGAGATCACACGTGAGATAATTATAGTACAATGACAAATCTAATGAATGACAAGTAGGGACCATGGTCCCCATTTTTTAAAAAAAAAAAAAAAAATCAGATTTTATATTTATTTAAATTTTGCCCTTATAGAACTTTGAGATTTTGGGAACGGAAGCCCCCACGGTAAGTTTGGATTTTGTTTTTGTAAAATCTCGTTTTTAATCCTAATATATATGTATATTTCATATTTTTTGTGATTTTTATTTTTATGCAGGGGGATCTATTAATTTTTAAAAGTTTTATTAGGAGTGAAAATGAAATGAATAAGAGCTATTGGATTTGCATGTAAATGAGAGGAGAAATCTAGGCATTTTTACAACAGAAAGCTGATGTGGCGGGGCCATGGTGAGAATAAGAGAATTTTTGGGGCAGATTCAAAATTCAAAGAAGTCGTTTTATATATAAACTAGGTTGTTCGCCCAAAATGAAGAAGAAGAAGAAGAAAACTCCATAAAGAAGAAAGGAAGAGGAAGCAAAGGAAAAAGAAAAGGAGAAGAGAGGGAAGAATGGGTTTGGCCCGTTTTATCCATTTGATTTTTCTGCACTTGAGTTGATGGTACTTAAGAACCAGGCTGAGACTTATGTTATTGACATGCGTTCTTGTGATGAATTTGCTGAGTTACAAGGAATTGGTGATTTCGCTAAAAATTTAGTTAAGTTTAAAAAAAGACATTTTGTATCCGTTGGTGTATAAGCTTGTGAAAGTTGTATTAGTTCTACCAGTTGTGACTGCGACCGTTGAAAGGGCTTTTTCTACAATGAATTTTGTGAAAAGCCAGTTACACAATCAAATGATAGATTAATGGATGAATGATTGTTTGGTCACCTATATTGAGAAAGATGTATTTGATACAACTAACAATTAGATGATTATTCAACGTTTTCAAAATATGAAAACTTGTTGAGAACAATTGTAGAAAAATTGTTTTATTTTTACAAAAATTGTGTTTTTTTAAGATATTTATTTGTGTTTTATAACTTTTTGTTGAAGCTCATCATAATGAAAAAAAAGTATGGTTATGATTGATTTTTTTTTTTTTTTTTATTCTTTGTCCCCATAGAGTGAAATTTCTGGATCCGCCACTGTTATAGTAAATGAGTGAAGTATTGTTTACACAGTGGCATGCAAAGACGTAAATAGTAAAGGAGATAATAAGATTTTTATAGTGGTTCAGATGCTTAAAGCGAATTCTACATCCACTATTTTCTTTTATATAGAGGTGTTCCTGGTCGTTAACCAAGATTATGAGAGGTCGTGAACTGCGATATGGTATTACAAGTGCTTAGTGTTATAAGTGTTCTTAGAGAATGTCAAACCAGTCTTTTTCTAGTTGTGTGTTTTTGCTATTTTCTTTGTTGAATTCAAGAGTGTCTGATTCTGATTTTATGAGAGGGAGCTGCCTATTTATACCCGCTAAACTCAAGCTAATGATTACATTTTGCAAATGGGTTGGTGTCGTGCAGATCTCTCTTGTCTTCTCATTCGTTGAGAACTCAAAGAATATCCTTAAATTAAATGGGGCTTTGACAGGTGTGCGAACCAAATTCATTCATAGACAAATACTTGAGTCAGCTGGATTGTTGACAGTTATATTATTTATCTTTGGAGACGTGGCAGGTTCTGGCAGTAAAAAGTCTTCTTAAACTCTGATTGGTGCTTGCTGATGCTAACAGTCAGCCCTTATTTTAGGCATAACAGTGTTTTATGAGAGTAGACATGCAACTGCTAATTTCCATATGGATGAGTTTTATGGTAAACTAATCTATTTAACTAATAAATTTTGAGTGGTGCTACTAAAAATCATCTTAGGTGGCGTTTGGTAACTTTTCTGATAATTGTATAATGTTGATTTCTAAAGTCATTTAAGACAAACAAATAAATGTTTAGTCTTAAAGTTAAAAGCCAATTTTTTTAGTTTTTTTTCTCATTAGGAGGAATATGAGTGGTTCTGATTCTGAATCTTAAATGGTAAAACGAAACAACTAATAAATATCTAAATATAAAATAGTATTCACTTTTTCTAAGTCTATAGAAGTGAAAACAAGCAGACCTTAGACATGCTTAAACATTTTTAAACATATTTAAATGTCTAAATAAACCTCATGTATTTCCCTTTTTGAATAATTATAATAAAAAATCTTCTTATCAGAACTTTACTTAATTCATTTGTTTACTGTTATAAAAACTCAATTCTTCGTTCTTTTGTTTTTTCCCCTCAAATGAAATCACATACACATTTATTATTTGATTTCTAATTTATGTTTTTGCTAAGAATTAAAGCTTATGCCTGAGAGCTTTTTAAATTGTTTAATTTGATTATTCAGTCAAGCAAAATGAATAAGGGGAAAACGGCATAGTCAGTCAACATAAAGATACATGATATGAAAATGAAGAATAGAAATCTTGGAATAATAACAAAAGGTTTATTTATAATTATATTTTTGTTCTTTACTAATTTTTTATTGATTTAAATTTACCTTTTAAAAAAGGTTATCTTTCATAACAAGATTTTATAAAACAAAATATAATTGATTGTTATTTAAATCCACACAAAAAATATTAACAAAGTATGAAATAAGTAATTAATAATTTTTTTGTAAAAAATGGTTGTTTTGAAAATATATGAGGTTTATTTAGATATTTAAGTAATTTCAAAAGTTTTAATGGGTTTTTTTTTAGATGTAGGATTAAATTAAAAAAAAAAAAATTTGAAGAGCCAATAATATTACTCTATTATTAATTAAGATGCGAATTTAGATTTATATTAAGGAACGATGAAAAGTTTACTAGAATTAGATTTAGATTTATATAAGAGTAAAGACGTATGAAACAATTTAAATCATTTTATTTACAAAATAAAAGAATTCTTTTTATTTCTTTTAGATTTTAATTTATAAATTTGTTAAATTCTTTTGATTCTTCGACTTCCTTTAAAAGAAAGTTATAGTATTTTTCGGTTTTTTAAAATTTTTAAAATTTAGACCAAATTCACTTAAAATAAAATAACAAATAAATTTAAGTCATGTTGTCATTTCCGTTAGGGTGCTTTTGGTTCAGAGAATACTATATTATTGAGAAATGTTATATTACTGGAAAAATAGATTATCAATGAATCTTTAAAGAAATGTGTTTGATTGGTTGGAATAAATTGATATGTATGTTATAATAATATGTTTGGTTGGGAGAATAAATTAGTGGATATGTTATGTAAATTATTAAATTGTCTTCTTTTTTAAATAATAATATAATATTATTTTTATTATTATTTTATTCTATTATTTTTTAAACTATTTTTTAACCCCTTACATTTGAAATTTTGTTAAAATACCCCAATCATATAAAACTTGAATTTGTAGCAAAATCACCCCACTCACCCCAAGCTACTGTTGACAGCCAGCCATCACTGCCGACAACCACCATAATGGTACACGAGTGATTGGATCTGGCTGATCATGCGTCGATAAGGATTAATCTGGTGATCCATAGCCAAAAAGACTAGATCTAACCGTGAATATAGATGTTTCACGGCCAAAGAGGTGGCCATGAAACGGCCACAAATTTGGCCGTGAGAATGCCAGATCTTTGGCTATGAAGCGATGGCCATTTCACAGCGAAAGATCTAACCTTTTCACGGCCAAATCTTTAGCCGTGAAACAACAGCCATTTCACAACGAAAGATCTAAAGCGTTTCACGGCCACATCTTTGGTCGTAAAACGGCCACATCTGGTCATTTTCGACCAGAAATCACAAATCCATGATCAAAAAAGTCCTTATCGACACACGCCAACAAGATCCTATCAATCTTGCACTGATATGACAACTTTCGTTGACGATCAACGGTGGTGGCTAACGGTCGACAATAATCTTGGATGACTAGGGGTATTTTGTTAATTTTTAAACTTTTTTGTTGCTAAAGTGTTTTAACTAAATTCTCAAATGTAAAAGGTTTAGGCTAATTGTTATTTGATAGACATATGAGGACAAATATATTTGAAATGATAAAAGATTAAGGGCAAAATATGACCAAAATTAAGATTACATCTGTAATCTTATATTAACATCATTTGAAAAAACAATCTGATTACCCCTAATATTACCAACAGTAAATACTATTTACAATAAAAGATTACGTAATATTTTATTACTTGACAAGTAAACAAGAGAATCTTGAAAATTAAACAAAGATTAAATGATTAATCTTATATCACCCCAAACCAAACGCAACTTTAATGTTAACAACAAATAACTATTAGATGTCCTTTAATTGAACACTTGAAAAAGAAAGTTGTGAAAGTAATGAACACTTGGAGAACAAAAATAGTGTAGAAACACAGAGGCAAGAAACTTTTCACAGGGCGATATAAGAACATCTTCAGCTAGCACTGGAACAGAGTTGACAAAATTTATTTGCATTGCATTCAACATCAAGGCATCTCTGGTGCCTGTCTAATCTTCATCCAAATGTCATGATGAGGAAACCCTTGTAAATGCTCATGAACTTTGCCACAAATGCTGCAAAAATCATCAATGTAAGTACTATAAAGCTAGTTGGTCGACTTAAAAAAAGCAACGCATTATTTTTTCTCGTGTTACAACTGGTCAAATTTTAGTATGAGCAAATCAAGCATCAAACTCATCAACGTTCAAGTACAGTATTACAGGAACATGAAAGGTAATGTTTACTGACACAAGCAAGTATTTATGTTTGAAAAGTTATTAATGGCATTTTAAGATTGAGCTTTAGAAGCAATTCAGAATACGACTAGTTCAGGATATTTGATGGTAGTTGCTATCTGGCATGAGAAACTATGTTTGTTCAACTAAAGATCATCATCAGATTAATTGTTTATATATTTTTGAAAGTTCCAATCAATTAAAGAAGAATAATTTATTGCTAGAAATCTGCAAGGAAAATTCAAACTTGGTGAAGTTCAATCAATATGTTACTATTGATGATCGCATATCATATGCTTACTAGCTGCCAGCAGAATATATATAGTTTCCAGATAGATGGAAGTACCTTCAAGGTGAAATATGGCTTTCTGTCCAAGACGCATTCTATGTTCCTGCAGGAACATAACAAATTTCATTGTTGAAAATGCAATCCGAAGCAAGCCCAACAGAAGAGTCACTAGAGTTAATTTTCAAAAGGAAAAACCATTAAATTCCTTAACAATTTTAGTATAACAGGCATATGAAAATTCAAAATTAACATTCTAATTAAGTCACAACAATTGGTAATACCTATGCTGATTATTAGACAACAGCAGATTTTCAATCCTTTAGCAAGCAGTAGAGCTACTGCCTAAGAAAGTTAAGCATGAGCAATCTGGTGATATAGTATTATATCCTAAAACAAGTCTACATAATTGATTGCTTCTAACTCTTCATGCAAGCAACCTAATGTGAAGCCAAATGATGAAAAGTTTGCATGAAGAATAAGAAGCAACTTAAGATTCAGGAATTATAGCATGATAGACCTCCCATTAAGCATGTTTACCAATACAAATGGCATAAAAGACAATAGGGACAGAAAGGGGATTAAAAGTATGAGGTGCCTTGCTGTAGGTTGTTAGACCAGTGGTTACAGCCACGTATGAGAAGGGAATCAAAGTTGTTAGGGTAATAGGTAGTCATGAAGGTAGTATAAATAAATGGTCTGTTTTGGTGAATAGGCAGAGATCAAATACTGTCATTGTGGGAGGTCCCCAGCTCCTCGAATTGCTGGGATCTATGTGTTAGTTTATCAATATTTTGGTTGTTCTTTTTCTCTAAGTAAGATAATTGTTGAGGCTTGCTTGAGTGAACATATTCTGTTATCTCTGGCTGTTTGTGCTGTTGTTTGTTATCAGTGCAGGGAGTCTTATCAAGTGGTATCAGAGTTTCGTTCGGGTAATGGTTAAATCGAAGATGGAGAACAAAGCTGAAGGTTTGGAAAAAGGGATGGGGAACGTTGAGAAAGAAATGGGAAATGTAAGGGAAGAGCTAGGGAGTATTTAAGGGTACTTATCAGAGCTGCGCGAGTGGATGAGACAAAATGGAGAAAGGGAAACCAACCTGAATAACGAAAAAGGGGAGGCATCTAACTCTGATCCTGCAAACGGTAGGGGAAGTGATAAGAGCAAGGGAGGAGAGAACTCGAAGGAGAAAAAATTAGAACTACCCATATTCAATGGGGAAGATCCGAATGGATGGACATTCATAGCTGACCGGTATTTCTCGGTGAATCAATATGAGGAAGGAGAAAAAGTGGCAACAGCTGCAGTGTGTATGGAAGGTTGCGCCCTGAACTGGTATCAGTGGGTAGAGTCCAGAGCACCCATTAGTTCATGGACAGAATTTAAGAACCCAGATCCAGGTCACCATTCTTTCCCAAATCGATTTCATGACAGAAATCGATTCACAGACACGACATCACAGAACTTCCGAGGAGAGACTTTCCGGCGAATGTCCGACGCCGAGCTGTAGCAGAAACGAGAAAAGGGCCTTTGTTTTCGCTGTAATGAGAAATATGGACCCAACCATCGCTGCAGAAGCAAATCCATCCAGATCTTGCTGGTCACCGACGACGAAGTGACCGAAAACGACGAAGAAGGTAATCCCTTGGCCCTGTCTATGCATTCGATTGTTAGGGTAACCACCGATAAAACTTCAAAGTTGAAAGGAGTAATTAAAAGTACAGAGGTGATTGTGCTGGTGGACAGTGGGGCTTCCCACAATTTCATATCGCATGACTTGGTGCAAAAATTAAGGTTACCGGTGGAAAAAGGAAAATCGTTTGGAATGATGGTGGGAAATGGGTTTACTGTCAGAGGGAAGGGAATTTGTAGGGGAGTAAAGTTGAGGATACAGGGGATTGAAGTGTGCCAGGACTACTTTCCATTTGAGTTGGGGGGGCCAATGTCGTATTAGAGGTTTCCTGGCTTAATACGTTGGGTGATGTGTGTGCAAACTGGAGGAATCTGACAATGGCCTTTCTTAGGGAAGGAAACAAGGTGGTTTTACAAGGGGATCCATCATTAGTCAAGAAGGTTGTGTCCTTAAAAGCCATGATGAAATCCCTACAGTAGAAGGATGCGGGATATGTGATCGAGTTTTGTTCCATTAGGGTCATGGAAGAACAAGCAGAGGAACCTATGGATCCGACAGTAGCAGCAGTTGTAACTAAGTTTAGCCATCTGTTTGAACAGCCTACTCCACTCCCACCCAAGAGGCCCACTGATCATGCCATAGTCTTAGCAGCCAATGCCAAACCTCCCAACATTCGCCCATACAAATACTCCTACTCCCAAAAAAATGAAATAGAAAAGTTGGTGGGTGAGATGCTGGTGGCCGGAATAATACAACCCAACACTAGTCCCTTTGCGAGTCCTGTATTGTTGGTTAAGAAAAAAGACGGAAGCTAGCGTTTTTGTGTAGACTATAGGGCCCTAAATAACATCACTATACCCGACAAGTTTCCAATTCCCTCTATTGACGAACTGTTAGATGAACTGTCAGGGGCAACCATTTTCACAAAATTAGACCTCAAGTCCGACTACCACCAGATTAGGATGAAAGAGGAGGATGTTTCCAAAACAGCTTTTAGGACACACGAATGGCATTATGAATTCCTGGTCATGCCCTTCGGATTAACCAATGCCCCATCTACCTTTCAAGCTTTGATGAATACCATATTTAAGCCGGTCGGAAATTTATACTGGTGTTTTTTGATGACATCCTTATTTACAGTCCTGATTTGAAGACTCACCTGAGCCACATGAGACATGCTTTTCAGATCCTCACCCAGCATGAATTGGTAATCAATTACAAGTGTATGTTTGGTCGTCAGAGATTGGAATATTTGGATCATTTAATTTCAGCACAAGGGGTTGAAGCGGATCCACAAAAGATTGATTCAATGCTGAATTGGCTAGTCCCAGGCACAATCAAAGGATTACGGGGGTTGACTGGGGTTGACTGGGTACTATCGCCGTTTTGTGCAAAATTATGAATTGATCGCGCAACCATTAACACAGTTGCTACAAAAAGACTCTTTTGCATGGGATGACCAAGCACAACAGGCCTTTGAAACTCTGAAAAGGGCAATGACTTCAGTTCTGGTGCTGACAGTCCCGGATTTCACTCTTCCATTTGAGGTACACACAGACGCATCAGGTCAAGGAATTGGAGCTGTTTGGTCCAGAATCAGCGACCCATTGCATTCATCAGCCAAGCTTTCTCCCACCAAGCCCGGCAGAAATCAGCATACGAGAGAAAGCTGATGGCCATTGTGTTCGCTGTCCACAAGTGGAGTCATTACCTAAGTGGACGCAAGTTTATCATTAAATCTGACCAACGTAACCTACAGTTTCTGACGGATCAGCGTGTTAAAACACCCAAACAACATAAATGGATCTCTAAGCTCTTAGGTTTCTCCGTCGAAATCCACTACCAATCAGGAAACTCAAACCAAGTGGCTAATGCTTTGTCAAGACGCAGAGAGGGTACTAAATTAGCAGCCATTTCTGTAGTACAATTTTCCGAATGGGATGAGTTAGCAACGGAAGCCCTGCAAGACCAAAAGCTACAAGCAATCATCCAAGACCTTCTCTTTGACCCTACCAGTCATCCTTTGTATGGTTTTCGCCGTGGCTGTCTCATCTACAAAAACAGGTTGGTTTTGCCTAGAAATTCTAAGTTCATTCCTAAACTTTTAGAGGAGTTTCACAACAGCCCGGGAGGAGGCCATTCAGGTTTTTTCAAAACATATAAGAAGCTGATGAATATAGTATTTTGGGACGGTATCAAGCGGGATGTGCAGGAGTATGTCCAATGGTGTTCCATCTACCAATCACATAAATATTCTGCTCTCAAACCCCAGCAGGCCCCCTTACCCATTCCATCCCAGGTTTTTGAAGATATCAGCATGGATTTCATTGGAGGATTACCAAAAGCATCAGGACAGGATACCATACTGGTTGTAGTGGACCGACTCACTAAATACGGCCATTTTATTCCGTTGTGCCACCCCTACAGCGTGAAGGATGTTGCAGCCATTTTTGTCTCGAGTATTGTATGGCTCCACGGTTTTCCCAAGTCTATAGTTTCGGACCGCGATAGGATTTTTATCAGCAACTTCTGGCAAGAACTTGTCAAGGCCGTTGGCACTTCACTCAAGTTCAGTTTGGCATATCACCCCCAAACCGATGGCCAAACGAAGGTGGTCAACCGATGTTTAGAAACTTACTTGCGCTGTTTTTGTAGTTCGCAGCCAAAATAGTGGGTTAAATGGCTGTCGGGCAGAATATTGGTACAACACCACACATCACGGCTCCATTAAAATGACCCCTTTCAAAGCCCTCTACGGCAGGGATCCACCCACTCTCTTCAAGTTTTCAGATTACCCCTCCTCAGTGGAAGAAGTCAATCAGCAAATGGCTGCCCGAAATTCCATATTGGCTTAACTAAAGCATAACTTGTCTGTAGCTCAAGCACAAATGAAGGAAACTGCGGACCTCCGACGTCGAGATATTAGTTTTCAACCAGGGGACCAGGTATATTTAAAGCTCCAGCCGTACCGTTTCAAGTCCTTTGCCAAAAAACTGAATGAAAAGCTCAGCCCACGGTTTTATGGTCCTTTCCCCATATTAGAGAAAATTGGGCAAGTGGCTTACAGGTTGGAGCTGCCTCCTACAGCCAGAATTCATCCTGTCTTTCACATATCTCAATTGAAAAAAAGTTTACACCCTTCGATACCCATCCAACCCCTGCCATCCTGCCTCACCGAGGATATAGAACTCCGTGTTCAACCAGAATCATTGTTGGCTATCCGCACTTTATTAAATGGCTCTCAGGAAGTACTTATCAAATGGAAAGACTCAGCTCCTTTTGAAGCATCATGGGAGGCTTACGATGTTATCCACCAACAATTCCCTCATTTCCACCTTGAGGACAAGGTGGCTCTTCGTCGGGGGTGGGGTGGGGGTGTGGGTGTGGTATTGATAGACCTCCCATTAAGCATGTTTACCAATACAAATGGCATAAAAGACAATAGGGACAGAAAGGGGATTAAAAGTGAGGTGCCTTGCTGTAGGTTGTTAGAGCAATGGTTACAGCCACATATGAGAAGGGAATCAAAGTTGTTAGGGGAATAGGTAGTCATGAAGGTAGTATAAATAAAGGGTCTATTTTGGTGAATAGGCAGAGATCAAATACTGTCATTGTGGGAGGTCCCCAGCTCCTCAAATTGCTGGGATCTATCTGTTAGTTTATCAATATTTTGGTTGTTCTTTTTCTCTAAGTAATATAATTGTTGAGGCTTGCTTGAGTGAACATATTCTGTTATCTCTAACTGTTTGTGCTGTTGTTTATTATCAGTGCAGGGAGTCTTATCATATGCCAAGTTTAATACTAAACAAAACTATTAAAGTGAAAAAACCAATGACTAAACTATCAAGCATTCATTTCTCACAAGTCATTGATGGGTATCCTCGACACTTTTAAGGGCCAAACCATGGGCCTTGAAGACAATATGAGCACGTAAGTTAAAATTTGTGGTCACTCATAATCACAGCAGCTAGAAGGTTTAATGGTGCATTCATGGGGTGGCCTCCTTGGCTTTATTTTAAGTTAATTGGTCAAATATCCAATTTGAACCCACAAGTAGTCTTCATTGTGCTGTAAACCTTTTTGTTATAGTTCTTGTGCAGACAAAGATACATATGGTTGAAAAGCAGTTGCTTTTGCAAGGCCAAGATAGAATTTCTGATTAACTTAATGCACAAAAGAAACTTTTTGCATGACCATAAATTAGAAACTATTATAATTCCATACTTTCAAAATTTCAACGTATTCCAGTCAATATAAAAGAGTTTTATTCAGTCCAAGAAAAAAAATGCCACTATATTTGACAGTAGATTGTCCTTTACCTCGTTAAACTTATATATCTGTTTCATAATGGGTAAGGAACTTGAAAAGGGTAATATATACATTTCTTTCATCCATTAGCAACATATTTAGTAGATTTTTTTAATTCTGAACCAAACAAAACCGAAACACAATGCAATACTAAATCTTACAGACTGATGCACCAGTTTCTATACATCTACAGCAGTATTCTTAGAATTGTGAAATAAATTTAAAGAACAAGAGATACATGAAATATGTATACTCAAAAGCAATGAACTGTGACGGTAAAGTCGGTAATGGAATGAATGAAGTAATTATTTCACTGAAAATCAACAAAATAAAAAGCTAGACAGATATGTAGGTTTATATTTTTCCCATGAAATCTCCAAATCCTGAACAGAACTTGAGCCAAGCAATAGTAAATCAATACCCGTGTTCCCGTAGAAGCTCTTCAAATATTGCTCCAAGACCTGGAAGAGGCTCAATGGAATTGCTATAGCTCACGTTCAAAGAATCAGGGTTAACTGATGTATCCTGCCCAGTGTAATGTTCTTTTTTAATGGCCTTGATTCAGTTTTGTGATGAATGGTGTGACTAAAAGCATGATCAAAGGCACATAAGAGAATTTCATGTTACAAACCTGTGGAATTACTTTGTCAAGAGTTTCTAGAAGTGGATCTTCTTCCAACTGTTTGATTGACAGAGTGATCCTTGACTTCTCCCTGCATTTACTATCAATCAAAAACCCATACCGTTTCTACTAATCTATCAATTCACATCTCAAACAAGAGAACATATTAAGAAACAAAGAAGCAAAAGTGCTCATCCAAAAATTTCACATATTAAGTTAATTTCAACCCCTTATGACTTTCCTAAATCAGGGACACATCTTGTAAGTCCCTTCAATAAATAAAAGTAAAATATAAAAAAGCCAAGGACGGTCTATTGATATGTAGTCATTTGGACAGCCAGATGAGCATAAAATCAAGAAAAAGAAAACTGGAACAGCTAGTACTTCCCAATAAATGACAACAACTATTAGTTTTCCAGGATGGAAAAAGTTACGATTCCTCCCCAAGTCCTCTCGATTTTCATTCTTAAAGAAGTAATACATAATGCTCGATTAATTAAAATAACAAACAATATTGAAAAGATATTAAAATCAATGGGGATATATCAATTGAAATTTCAAGAATGTTCAGAATTAAGGATATCCTCTTGCTTTTTAGTGTGTGCAACCACAGCAATGACAGCAATAAAGGGTAACTGCAAAAGTGTCCTTTGACTATTTTTGTTGTCTTGGATACTGACGTAAACAGGTAACAATTTAACAAAAAATTATACTGTGTATTAGCATATTGCCACTCACTAAGCAAATGAATATGAATCCTTCAACCATTTTGCTACTAGTCAAAGATGGGAGATCTTCATTCAATGAAATAGTTTGACTCACTATTTGATGATACAGGTTGTACTCACTATTTGATGATACGCTTTCATGCAAATGCAATTAACCCTAACTCTAAATTTTCATAATCTTTGAAAACTTTTACTTTATCTCAAATATTCCTAGAATCTAGATAGAGAGAGAATACAGAGACTAACCGATGAAGAAAGAATCAGCAATTGTCCTTTAAAAATTAAAACAAAGGATTGTTCAGAAATTAGACAAAGAGAACTGTAGACAAAAGAATAGAAGAGCAAGATGTAGCCATGGTTAACATTAACAGATGATTAAAGAGAAAGAAAAATCTTTCCATTTTACTGCTCAAGAGGAAGATTGTGTGAGTGTGATGTGTCTGTTTTCATAGCAATTAGCTTACCTCTATTGATTTCCCTTAATTATGAGCGAAAGCGATGTATGAGAATTGAGACCAGTAGCAACTGGTAAGTAACCAAGATACAATACAGGCCTTATACAAAATCCCTCAATTGAGCTGTAGACATGAGTTTTTAAGCGATTGCTGGAAGATTACTGGTGATCGATCCAGCAAAGTATAGTACCAAAAGAACTCAATTTGGGAATTGCATGGATTGAAGGCTTCATGACATGATTTCCTCATCTCAAATGTATAATCTTGTTATAAATCAATTTAATTTTGAGAAATACAGAAACCTTAGTTAAATTTTTACTTATCTTTTGTAGAACAGAAAGTTATAAGAATGCAAAAGCTTATAGATCAATTCATTATTATTCGAGTTAAACAGGCAGGTTTATTTAACTTATAAATTTTTCTGGCATATGATACAAATATATAGCAAAGTGCACAAATAGTTTCAGAAGAAATCTTCCTAAACGCCTAGTTAAATGGGGTCAACTATAACTCTTTGGAGGAAATCAACCAGATTCTCAAACAAAAAGTATTTGTTGTTTAAACATGTAAAAACTAGTAGCACATCAAACTCACCAATCGATCTTTATAACTTTGACCCTCACTTCATCACCTTCAATAAGGATGTCTCTGATGTCTTGAACTAGATCCCAAGAAACCTCTGAGACATGTACTAGTCCAGTTAAATGATAGAGACCTGCAATCACAAGTTACTATCGTCACATAACATTTCTGCAGAATAAAGAGTACACTAGAAAAATAAAGGTATAGAAATTGGAGATAGTAATACCATCAGGAAAACGTAAGTGAATGAAAGCACCATAATCCTCAACAGAACCCACCCTTCCTGTAAAAATATCATCTACATTAACTCTTTGAGAATACTTTGTCCAAACTGCTTCCTTTTCAGAGAAAATCAATTTCTTGTTCTCCTCATCTGCTTGGATGACCTAGAAGTTACACAAATATAACCAATCTCAGATGTAACTCAGGTAGTTAAAGTACAAGTCACTCTTGAGCTATAAACAAGCAAGTCAAACGTGGGATTAAAAAGGAGTAAAACAAACAGAAAAGAACAGTGCCATTCAAATACTAGATTAAAACAATCGAAGTGAGACTTGTCAAAAGGATCTCATGTATCCCTAGAGAGAGTAAAAGAAACACTAATTCTCAAGTGCAATATCCACACTTTATAAATTGTGGATGAAAGGGTGTTAGGAACCTAGGGTTCTAACAAAAAAAATTCAGAAAATTATAGAGATGAATAGAAACTTGATCACTAGAGGGAATCCTCCTCCAATTTTGCCAAAGACTCAGTGTGTATTGCAATGTATTTATAGACTCTAAAGAGAGAATAAAGGAAATTCTAACATAACAAGGAAAACAAACTCTCAGAAATCCTAATGAAAGGGAAATAAAGAATTCTAAGGAAACAGGGAATCCATCTTAAATAAAGGGAAATACGGATTTTATCAAAGGCTGGTACCAGTCATCAACCTTCATATTTGCAATATCAAAGCTAGCAACTAGACGCCAACCTTTATGTTTGCACTATCAAAGTTGGCAACCAATCAGAAGCCTCTATGTTTGCAATATCAAAGAAGTTTTATGCGTGCGGACAAAGACAACATTTGGCATGGTTACAACTACAAAATTAGGAAAGGCGCGCTTCCCAATAATAAACTTTTAGTTCTAATAGTGTTTAAGCACTAGAGTCATTTAATCAAAAGGTCTTGCGCTCGAATTTCCTACTGTAATAATTAAACCATAATTAGTACTGTTTCTGTTTGTTGTTGTGATCATCTTTAATTCATGTGCCTTGCTTATGAAAGGGCACATTAGAGCTTAGATAATATTGTTGGGAGCTAACTTATTAACTATGCCTTTTATTAAGAAATTTCATCAAGTCATTTTCCACTTAGATGTAAGTTGGTCATACATAGCACAGAGGCCAAAGAAAAAATCCTTTACAACCATGATTGTATGAGCTCAAGCACAGATGGGGGGAAAGAGAGAAGAAACTGTAGGCATACAGTCATTAAACTTCATACCAAATGCTTTTCTAAAATAAATTAATTACTAAAAATAGTATGAAGTTGCCACTTGACAACATTTTGAAATACATAGAAACCAGTAATCTGCCTTACAGCACTCACTACCTGAAACCAGTCAGAAGTGAATGCACAAGTTTAAACCACAAAATGTTCTAAATATTGGCTCTAGTCCTGTCTATACCCCTAAATTTCAAATCTAGAGTTAATTCCATTTTCCTCCATTGTTCCTATTGCTCCCACATCTTTTCCAGTCCTCATATTGCAGAAATATCTACATGAAAAAAAATTCATTTAACATTTCTAGCCATGATGATATTGATTATATAATAAAAGGCTGACATGACAGCCAATCAACAACTTGTGCTCCTGAACATATACAAGGTGTAATAACATTTTCTAATGGTCGACCCTTCTCGATTCATTGTAAAAGAATTAATGAATTGAACACCTAGTCAAGAACTCATCGCTAGGAAGCTACGGCACTAGTAGAATTTACCCATACATGAAACAGAATTGGAATATTTTTTTGTAACAACAGATTGAGTATAAAGTAAAGAAATTCATTACCTTAACAGATATAAGTGAACCAGTCAAGCCTTTAGCAACCTCATGGATAGTTTTGTGTGGCTCTAGAAAAAAAATGGTAGCATAGAAAGATAACAACAGGTCAGCAAACACATATATCTGGTATAAAGCAGGTTGCCAATGAAAAAAACTCTGCCCCTGCTGTAATCACATGCCCACCAGTTTAAAGAATGAGCAGATATGACAAGCCTTGTGAAAAATATTATACCATAATGAAAGGAACTTCTACTATAAATATAGCAGTTCACTAAATAGATAGAGACAAAGGAAACCAATGATCCTTTTTATTGCAATGGAACCAAAACACTCAACACCCAATCTCTAGGTACACTTACTATTGAAAATTCAAAAACTGCCCTTTTGCTACACATATTATTGTAATTCCAATATAAAGTCAATAGATTAATGTTGAATTGACTAGAAAATAAAACGAAAGAAAAAAATTGTTAAAAATTGAGAAACCATTTATCTGTAAAATCTTAATATTGTGTACCAAATAATAAAATGGGTGTGTAGACTACTTTTTTGAGTGCAAATCGCTCCAGCCATCCACAATTAATTCATTAAATCAAATCATTCAAAATTCACTTTTCAAATGAGTAATGTTACACAAACAAACTCTTATATGCAAATTAAGGTGAAATTGCACATCATTAGTCTTTATTGAATGACTTGAGTTTCTCTCTTAAAAGAGTTGACATGTGTAGCATATTACTGTTTTCAATCCATTTTTCGTCTCAAAGGCGGGAAAATTATTCAATCTAATCAACTTTCAAATGAGTGATGTTACATAAACAAACTCTTATATGCAAATTAAGGTGACATTACTTTACAATTGGCATTTATTCGTCTCTATTGAATGACTTGAGTTTCTCTCCTAAAAGGGGGGCTAATTATACTAGTAGATAGAAGTTAGAAGAAAAAATAGTACCTTCACATGAATGAGAAGGGCTCAACTGAGGGAAGGGAAGAAAACCCACAAGAGAAAAGAAGCGAACAAGCAAACCTCCACCATTTAACCCTTCAACCCTTCCCTCATACACAAAACCACTATCCTTATAAGCCCTTGCCGCTTTCCAATCAGCAGAACTCTACTTCTTCCCACAAACCAAACCAAGGCAAGTATCATTATTATATCATAAACTCACTCATTCATTAAAAACAGAAAATTCTATTTCAAAAATTAAAGTAAACCCACCCGAGATTGTCTAATGGAAGCATCAGATTCAGAGTCGTTGAGAATTGGGGTGGTGGTGGTTGGGGTGATGGCTTTGGTTGGTTGGAGATGAGAAACTCGTTGGCAAAATCTTTTTAAAGAAATGGAGTGCTGCTTTATAGTAAGAGGAAATAGTAATGAAGAATGGGAGCAACCCACATCAACTACGCATGAAACAGATCCTACTCTTGAAGGTGAGCTGAACATTGGAATTAATTTATTTTCAAAAAGATTTTGTTTTGGTATGGATAATGAATGTATAAATAGATATTGGGAACAAATTTCTGGTCATTTTGAATGTTCCGATGTGTCCTTTCTGTACCCACAAATCTATGTTTGGCTTTGCAATATCCTTTTCCTATTATACTATTTACTACAAACAATCACCAAAGCCGATCGCTAATTACATGTGGCCGCAACACATGGATTGTTAACATTGAATGGGTGGAAATCACTTATATTTATTTGACTATTTTCTAGTCAAAAAAAGAAAAAAAATAAATGACCGTGGACAAGGGACCTTTAGACTGGCCTCATCTAATGTTTTTTTAGATAAATGACGTAGTTAGTAGAGTTTCTTCCTTAGATACGGGCTAAATTATCTATTCTTTAATTCAGAGAATATTATATTATTATAAATATTATATTAATAAAAAGGTAGATTACCTTAAACATTGTTAGAAATATTTAGAGAAATATATTTGATTAGATTGAAACAAATTAGTAGGTATGTTATATTGACATGTTTAGTTGGGAGGAATAAATTAGTTGGTATCATCTTTTTTAAATATTATATAATATTATTATTTTTTGAATCATTTCTTTTAACACCCTATAATTGAAATTTTACTAAAGCACCCTGCCATATAAAACTTGCATTTATAACAAAATCACCCCCACTGTAACACCCACATCAAGGTACGTCGCTTATTTAGGCCCTAATACCCTTAGTTGAATTTTGTTAAAGTTATCTTGAATAAGTGTGAAGAATATTCTTTAAAATGTTATTAGGGGCAAAATGGTCATTTCACTCATATTTAGATGAAAGAGTGGGGAGTGAAAAAAATAGAATAACATGGAGAGATAATAAAAATGAGGGTTTTTATAATTGATTAAGGGACATAGATAAAATTCTTTAGAAAGTGCAAGGGGTAAAATGAGAAACTATATATATATTATTATGTATAAGAGTTCAAGAGGAGAAACCCTAGCACTCTACCCCTCCATTCATGCCATTTCTCTACCCAAATTCTCTCAAATTTTTTCACTAAATTTCCAAGGAAATCATAGGATTTTGGCTAGATTTGATAGATTTTTTCGATCCTAAGCATCCAAAGGTAAGATTCTTGCACCAAGAAGTGAGATTAAATTTTAAAGTTTTGAATTCTTATGGTTGTATATGCTTAGGGTTTAAGAGGAAAGGGAATTCTACCAAAGAAAGATTATAGTGTTGGAGTTGCTTAAATTCAAGATAAGTAAATCCAACTTTAGCCTTGATTTAATCACAAGTTGTGTAGAGAAATTTATTTTATGTTGTATGTGTGTTTGGATGATGAGAAATTATGGATTGAAAATTGGGGTTGTTTGATATGTGAATTTCATGACCATGAGAAGTAATTTATTAGTATATGACGTATGCGATGAAAATTGATTCATTTGTATGTGTAGAGAATTGATTTATTAGTATGGGATAAGAATTGATTTGTTAATATGTGATGAGAATTGATGTATTTGTATGTGTTGAGTTGATGGAATTTTGGATGAAAAATGAAAGTATGGATGTCGAAAGGTGGAGGATGAATTTTAGCTAGGTTGATTGTTGGCTTTAGGGAGTTCTTACTCCTATTTTGGTGGCTTGAGAAAGATGTGGAAGTATAGCCAACTTAGTATTTACATGTGCATATGAATTGTTGATGAAAATCCTAAGAGAAAACATGTTACCATGGTTGTCCTGTCAAATCTGTGGCCTTCTGAGTGATTTTTGAGCATCTTACATATCGATCTGGGTTGAGACCTAAACATAAAAGTTGTAGCCCTTTCTTTAGGCTTTAAAATGAGACCAAGATCATAGCAATCTGATGTGTATAACTTGAGATATGTCTCATTGAATATGACCTGTGTAGAGTGACTACCTCAAAAGTGCTTCCAATTTATTAGTTTATTTTTAGTCTAATAATCTATGATTGATTTCAAGTATGGGAATACTGTTGGTAGAGAATACTAGTTCCCCAATGATATCTTTATATGTCATAATGCATTCTTACATTTGAACATTTGCATTTAGAAAGAATAGCAAAGAATGAGCATATTTACATGCACATATATATGTATGAGAACATTAAAGAATAAAAAGAAAGAAAGAAAAGAAAAGAAATAAATTGTAGAATCATCCTCTAAAGAATATAATTAAAGAAGTTCAAATCTGAAATTTTATTTAAAGAAATGTAAAAAGATAAGAGAAGAGAAGGTTGTTGCGATGGGGAACCCGTGAGTGACTAAGAAGAAGAATAGCCCACATGTACGCCGCCTTTAGTGAACGGCCTCAAAATAAGAAAGAAGAATTTGTATAGTCCATTAGAAGTGCATGTGGATAAGTACTGTACCCAGTAGAGCATACCTACATGCACGCCGCCTTTAGTGAGCGGCCTCAGAATAAGAGAGAAGAATTTGTACAGTCCATTAGAAGTGCATGTAGATGAGGACTGTATCCACTCACATGGCCAGGGTTCCGAATCCATGCCTCAACCAAGTCCAATCGGCAAACAAGAAAAGAATAGAAAAGAAAGAAAGAATAGAATAGAAAAAGAATAGAATAGAAAAGAAAGAAAGAATAGAAAAGCAAGAAAAACAGAAAAGAAATAATAGAAATAGAAAAGAAAGAAGAGAAACAGAAAAGAAGAAGAGAAACAGAAAAAGAAAGAAATGCAGAAAAAAAGAAAGAAAACAGAAAAGAAAATGCAATGCATAGAAAAAGTTTATGCATTTGTGCATATGCATCATGCCATTTCTACTATCCCGAGTTAGTTTCCCTATTTGTGCTTACATATCGGTAAGTGAGAAACTAGAATCTTATAAAGGGCAAAGAAGGATTGAGAAGTTTGGTGTAAGGAAAGAAAATCCAGGATTTTAGTAACGGAGAAAGAATAAAAGTATTGTGGGTTTACTTACTGAACAATTAGTGCTCACCTTGTTGATTTCACTGTTTTTGTAGGTAGTAGATGAGATGCAGTCGGATCAAACGTCAAGTAGCGGAGGAGAAAGGTAACACTGTCTGACTGTATTTTGAGTTTATTTTTGTGACTATGGTACTTGATGTAAAGATTTGTATATAAAAGTAATGCTATTTTTAGGCCCAATATCTTATAAATATGTACATATATGTTTTCTATAACATATTTAGTGATTTCATAATATATTTTCCCAAAGTATACTAGCTAGAGAGAGTTATTACACCCACCCACCCCCAAGCCATCACCGACTGCCACAGGTAGTCGTCGGAATGGTGCACAACTAGCCAGATTTGGTCGGCCGTGCATCGATGAAGCCATTTCCGGCCATGGATACAGATCCATGGCTGTTTCACAACCAGATCTGGTGATGAATGGTCATTTCACGGCCAAAGATCTGGCCTTTTCACCACCAAATCTGGCTGTGAAATGTCCATGGATCACAGATACATGGCTAGAAATGGCTTCATCAGCGCACGACTGACCAAATCCGACCTATTATGTGCCATTCCGGCACCAGCCGATAGTTGGCAACGATGGTGGCTGGCCGACAGTGGTAGTTTTGGTGGGCTGGAATTTGTTTTAAATACAAGGGCATTAATATCCAAAAACTTAATTAATCAGAATTAAAATTGTAATGGCAAGTTCATATAAATTAATTTAAAAATAAGGTTATTTTTGTCCAACAAATTTTTGTAACAAAATTACTAAGTAATCTTAAAATACCTAAGAAAATAGAGGTAATCAGATTACCTCATAATATTACCAACAGTAATTACTATTGATTTTGGAAGATTATCGGAATCTTATATTACTTGATAGTCAAACGTAGTAGTCAAATAATATAAGATGACATTATCTCAATAATCCCTCATTACCCCCAACCAAACGCACCCTCCCTATAATAAAACATTCCTTGAACCAAATACACCCTTAGTAATGTATTTTAAAGACCATCATGCCCTTGTACGAGTTAAGTTTCAGGAACTTATTATTAATGATAAAGGTGTTTTTAATACTTTTGAATAATTGTTATACCACTTGATACTTTCCAATCTCTTTTAGGAGCGAATAAAATTGACCCCATAGATCAAACTATTCATCTTTCTCATTTACCTCATCTGAGTTTTCTTTTATAATTGTCCCACGTTAGACAAAATGACTTGAACTTAAAAGGCTTTGGATGAATCATTTAAATTTGAGGGAAATTATTCAAAACCTCCTGAAACTATAATGGAGTTACAAATATAAGTCAAGACCCTTGCCCTTTGTTTGAGTTGTCAATTCATATCAATAAACAAAATAAATACCTTATTTATCTCTTATAATAATAAATACAACCCATTTTAATTTTTAAAATAAATTAATATAGACGTTTAAATCTACCAAGAGTGTTTGCAGGAACGATCTTGTAAGGAAGAGGCCACTGACAATCTCGTAGACCTACAAAGAGTTACTGAAAGATGAAGGCGAAGTCCTTGGACACCAGTATGGTGTCAACAGTAGGCACTCCAACACTCAAGTCAGCACGATTGTGATGGGAAACTAGAGTAAAAAAGAAAGATGCTAGGTTTATAAGTTTTATCATAACCAGGAGTTAAGGCGCAACTATCATCATAGAGTGGTCGGAACTCGGCTCTACAATTAGGGACGGTGGCTCTTGAGAGGGTAAGAGCAAGAGAGCAAGCGGGGAATTGTATATTTATTGAATCAATGTACTTAGTGTGTATCGAATCCCTTTTTTAGAAGGTTGCCCTCTGTATTTATAAGGAGCCAAGGTGGTCCCAGTCTTTGCAGAACTCAGAGTTCTAGTTCTTATGAAGCGAGGATTACTAGTTCCTGTGAAACTAGGAGTACTCAAAGAGGAAGAACTCGTGTAAGACTTGGAACCCCCAAGATATCGGATTTCCAATAGGACTTGAGGTGCTTGGGGTGTTAGAATCTACATAAGACTTGGAGTCCTAAGGAGTGAGTTTCAATGAGTAAACCTTCACTGGTCATCTCTATTAGCAACCAAGATACACCCAATAATCCCTATTCGACCATCTGGCCACCTAGGGGTGGTTCAAAAATTCAATTTCAAAAAATAGTAAGATTAAACTCATCCAAAATATCTCATATCATATTCCTAAACTTTATTCAAAATTCAAGTTTAAACAAGATTTTGTAGAATGCAAATCTAAATACAATTGAAACATTCTTTAAGGCTCAACCAACTTAATCCTAGGCCTTACAATTCTCCCTCCCTAAAATGAATTTGGTACTCGATATCTAGTTACTCAAAACAATTTGGGCTATTTCACTCGTTTCTTATCTTCTCGTTCCCAATTCCATCGAATGATTTTTCCATAAGACCATTGCCAGTGATATTTTGTTTTTATGCAATGCATGCTCCTTACGATCTACAAATTGATTTAGCGTCTCTTTATAAAAGGTCATCATTTAGTTTCAAGGGTTCAAAATTCAACACGTTAGATGAATTTGGAACATATTTGCATAACATAGAAACGTGAAAAACATTATAACTCCGAATAATGATGGTGGAAGAGCAAGTCGTTAAGCGACACTCCCTATTTTCTCTAAAATTTCAAAATGGCCAATGATTTTAAACTTAGGTTGCCTTTCTTTCCAAACCTCATAAGTCCTTTCATCTAGGCACCTAGAGAAAAAAACATTGTCTCTAATAAAAAACTCTCAAGTCTTTTCTTCAATTATCAGCATAACTCTTTTGTCTACTTTGAGCAATCTTCATCCTTTCCTTCATTTTCCCAACGAATTCAAAAGTATGCTAAACAACTTCTAGACCCAACATCTTTTCTAACTAACTTCATCCCAGTAGATCAAGGATTTACATTTTCTTCCGAAAAGTGCTTTATAAAGAGCCATGTCAATGGTGGACTAATGACTATTATTATAGGCAAACTCCGCCAAAGGTAAAAACCTCTCCCAACAACTTTTGAAATCTAGAGCATAGTGTCACGACCAGCCTGCTTACCCAAGCATGCTGCACATTACTTACCGATTAAGTATACTTCAGGGTGAAGCAAACTTAAGAGCTAAGTTAACTTAGGGGCTAAGTTAACGACTCAGCGGCTAGGTTCGGCGACTAAGCACCTTCGTTTCCAAGGTTGCTCCAATGCTCGCCACCCACGAGCTTCGTTTCCAAGGCTGCACCAATGCTCGACACCCATGTAGCTTAGTCACATTTAATTTGAGGAGCTTGAGCCTATAAATAGCCAACTCCACCATGTAAATTTCATAACTTGAATTCCATCAATACAGAGTTTAGATTTTCTCTACATTTCTCTCTCGTTTATATACTTTGAGCCTGTGAGCGTTAGGCTGTTTAACTCATTTCCGACGAGTTAAGGCCGCACGAACTTAGCAACGAAGTTAAGTGCGTGACAATAGGCTCACAACACATTTTAAAGAATTTGGATGCTTTTTTCTAACTAACCATCTGTTTGGGGTTGAAAAGAATACTAAAGTGTAACTTAGTTTCTAATGCCTTATGCATCTCGTCCAAAATATTGAAATGAGTTTTGGGTCCCTATTATAAATAATCATTTTAGGTACACACGGGTGTTTTGCAATATACGAAACCGTGCAAGTAATACAGTTTGAGTAAACGGATGTCAAATCCCAAGAGAATTACTAGTTACCAAGTACCAAAATAAATTATCCTATTACTATTTGTTTAACTTATAACTTTGAAGAATAACTAAACTAAAATTAAAAATATAAAAGAAAACTAAAACCAAAAGAAAACAAGATTTAAACAAAGATGTTGGTTGTAATGCAGTTTGACTAAACTTAGAGCACTAACTTCAAATCAATTTTACTCCTATGTATTGATAATTATTACTAATACTATTAAGCTTCTTCTATAAACCAAACTCCTTAGAATTTCAATAATTTTCTCTCGAACAATTACTAGATTAACCATTTATTACTAATCCAAGATATATCTAAATCGGATTTAAAAGGTCTTAAGAAATCATTAAGCTCTATGGAGTGCACCAAAGGCCCACAAATCGTTGTAACCTATCTTTAGTGTTCGCTCAACCTATGGTTTTATTACATTAACTTAACTAGATTTCATCTCTCGATCTCAACCTAGTACATTAGATCAATAAACTGTTAGGCCTAAAAAATTGAAGCATTAAAAACCATAACAAACAACCGGCAGGCTTCCTACAACCATTGCCCGTGCCCGAGAGACCATGGAAGAATGTCTCAATGGACTTCATCACATCTTTGCCAAAGTCCGAGGGATCTGGGAGCATCATAGTCGTTGTGGACAGATTTAGCAAGTATGCCACTTTCATCCCTGCATCCACCGATTGCACAGTAGAGGAACAGCCAAGCTTTTCTTCCGCAACATCTCAAGTTATGGGGCATTCCAACAAGCATAGTCAGTGATCAGATCCTCGGTTTACCGGAGATTGGACAGATTTATTCAAGTCTCGGATCAAACCTAGACTTCTCGACAAGCTTGCATCCCCAAACTGATGGTCAGACCGAGCGCATCAATGCACTGTTAGAGTTATATTTGCGACACTATGTGAGCGCTAGCCAGCGGGATTGGGCAAAGCTCCTTGACACAGCCCAATTCTCATTTAACTTGTAGTGGAGTGAGGCAACCAACAAAAGTCCTTTCGAGATCATCATGGGACGACAACCGACACACCTCTTTCCCTAGCCACACTTTATGATGGAAGGCCCTGCAGCCTTCAGGTTAGCCAAGTCTTGGCACGAACACTGAACTTGCTCGTGCGCCCTACATAGGCAGCAAAGAGAATGAAGAAGTGAGCTGACAAGAAAGAAGGCATGTTGAGTTCCAAGAAGGTGATCTTGTTCTCGTAAGCTTCTGCCCCAGCAGTTCAAGACATTAAGGAAAGTGCCAAAGGCCTCGTGCACAAATATGAAGGGCGCTTTCAAGTGATACAATGCATCGGCAAAGTTTCGTATCGACTCTAACTTCCTCCAAATTGAAGATACATCCGGTCATTCATGTAAGCTTGTTGAGCCATTCCATGAAGACCCAGAGGAGCCTCCCAAGGAGTCTCTAACGAGCACAACGGCCGTTGTAACATCATTTGATAAAAAGTTGAAGAAATACTTGCCAACAAGTCGTTCGCCGACGTGGTGTGCCAATTATCGGGAATACTTCATCAAATGGAAGGGACTTCCTGATAATAAAGCCAGTTGGGAGACCGAAGACTCATTGTGGCAATTCCAAGATTCAGTCCTGCGTTATAAAGATATGTGATGAGGCGTCGCAGCAATAGGTGGCCGAGAACGAAAGAAAGCAACCGAGACACCCGCCAAGACTACTCCTCATCCAAAGGCAAAGACAAGGGCAAACGTTGGGACAAGGGCTCCAACAAACCCCGCAACAATTGCTTTATTTGCAATGGGCCTCACTGGGTGAAAGACTGTCCAGAGAAGAAAGCTCTTACTTCCCTCATAGCCAAGCATCAGAAAGGCAAGCCAGCCAAAAGCAGTAGTGATGGGGCACATATGGGATCGATGCAACAACAACTCAATAGGATCCAGTCCGCACCAAAAACCCAAACCAAAGGGTTGCTCTATGTTGATATGACCATTAATGGGAAGGCCACCAAAGCCATGGTAGATACAGGTGCTTCACATAACTTCATTTCAGTAAGTGAAGCACGTCGGCTAGACATCAAGGCTTCAGGAGGTGGAGGCACCATCAAGGCAGTCAACTCAGTGGCACAACCGATACAGGGAGTGGCTCGGCATGTCAAAACCACAATGGGGACTTGGTCCGGCTACTTGGATTTCTCGGTTGCACCGATGGATGACTACCAAGTTGTTCTTGGCTTAGAGTTCATGGAACAAGTCAAGGCATTTCCCTTATCGTCAACCAACACCATGTGTATCATGGACGGGGAGCAAGCTTGTGTGTTGCCCACTAGCCGCTCTACCAAGCCGGAGACAGTAACACTCTCGGCTATGTAGTTCAAGAAAGGCATCAATAAGAAAAAGGAAAGCTACTTGGCCATCCTTAAGCAATACGACGACAAGGAACCAATCCCGCCAGAGGCAGTGCCCCAGGAGGTAGCACAAGTACTCAAGCAGTTTATTGATGTCTCACCAAACGAGCTGCCAAAAGAACTACCACCTAGAAGGGAGGTAGACCATCAGATTGAGCTAGAACCAGGCGCCAAGCCAACTGCCAAGGGTCCTTACCGTATGGCACCACCGGAGCTTGCGGAACTAAGGAGGCAGTTACAGGAACTACTAGATGCAGGGTTCATCAAGCCCTCCAAAGCTCACTATGGCGCACCAGTTCTGTTTCAAAGGAAGAAGGATGGTTCCTTGCGCATGTGCATAGACTACCGAGCACTAAACAAGGTATCTGTTAAAAATAGCTATCCTATTCCTTTGATTGCCAATCTTTTCGATCAGCTGGGGCATGCCCGCTACTTCACCAAACTGGATATGCGGTCAGGTTACTATCAAGTGCGCATAGCCGAAGGCGACGAGCCAAAGACCACCTGTGTTACAAGGTATGGGTCTTACGAATTTTTGGTTATGCCATTTGGTCTAACAAATGCACCAGCCACTTTTTGCACATTGATGAATAAGATATTCCATCCGTACCTCGACTGGTTCATGGTCGTCTATCTAGACGACATAGTCGTGTATAGCAAAACCTGGGAGGAGCATATGCGGCACCTCAGGGAAGTGTTCCAAGTCTTGAGGGACAACAAACTGTATATCAAGAAAGAGAAATGCTCTTTCGCCAAGCCGGAGGTAATGTTCTTGGGTCACAAGATCAGGGATGGGCAGCTTATGATGGAGGATAACAAAGTGCAGGCCATTCAAGAGTGGAAAACACCCACCAAAGTGCCGAAGTTACGATCCTTCCTTGGATTAGTAAACTACTACCGTCGGTTTATCAAAGGCTACTCAGCAAAGGCAGCCCCGTTGACAGACTTACTCAAGAAGAGCAAGCCGTGGGACTGGTCTAATGAGTGTAAAACAGCAATTGAGGAGCTGAAAGCTGCAATCAGCAAAGAACCTGTGCTTGCCTTGCCAGACCATACTCAGCCATATGAAGTGCACACGGACGCATCCGACTTTGCCATCGGGGGAATACTCATGCAGAATGGCCATCCGATTGCTTACGAGAGTTGAAAGCTTAATGAGACTGAGCGGCGTTACACTATGCAAGAAAAGGAGATGACATCCATCATCCATTGCCTTAGAGTATGGCGACACTACTTGCTTGGGTCCAAGTTTGTTACTTTGACAGACAAAGTCGCGACAAGCTACTTTCAGACCCAAAAGAAGTTGAGTCCGAAGCAGGCACGATGGCAGGACTTTCTTGCTGAGTTTGATTATGTCCTGGAGTACAAGCCGGGCAAGACCAATGTAGTGGCAGATGCACTAAGTCGCAAGGCCGCATTGGCGAGCATCAGTCAAGTCACAAGCGCATTGGCTGACCGAATCAAGCAGGGACTCCAGCATGAGCCATTGGCTCGTAATATCATTGCCTTGGTAGAAGAAGGGAAAACCTGGAGGTTTTGGCTGACTGACGGCTTACTCTACACCAAAGGCAACCACCTCTACATCCCGAGATGGGACAATCTGAGGAAAGAACTGATTAAGGAGTGTCATGACTCCTTGTGGGCAGGCCATCCAGGTATGAGACACACCCTTGCTCTCTTAAAATCTGCCTATTATTGGCCTGGGATGCAGGATAGCATTGAAGGGTATGTACGTACGTGCCTTGTTTGCCAGCAAGACAAGGTACTGTAACAACAACCGGCAGGCTTCCTACAACCATTGCCCGTGCCCGAGAGACCATGGAAGAATGTCTCAATGGACTTCATCACATCTTTGCCAAAGTCCGAGGGATCTGGGAGCATCATAGTCGTTGTGGACAGATTTAGCAAGTATGCCACTTTCATCCCTGCATCCACCGATTGCACAGTAGAGGAAACAGCCAAGCTTTTCTTCCGCAACATCATCAAGTTATGGGGCATTCCAACAAGCATAGTCAGTGATCGAGATCCTCGGTTTACCGGGAGATTTTGGACAGAGTTATTCAAGATGCTCGGATCAAACCTAGACTTCTCGACAAGCTTGCATCCCCAAACTGATGGTCAGACCGAGCGCATCAATGCACTGTTAGAGTTATATTTGCGACACTATGTGAGCGCTAGCCAGCGGGATTGGGCAAAGCTCCTTGACACAGCCCAATTCTCATTTAACTTGTAGTGGAGTGAGGCAACCAACAAAAGTCCTTTCGAGATCATCATGGGACGACAACCGAACACACCTCTTTCCCTAGCCACACGTTATGATGGGAAGAGCCCTGCAGCCTTCAGGTTAGCCAAGTCTTGGCACGAACAAACTGAACTTGCTCGTGCAGCCCTACATAAGGCAGCAAAGAGAATGAAGAAGTGAGCTGACAAGAAAAGAAGGCATGTTGAGTTCCAAGAAGGTGATCTTGTTCTCGTAAAGCTTCTGCCCCAGCAGTTCAAGACATTAAGGAAAGTGCACAAAGGCCTCGTGCACAAATATGAAGGGCGCTTTCAAGTGATACAATGCATCGGCAAAGTTTCGTATCGACTCTAACTTCCTCCGAAATTGAAGATACATCCGGTCATTCATGTAAGCTTGTTGAAGCCATTCCATGAAGACCCAGAGGAGCCATCCCAAGGAGTCTCTAAGCGAGCACCAACGGCCGTTGTAACATCATTTGATAAGAAAGTTGAAGAAATACTTGCCAACAGAGTCGTTCGCCGACGTGGTGTGCCAAATTATCGGGAATACTTCATCAAATGGAAGGGACTTCCTGATAATAAAGCCAGTTGGGAGACCGAAGACTCATTGTGGCAATTCCAAGATTCAGTCCTGCGTTATAAAGATAATGTGATGAGGGCGTCGCAGCATTAGGTGCCGGAGAATGTCACAACCAGCCTACTTGCCCAAGCATGCTGCACGTTACTTACCGATTAAGTATACTTCAGGGTGAAGCAAACTTAAGAGCTAAGTTAACTTAGGGGCTAAGTTAACGACTCAACAGCTAGGTTCGGCGACTAAGCACCTTCGTTTCCAAGGTTGCTCCAATGCTCGCCACCCACGAGCTTCGTTTCCAAGGCTGCACCAATGCTCGACACCCATGTAGCTTAGTCACATTTAATTTGAGGAGCTTGAGCCTATAAATAGCCAACTCCACCATGTAAATTTCATAACTTGAATTCCATCAATACAGAGTTTAGATTTTCTCTACATTTCTCTCTCGTTTATATACTTTGAGCCTGTTAGCGTTAGGCTGCTTAACTCATTTCCGACGAGTTAAGGCCGCACGAACTTAGCAACGAAGTTAAGTGCGTGACAATAGGCTCACAACACATTTTAAAGAATTTGGATGCTTTTTTCTAACTAACCATCTGTTTGGGGTTGAAAAGAATACTAAAGTGTAACTTAGTTTCTAATGCCTTATGCATCTCGTCCAAAATATTGAAATGAGTTTTGGGTCCCTATTATAAATAATCATTTTAGGTACACACGGGTGTTTTGCAATATACGAAACCGTGCAAGTAATACAGTTTGAGTAAACGGATGTCAAATCCCAAGAGAATTACTAGTTACCAAGTACCAAAATAAATTATCCTATTACTATTTGTTTAACTTATAACTTTGAAGAATAACTAAACTAAAATTAAAAATATAAAAGAAAACTAAAACCAAAAGAAAACAAGATTTAAACAAAGATGTTGGTTGTAATGCAGTTTGACTAAACTTAGAGCACTAACTTCAAATCAATTTTACTCCTATGTATTGATAATTATTACTAATACTATTAAGCTTCTTCTATAAACCAAACTCCTTAGAATTTCAATAATTTTCTCTCGAACAATTACTAGATTAACCATTTATTACTAATCCAAGATATATCTAAATCGGATTTAAAAGGTCTTAAGAAATCATTAAGCTCTATGGAGTGCACCAAAGGCCCACAAATCGTTGTAACCTATCTTTAGTGTTCGCTCAACCTATGGTTTTATTACATTAACTTAACTAGATTTCATCTCTCGATCTCAACCTAGTACATTAGATCAATAAACTGTTAGGCCTAAAAAATTGAAGCATTAAAAACCATAACAAAACTTAGAAAAAATATGTTTTACAAATATTAACAATAACTAACCAACACATATTCATAAAATTGGGCTACATCTTTAGCCCTAGAAAATATTATTTACTTCGTAATTGAATTAAAAGAAACAATCATTATAAAAATAATAGATATAATTTCATGAAAAATATAAAATAAAGCTTCTCTAGTTGAAGATCCAAATGTCCAAGAATTAATGCTTTGATCTTCCAAAATCGCAGCTAGCTCTTTCTCTCTTTTCTCTCCTTTCTTTTCTCCCCTTAAAACTAGCTAAAGACACATATTTATAGTGCTAGGGTTTTAGGAGTCGCAGGGACAATCCTATTTGAATTAGAATAAGAAAATACACTTCTTGGTGAAATAGAATAAGAGAATCCTAATGAAATTAGGATTTCTTCACACGAGCCGTCCAAATATGTCAAAAATAGAGTATGATAAGTTCTAAATCTATTGAAGTCATAAACATATGAGTTTTTTTCCTTTCAAAGTAGCTTTCTACTGCTTCAAGAATTGTCTAAATCCAAGGTCTACAGCTCAAGTTATCGTAAAAACACTGAAACGTGTTTCATAACTTGTGTCTGCATTGAATTCTTCTTTCAAAACCCGAGAGCACCTGGCCTCAGTGGATAATTTTTCATGCCGCGGCAAGCACTAAATCTAGAGAACACTCGAAAACCATATATACTCAAAATTCCATAACTTTCTTGTTTCAACTCTGATTTTCGAATCGTTTGTTTCCAATCGTCACAAATTTCCTCGCTGACATTATTCTTAATTCGAATATCATTTTTAATCATTTATGACCTGAAAATAAACATAAATACTTGTAATCCTATAAAATACATATATGAAATAATTAAGTCAAATCATACAGTTTGAACCTAATTTCCCACAGATAATACCAATAAATCACTAAGTAAAAGTGTATTTTTGAGCACTTATCAGGTACCCCATGTAGCCTCTCTATCTACTTTACAGCATATTGATCTATAGAATAAGTCTTACTCACAAGGAGAAAAAGCACTGACTTTGTCAATCAATCCACAATTACCCATACAACATTATAGTTGTTTTGTGTTCTCGGTAATCCCATGACAAAGTTTTTTGTTGTATCCAACCATTTATAAACAAGCACACATAAAGGCATTAACAATCCAAATGGTCATTGATGCTCAATCTTGAGTTGTTGACAAGTCAAACATTGTTCTACGAATTGTGCAATATATCGCTTCATTTAGTCCACCAATAAACCTTTTAAGATCGTGTGGTACATCTTTATTCCACTTAGATGGATAAAATACAAAGACTTGTTCCCTTCCGTTAGAATCTCATGTTAAGACTTCTACCTTCGAAACACAACAACCCTTTAGTCATTGTGAAACCAAGCCTATTTCTAATCAGTGCATCCTTTATGACTTTCTTCAAATGTGAGTCTCCACTCTAAGTTTCTTTAATTCTTTCTAATAAACTTGGCTTCACAATGAAATGCGCTTGAACATAGTGATCACCAACTTTCACAACCGACAAACCAAGTTTCTGTAAGTCTTGGATAATTTCCTTCTTAGTAGTCAAAAGTGTGTATAAGTGTCCTGTACACTTTTTACTTAGATCATCCGCTACTACATCAGCCTTTCCAGCGTGATAATTAATGACACAATCGTAGTCTTTAACCGATTCCAGCCATCATCATTGTCTCATGTTCAACTCCCTTTGCACGAAGAAGTACTCAAGGGTTTGCTTTTTGGAGTTTTTTTCCAAGTGGTTTTGGGGGGTTTTTGATTAGATTGGTTTTGAGGTGTTCTAAAACCATTACTTGCTAGATTTTTTATGCATTGATTTTGACTGGCTCAGAAACCCCTAGAACCAGTGTATGTATTTTTTATGGGTTTATAAAACCCCTCAGAACCAGTGTAGTGTATTTTTGGTTTTAAAATGTTATTCCACAGATACTCTATCCACAACGAAACTATCCCAATTATATCCAAAAATCACTATTGCCGATAAAAAAGGCACAAAACAAAAGGAAAGAGAAAAAGACTTGACTTCTTTTCATTCGATTGTTCATTCTTCAGCTTCTTCAATTCTCTCAACAAGGTTCGTTTTTCTCTTTCTTTCTCATTTTTTGTTTGGGTTTAATGGCATATCTGTCATGCTTAAATGAGGGAAGGATCCTTCGTTCTCTTGGTAGAATCATTCATGTTTTCCTTTTTTTTATTTTTTATTATTGGGTGCTTTATAATTGACTGAAAGGATGGGCTATTCGTGATTTTTTTGGACATTTACAAGTAATTTAAAATTTATTTCATTTCCGAATACTACTTTGATTTGCCCTAGAATTGCAAAAAGTTATTTTTTTTTTTTCCTCTAGTTAATGTTGTTATTTTTTAATGGATTCGTAGTTTTAATAATGGACGCTCGTCCATACGTTTTTTTTTTTTAAAAAAAAAAATTCTAAAAATAACTCTTCTTCTTCATCCATAGCTTTTGGTTTTTGATTCTGCACTGCATTTTATCGCTAACGCAGTAAGCTTTTCTTGTTTTGTCACCTTTTTCTTTGTTTACTTTCATCTTTTTGAGCTTCTACATTGTCTGGTTTCTTGTGATAGAAGAGGAGAACTTTAGTTGACATGGAGGGAGACAATGGAGTGGTAATGAAGGAAAATAAAGAACACCCCACAAATCTTTTAGAGAGGTTTTCACCTGACAGAGAAAATCCAAAGCAAAGCCAACAGTCAAATTCAGAATCTCTTCATGAACCAGACCTCAATCTTCAACTCTCTTTGGGAATTAACTTCAAGGGTGAGAACTCGCTAACAAGGTCGTCTTCAGTGGCTGGATTCATGACTCAGAGAAAGGACTCTGGGGAAGGTGAGAGAAGAGTTTTTTCATTGGAGAGGTCTTGTTCTCTGCCGGCTGAGAGAGAGCAACAATAGAGGCTTATAAATATGAGGGAGTTGTAGGCAATGAGGAGAATTCAGGCAAAGAACAGGCTTCTGGAGAGGCAGAGGATAAGCAGGGAAAATAAAGAGAAAGAAAAGTCTAAAGCTTCCCTACAGGAGCCAATGCTCCCTTTGCCTCTAGTTGAAATGGCTACTTGGGCCGCAGCTTCGCCGGCAAAGAGCCCCCCTCTATATCAAGCCATTGTCAACATCAACCCAAAAGGAGAGTTAGCAGCTCAGAGCCAACAATTTAACTGAGAAGAGCCAACAATTTCTCAGCATCATCCTCACAGCCAACAACATGGTCATCTACTACAAAGGAGTTGGCTCTTCTCAGTTCGTTCAATCTGTAAAAAGCATAATCCTTTCTTTCATCCTTGTTACCAATATCCTTAAGGCGGTACTGTTTGCTTTGCCGAGAAATATCACAAAGTTTCTTTCTGATATCTTCGATCTTCTTGCCTATGTTGCGTAGATGGGGAATGAAAACGAAAAAAAAAAAGAGGAGATGGGGAATGAAGACGAAGAAGAATGGGTTTTTGTTTAGAATTTTTTTTTTTATTAAAAGTATGGACGGCCGTCCATTCTTAATGGACGCCCGTCCAAATGTAAGGGACGGCCGTCCCCAAAGTTTTTTGTTTTTTTTTTTTCATATTTGGGTCAAGGACGGGCGTCCATTATTTGTGAACGCCCGTCTAAAAGTAATGGACGGCCGTCCATAATGGATGGACGGCCGTCCCTAATGTTTTGTAAAATTTTTTATTATATTTTATTTATGGACGGGTGTCCTTTAAATGGGGACGCCCGTCCCTGGTATATGGACCCTCGTCCATATAATATGGACGGGCGTCCATGTGAGTGAACGGTTGTCCAAAATTTTTGGATGACTGTTCACTAGAAAAAAATTGAAAAAAAATTCACGCGGTTGGTACACGTAGGCCGATACACAATTTTGGTGCAGGTTTTTCGGTGTTCCTAGCTTTATTGTTTAAAAACCGCTATTAAAAACCTCTCTAACCATTACGGTGGTTTACTCTCAAAACCGCTACGATAGTTTACCCTCATAACTGCTACCATGAAACTCTCAAGCAAACCCTTGGAGTATTCCACTATCTCCCTTGGTTTATCACCCAACCAAAGAAATCCATTACAAATAGCTTTCTTCTAGGTGTTATTAAACACTTACTCACAATTGTTTCACAAGGTGCAATTGAAACCTCTCTCTCACACCTAAGACTTACTTTCTGTCACCAGAGTGCCAAAAACCCTAAGAGTGTAACACTCTTTTACAATTTGCAAATATAATAAAATTTAATGTAAAACCCTCAATAGAGTGGATAAACAAGTGTATAACCCAAAGAAACCCAATCTACAAACATTACAAGTGTTGTGTGCACCAAAATTTAATTAAACATAACCCACCAAAATTGTTAGTAAACAGTCCCATATACGCAGCGGAAACAAAACAAATATAATATAGAGATCGTTTACATGAACCAAGATCAAGGGTATAATTTTACAAATCATATTAAAATAAAAATCTGCAGAAAAATAAATATGAGTTTAAAGAAAACAAACGCACATTTGAGGCTCCTCCAAATTTGTCAACGAATGTTTTGCTACCGATCAAAGTATAGGATCAAACCCACGTAGTCCACACGAAGACAATCTTAAAAGAACCAAAGAGGGATTTGCTAGATCCTCTTTGGCTTCAAGATTAAGAAGAAAGCAAATCAAATTGAATTGATTTCTAAGCAAAAGTGTTTCTGCCGTGGGAGTGTTTTCAAAGGGGCTGCTGTGTTTTAATTTCAAAGAAAAATTTAATTCACATTTAATTAACACATTTTTCTTTTTATAGTCAATAATCATGTTGCCCTATTCCTATATGGAATAGGCTTGGGCTCCGATCCAAACACCCCATGTTGCCAAACACTCCCAATTTAATATTTTATTTTTCCATCATTATCTCAATTAAAATCAATTAATATATATTTAAATATATATTAACATTTAACAATAATGATAATATATTTAAATATGTGCGAACACACATTTAAACGTAATTTCACTTATTTAATTTTTCTAACAAATTAAATAAAGGCTACGACCTCAGCAAATTTAATTGCACTGTGAAATTACCAAAATACCCTTTCGCCTTAAAAGACGAAAATGCCCTTCTTTCTTCTTGCATCTTAAATTGTCTTCTATGTGTGTGACCCTTAGGCTCCTCATCATATCGGCAGTGTATAGTATTGCGATTAACACCAATTAATCGTCTCACTAATACACAGACCAAGATTGGCCCCTAGCAAGGCATCATGGCCACCCGATAGATTTGGATTCAGCAAAGTAGCTACCTGTCAACGATATGGTTACCATGCAATTCGATCCTTTCATCATATGTTATCTCGACGAGACGAAAGCATAGAAATAGTGTCAACCGTTGGTTACTCTCGAGATTATGTATTCAATTTCTAGACCAATGACCCGTATTAGAAACTGGATAGAGCAACAACTCAATCCCACTGTGGCCACAGTTTTAGTGTCATTGCCACATACTGAATTGCACCATGAGATAACTTCTCCCGTACCCGGGAATGATGAATCCTCTGTCAATCCACCATAGTCTTGATACACTCCTTGATACAGCCAATCACCACAGTATTGATAGCTCTAAAAAGAACTGTGTTAGGCTAGTGTCAAACTGCACCAATCGGTGCACAAGGCGCTCTGGTGATCTCAAGTCTAAGGATCACATACACCACCATTCATTAGAGGATTTATTCCATAGACACTGGGGTTACCATCCATATGGAGTCCTCTGGTGGGTCAATCCAGTGAACTTGCTGCGGTGTAATCGCCTACAGCAAGTACCTATGTGTTGCACTAGGTTGTCACCAAACAATCTTGATAAGTGAGATCAGTCACTGCCTTTCGACAGGGTCGTTCAACACTATGATAGTCTTACCGTATTATCTGTGACCTTACTTCAGAATAATACTGGGGCTACGAACGTTTCTAGATTGGCCACCATATGTGCTCATAAGGTTCTCACTATCAAGATTTGAAACACTTGATACCCTCGTCACGGTTCTACCATTCTAAGGACATATATCAATACATATTGCAATAATAATGATTTACGCAATATAGAATAAAATGCCTTTTATTGATTGATTAATGAACATTATTACAAAGAGTCAATTCTATAATAATTGATTGGCTCTAGGGCACCTACTCTAACAAAAATACCCCATTAAACGGCTTGGGTCCACTAATCTTGAGGAAGGTTAAGAGAACATATCTTGGTGCGAGGCCCACTATACCTTGTTGGAGTGTGAGATAGCCTTAGAATCACTATGGGCCCTTACGGGCTGCCTCGACAAAAGTGGTCATAAAAAATAGCTTAATTGGTGGCTTTGTACCCTAATTGGGTATTGATCATAGCATTGGGCTTCTTTGACAAAAGTGGCCATCAACAAAGTTAAATGATCTAGTAATAAATTAAGAACTATATAGATATAAGGTATGAGACATAGGCTCCATTTGGTTCATTATTCTGATAGTTTTTAGAATAATCTTTTGAAAAAAGTTAAATTGGGCGAGTATTACATATGTGTTGAGTTGATGGAATTTTGGATGAAAAATGAAAGTATGGATGTGGAAAGGTGGAGGATGAATTTCAGCTAGGTTGATGGTTGGCTTTAGGGAGTTCTTACTCCTATTTTGGTGGCTTGAGAAAGATGTGGAATTGTAGCCAACTTAGTATTTGCATGTGCATATGAATTGTTTGATGAAAATCCTAAGAGAAAACATGTTACCATGGTTGCCTTGTCAAATCCGTGGACTTCTAAGTGATTTTTAGGCATCTTACCTATCGAATTGGGTTGAGACCTAAACATAAAAGTTGTAGCCCTTTCTCTAAGATTTAAAATGAGACCAAGATCATAGCAATCCAATGTGTGTAACTCGAGATATGCTTTTTTGAATATGACCTATGTAGTATGACTACCTCAAGAATGCTTCCAATTTATTAGTTTATTTTTAGTCTAATCTATGATTGATTTCAAGTATGGGAATATTGTTGGTAGAGAATAATTCCCTAATGATATATTTATATGCCATAATGCATTCTCACATTTGAGCATCTGCATTTAGAAAGAATAGCAAAGAATGAGCATATTTCCATGCACATACACATATATGAGAACATTAAAGAATAAAGAGAAAGAAAAAAAAAAGAAATAAATTGTAGAATCATCCTCTAAAGAATATAATTAAAGAATAATTCAAATCTGAAATTTTATTTAAAGATATGTAAAAAGAGAAGAGAAGAGAAGGTTGTTGCGATGGGGAACTCGTGAGTGACCGAGAAGAAGAATAGCCCACATGCACACCGCCTTTAGTGAGCAGCCTCAGAATAAGAAAGAAGAATTTGTATAGTCCGTTAGAAGTGCACGTGGATGAGAACTATACCCAGCAAAGCATACCTACATGCACTCTACCTTTAGTGAGCGGCCTCAGAATAAGAGAGAAGAATTTGTAAAGTCCATTAGAAGTGCATGTAGATGAGGACTGTACCTACTCACACAGCCAGGGTTTTGAATCCATGCCTCAACCGAGTCCTATCGGCAAACAAGAATAGAAAAGAAATGAATAGAAAAGAAAAGAAAGAAAAGAATAGAGAAAGAAAATAAAGAAAAGAATAGAAAAGAAAGAAAGAATAGAAAAGCAAGAAAAACAGAAAAGAAAGAAGAGAAACAGAAAAAGAAAGAAACACAGAAAAGAAAATGCAATGCATAGAAAAAGTTTATGCATTTGTGCATATGCATCATGTCATTGCTACTAGCCCGAGTTAGTTTCCCTATTTGTGCTTACATTTCGGTAAGTAAGAAACAAGAATCTTATAAAGGGCAGAGAAGAATTGAGAAGTTTGGTGTAAGGAAAGAAAATCTAGAATCAGAGTAACGAAGAAAGAATAGAAGTGTTGTGGGTTTACTTACTGAGCAATTAGAGCTCACCCCGTTGATTTCACTATTTTTGCAGATAGTAGATGAGATGCGATCGGATCGAATGTCAAGTAGCGAAGGAGAAAGGCAACATTGTCTAACTATATTTTGAGTTTATTTTTGTGACTATGGTGCTTGATGTAGAGATTTGTATATAAAAGTAATGCTATTTTTGGGCCCACTATCTCATACTTATGTACATATATGTTTTCTATAACATATTTAGTGATTTCATAATATATTTCCAAAGTATACTAGCTAGAGAGAGTTATTACATGACAGAGGGATTTGACTACACGGTATGTGTGATCAAAATAGGTTCATTGGAGTTTACACTTCATTGTGGTTTAGGGGTTATGAACATTGCTAGACATCTACCATAATCAGTGGGAATTTCGATTATAAAGAGTTATAACGAAACATATCAAAATCTGATATTGAGCCCACGACTAGATCACAGTGAACCAAAATGGTCACACATAAAACCAAGCTCAAGGAGAAAGAGTAATACATATCATTAACTAGATTAATGATGTTTGTACATAAACAGTTGCATTCAAATTAATCTGTGTCATCGCTTTAGTGAGTGGGTCAGCTACATTCTGTGCTGAAGGTGTTTTCTGCACTAAAATTTCTATCATCTTGAGAAGATGGGTATTAGATACTATAGTGATTGGCTCTAGTGCAAGTGGGAGTTTTGTTAGTGTATGCCCTAGGAACCAATCGTGTTGTCGATTTCAAGACATTATATCTTGTAAATGTATTATGAATAAAAGAAAGTGTTCTTATTTCACATGTTGATTTTCTACTTCATTTAGATTATATTATATTTAATACTGCATGTGAAATTTCTGGATGACACAGATCTTCAGAAGATCAAATCATCAAAGAATTTCCTACGCAAGTAATGTTAATTCGGCAATAACATTGCGTAGTAGGCATGTTGAATGTCTCCATTGAATATCATGTGATGGTATTAGTATGGGTGATTATAAGAGGTATGTCACTAAGGCATTAGCATAGATAAACGGTTAGTGAACTGTTTATCGAATATGACCGATTATGATAAATCACATGGATGTGGTCAATAATGCATCGTAGGATCGTGCTAGTGTATCACTGATCCTTAGACCTGAGACATCACGGTTGGATTCAACATAGGATGCATATGGTTCATATGGTGTATAAGCACGAGACTAGTCATGTCATGTGTAATAAGCCGGTTTAGGGGTTATGAAACATTGCTAGATGTCTACCATAATCAATGGGAGTTTCGATTATAAAGAATTATAACGAAACATATCAAAATCCAATATTGGGCCCATGCTAGATCACAGTGAACCAAAATGGTCACACATAAAACCAAGCTCAAGGAGAGAGAGTAATACATATAATTAATCAGATTAATGATGTTCGGACGTAAACAGTTGCATCTGAATTAATGTATTGGTGAGAAATAATCATCCATGGATAGCTAGCACTAACCAAGGGTAATAAGGATTTATTAAATATTATTATTTAATCGGATTCAATAATCGGGACAAAAGTGCATTGGTTTTATTTTAAGGGTTAGAATATTTAATGAGATTAAACTTTGGGTAATTATGAATTAACCATAAAACTAAGGACTTGACATAAATTCTCTTTTCCAAGATTAATTTTAAATTGTTGGAGGACTTCCCAAGAAATTTAAAATTACACTTTGTGCCCATGGTATATAAACCAAGTGTTATACCATTTTCATAGAATTGAAACAAAAATCACTCTCTCATTTTCTCTCTCACTCTCTCGGCTCTCTTTTCCTTAACTTGTGTGGATCACATTTTGAGGTTATTCAAGTCCACTTGAAGAACTAAGACTCCAAGAAAGAAGATTCAAGTGTTGAATAGCAAAGGAGTTGGTAATTTTCTATCCTTTTCTTACATTAATATGTTAATGTTTTAATGGTTTGTTTTCTACCTTATGTTCATCATCTCGATCATCATTTTCCCTCCATTTCCATGTCCAAAATGCATGAAACACAACAATGGTATCAGAGCATGTTTAAATTCATGCATGCATGTAGCATTTTTGGTGAAAAATGGCTTGGTTTGGACATGAATATGGTTTTGCTTTAGATGCATGTTGAAGTTATTGTGTATTTTGAATACAAATGATGATAGATATGTGATATTCATGCTTATTAACATGCTTCTATGAAATTTTTATATTTAGAATACAAAATTCTTGTTCTTGAAGTCATATGTAACATGCATGTTTGATTTATTGCATCGTGATGCGTTTTTGTTAATTATGAATATGTCTCATTCATATGATACATGCATGTGTAATATAAGCATATTTGATGCAAATTTGATGATTTTGGGAAGGGATGAATTCGGTCAAAACTGAGTCAAATGCATAATATGTTTTGAATGCATATTTAAAAGTGTTATATGTGATACAATAGTCTATAAATGCATTTGACTTAGATTGTATTGTGAATGCAAGTTGGTTGATTCATCTTTGAGTAAAAATCCGTGCATCATGAACATTTACATTTAATTTTATTTGATTGAATGTGATGTGAGAGATTTTTTAATGTGATGGGTAATATGATATTTTTTCATAAATATTATGGAGATGAAATTATGCATGTGCCCTTGGTTTAATCATGACATATTTTATACATTTATTGCATGAAATCCTTAGGATAATATATATTTCTTTATATTCATGTGATGGATAATATAATGATATTATAAGTTTAAGGGTAGTAAAATTATGCATGTACCCTTTGTTCAATCATGGCATGTTTTTATGTATTTATTACATGAAGTCCTTAATTTATAAATATTGCAACTTGCATAAGTATTTATTTATATGCCCTTGATTGAATTAATATTTATTAATGTGATGGATGAATATTAATTAGGGGATGATCATGGGTGTATATTTATTTTTCCCAAAAATATTTGATATTTGGGCATGTAATATTCTTTCAATGGCTTTTAATAATAATTAATTTTATTATTAGTTTGTTATCCGGGTCTACGTGTCCTAAATTGGTTTATGTAATCGTACGACTAGACGGAGGATGGAGATCTGATCAATCACCGGATGAAGATCCGCAAGGATTAATAGAATTAGGTGAATAGTTTACCTAATTATGATGTATTTTCCAAAACCCCATGATCATCCCACCGTGTTTTATAATTATATGGATGCATTTGAATTAATGTATGTGATAAATGTAAAACATTTTTTAATCAAAGGTTAAACCTAATAATCTCCCTAACAAACAATATTAGATCCAAGCCTTCCATTATGGGCCAATTAATTCTTTGGCATAAAATTAGAGATCCCAAAATTTCTATTATGTGAGGGATGCTAATTTTATGACATGGAATTAATTGTCTTAGTTCTTGGATAGAAATTTTCATAATACCCAAGATTTCTATTATGTGAGAGTATAATGGGAATTCTATTTTAAAAAAGCATAATGGGTTGGATTTAACTAGTCTAGGGTACCAAGATTTCTATTATGTGAGGTATCCAAAACTAGAGGCAAGGAGTGAATCATACCTTATATAGTGATATAAAAGGAAATAGTTTCCTACTAGTTAAATTTAATTGACCAAGATTTCTATTATGTGAGGTTTAATTAAATTTAATAAGAATTTGATTTCCCACTAGAAATTTATTCCAATGAAATTTCCAAATCATCATTTAGAGGAGTATGGGATTTGAATAATAGTGGGAGCTAATAAGATTAGCATTAAAGGGTTTGAATTTACAAGACACTAATAAAACTTATATTTTTCCTTGTAGTCCCTTTTGGTATTTTGTGATATTTAGTTAATGAAAATGAGCAATAACTTGCTTTTGAGGATTCTCGATAACAACATGTTGATCGGACCTAATTTTAATAATTGGTTAAGGAATTTGAGAATTATTCTCAATTCCAAAAATGTCGGGTATGTCTTGGAAGCACCCCTTCCACTTTCTTTGCCTCCTGATGCCATACCACAAGAAAAGGGAGTTTTTGATAAGTGGCAGGAGGATGACTTACGAGCTTGAACTTACATGCTAGCGTCAATGAATGCTATAACATCCACATGGCGGTATGTAATTTAATTTATGTTTTTATAGCCCTTAGTTGATTTTGGTTAAAGTTATTTTGAGAGAATGTGAAGAAAATGCCTTAAAGTTATTTTGAGATAATGAGAGAATGTGAAGAAAACGCCTACACTCATTCATTTATATCTTATGGGATGATAGAAAGATTAGGTTTGAAACCTACTAGAGTGAGTCGACCCATTAAGATAGAGTTACCTGATGGGGTTAGTGTTGTGACCCATGAGATGTTGTCAAGAGTCCATGGTGATCTATGGTCGGGAGTTAGCAGTTGATTTAATAGTGTTTGATATGCCTGACTTTGATGTGATTTTGGGTATGGATTTCCTAGGGAGGTATGGAGTAGAAATTGATTGTCAGAAGAAGAATGCGAGATTTAATCTTGATAGTGGAGATAAGTTTAGTTTCGGAGAGGGCCATCAATTGAGTATGTTGATTAGTAGCATGAAGGCTAGAAAGATGCTAAGAAAAGGGTGTTCTAGGTATATAGCCCATGTGGTGCAAAGTAGAGATGTCCTACAACCAGAATTGCAGAGTGTGCCAGTAGTCCAAGAATTTCTAGATGTATTTCTGGAAGACTTACCGGGTTTGCCTCCGAAAAAAGAAGTTGAGTTTAGTATTGAACTGGCACCAGAAACAGCACCGATATCTAAAGCCCCTTACCGAATGGCCCCAGCCGAGCTTTAGGAATTGAAAAAGCAACTCCAAGAGCTCCTAGATAAAGGTTTTATCCGACCAAGTCATTCTCCTTGGGGAGCTCCAATCTTGTTTGTAAAGAAGAAAGATGGGTCATTACGGATGTGTATTGATTATAGAGAGTTGAATAAAGTGACAGTGAAGAATAAATACCCGTTACCTCGGATAGATGATCTTTTTGATCAATTAAAGGGTGTAGCAGTATTTTCCAAGATTGATTGAGGTCAGGTTATCATTAGGTAAAAGTGGTAGAACAAGATGTAGCTAAGAATGCCTTCCGGACAAGATATGGGCATTATGAATTTGTGGTGATGCCTTTTGGGTTAACTAATGCCCCAGTAGTCTTTATGGACTTAATGAACCGGGTGTTCCATGATTGTCTGGATCAGTTTATAGTGGTATTTATTGATGACATCCTGGTTTATTCGAAGTCGAGAGAAGAGCATCAAGAACACTTAAAATTTGTGCTGCAGTGATTGAGAGAAAAGAAGTTGTATGCCAAGTTTTCTAAATGTGAGTTCTGGCTTGATCAAGTGATATTTCTAGGCCATACTGTTTCTAGCAAGGGGATTTCAGTGGATCCTAATAAAGTAAAGGCAGTCCTAGAATGGCAAATGCCAAAGACAATAAAAGAAGTGAGGAGTTTCTTGGGACTAGCTGGTTACTACCGCAGGTTTGTGGCAGGGTTTGCCTAGTTGGCTAAGTCATTGACAGCTCTTACCAAACAGAGAGTTCCTTTTATATGGTCAATTGCCTGTGAAGAGAGTTTTCAAGAGTTGAAGAGAAGATTAACGACAGCTCCTGTGTTAGTGTTACCACAGGAGGGTGTAGATTATGACATTTATACAGATGCCTCACTGCAGGGACTTGGTGCCGTATTGATGCAGTTAGGTAGAGTTATAGCTTATGCTTCTCGTCAATTGAAAGAGTACAAAACAAGATACCCTACACATGATTTAGAATTGGCAGCAGTAGTCTTTGCCTTGAAGATTTGGAGGCATTACCTTTATGGTGCCAAGTATAATATCTACACCGACCATAAGAGTTTAAAGTATTTCTTTACTCAGAAAGAGTTGAATATGAGACAGAGAAGATGGCTAGAGCTGGTTAAAGATTATGAGTGTGAGATTAAGTATCAACCGGGGAAAGCTGATGTAGTAGTTGATGCTTTGAGCAGAAAAGCTTATTTGTCCCGACCCACAAGACAGAAAGAGTTAATAGAAGAGTTGTGTAAAGAGCAGATTGAGGTCATACCAGGAATGATTGTCAGGTTAGAGGTTCAGTCTACCTTATTGGAAGAAATTAAAGAAAAGCAACTAACCAATGAGTGGTGTCAGAAAATAGTTTAGCAGGTGCATGAGGGCAAGACATCAGAGTTTCAGTTGTTGGATGATGTCCTTCATTTTAGGAGTCGGTTGTGTATTCCTCAGGATGATAAGTTGAGAAAGAGAATCCTTATAGAGGTTCATGACACACCGTACATTGCTCATCCTGGAGCAACCAAAATGTATCAAGATTTAAAGAAAGGCTATTGGTGGCTAGGTATGAAGAAAGATATTGCAGAGTTTGTAGCTAAATGCCTTATTTGTCAGCAAGTGAAAGCAGAACACCAGAGGCCATCAGGGTTGCTTGAACCACTTAGTATTCCTGAATAGAAATGGGAGAGTATCTCGATGGATTTTATTACAGGTCTCTCTAAAGTGCAGAAAGGATATAATGCTATATGGGCGATTGTAGACAGATTAACTAAATCAGCCCATTTTCTTCCAGTAAATGAGAGTACCACTTCGGATCAATTGGCCCAGATGTATATTAAAGAGATAGTAAGACTTCATGGTGTACCCAAGACAATAGTATTAGACAGAGATTCCACATTTGTCTTAGCTTTCTGGATGAGTTTACAGAGGAACTTGGGTACCAGGTTGGCTTTTAGTACAGCCTATCATCCTCAGACAGATGGCCAGACGGAGAGAACAAATCAAGTGCTTGAAGACATGTTGAAAACATGCTGTATGGATTATAAAGTATCCTGGCATGAGATGTTACCCTTGGTGGAGTTTGCTTATAATAATAGCTACCAGTCTACAATTAAGATGGCTCCTTACGAGGCCTTGTATGGTAGACGATGTAGATCTCCACTGCATTGGGATGAGATGGGCGAGAAAGATGAGTTAAATATAGCTCTTGGGCCAGAAATGACTCAGAAAATGATAGAAGATGTGAAACTGATCAGAAGCAGAATGAAACAAGCCTAAGATAGGCAGAAAAGCTATGCTGATTTGAAAAGAAAAGAAGTTGAGTTTGAAATGGGTGACAAAGTTTTTCTAAAAGTTTCCCCCTACAAACGGGTGATGCGTTTCGGTAATAAAGGAAAGTTGACACCGAGATTCATTGGTCCATTTGAGGTGTTATAGCGAGTAGGAAAGGTGGCCTACAGATCCACCCAGTATGGACAAAGTTCACAATGTATTTCATGTCTCGATGCTTCGAAGGTATATAAGTGATCCCTCCCATATTCTGAGCATAGAAGACGTAGACTTGGAAGAGAATCTTGTGTATGAGGAGCATCCAGTACAGATTTTGGACAGAAAGATTAAATAGCTCCGAAACAAGAGTATCCCTTTAGTGAAAGTCCTCTGGAGAAATCATAAAGTTGAAGAAGCTACATGGGAGGTGGAGCAGGATATGCAGAACCGTTACCCGGAGTTGTTTGTTTGAATTTCGAGGACGAAATTCTTATAAGACGGGGATAATTTTAACGCCCACACGGAGGTATGTAATTTAATTTATGTTTTTATAGCCCTTAGTTGATTTTGGTTAAAGTTATTTTGAGAGAATGTGAAGAAAATGCCTTAAACTTGTATTAAGGGTAAAATGGTCTTTTCACTCAAAATTAGTTGAAATTGTGGGGAGTGAAAAGAAATAGAATTTCATGGAGAATGCAATAAAAATGAGGGCATTATGGTAATTGATTAAGGGACAAAGATGGAATTTTCAAGAAAGTGTAAGGGCAAAATAGGAAAGCATGTTTGTAAAATAAGATATTAAGGGTTTAGTCATATAAACCCTCTTATTTCTCTTCTTCCACCGCCACTTTCTTTCTCCATTTTCTCTCAACTTTTCACTCAATTTTCCAAGGATTTTTGAGTGAATTTTGACGAGGTTTTGGTTCTAGGCAACAAGAGGTAAGAATTCTTGCTCTATATATAAGATTTACTTGTGTAGAAGTTGAATTCTTATTAAGTTTATGCTTAGGGTTAAGGGGAAATTTGAGTCCAACAAGAGTAGAGAGCTTTAGTGGAGACTACTCAAGTATAAGGTAAGTAAATCCAACTCAAGTTAAAGTTTAAGAAATCAATTGAGTAGAGATTTCTTTAAGCATGTATATGTTATGATTGTTGGGAAATTGAGATGAGATTGGTGATTAGTTATGCTTGTTGTTGGATATATTTGAGTATGAGAAGTGTTTTTGATTGTATGAGAGTTTAAGAAAGTTTTGGGAGTGTTTTGCCATGATAGGGATTGTGATGATACAAGAGAGTTTTACTGTCATTTTGGATGGTTTAAGAAACAAATAGACTTATAGTTAAAGTAGAGTTTGTATATGCACATTTATTGTTTGATGAAATGCCTAAGAGAAGCATGAGTATGAGTAGAAACCTTAATTTTATGCAACATTGCATATTTGCATTTCATGAGTGCATTTAAGTAAGAATTTTAAGCATGAGTCATCCATATGCATATATTTGTATATATGTAGTACTTAAGAAAGAATAAAGAATTTTAAGAATAAAATACTCTAAGAATAAAGAGAAAGAAGGAAAAAGCACTAAAGAATTAAAGAAAGAAAAAGTGTTAAAGAAGAGAAAAGAATAGGTTATTGTGATGGGGAACCGTGAGTGCTAAGAAGAAATTCTCATATACACGCCACCTTAATTAAGTGGCATAAGAAGAAGAAGAATTGTACGACCCGTAAGAGTGTATGTGGATGAGGGTTATACCAAGAAGAATTCCTATATGCACGCCATCTTAATTGAGTGGCCTAAGAAGAAAGAAAGAATTTGTACGGTCCGCAAGAGTGCATGTAGATGAGGATTGTACTGTAACGCCCAATATGGAGGTACATGATTTAAATTATGTTTTATAGCCCTTAGTTAATTTTTGTTAGAATTATTTTAAGAGAATATGAAGAAAATGCCTTAAACTTGTATTAAGGGTAAAATAGTATTTTCACTCAAAATTAGTTAAAATTGTGGGGAGTGAAAAGAGATAGAATTTCATAAAGAATACAATAAAAATGAGGGCATTATGGTAATTGACTAAGGGACAGAGATGGAATTTCCAAAAAAGTTTAAGGTCAAAATGGGAAAGCATATATATAAAATAAGATGATAAGGGTTTGTAAACCTTATTTCCTTCATTTCACCACCACTCTCCTCCTCCATTTTCTCTCAAATTTTCATTCATTTCTTCAAGGAATTTGAGGGCTTTTGAGTAGATTTTCATAGGGTTTTGATTCTAGGCATCAAAAGGTAAGAATTCATGCTCTTTATCTATGATTTATTTATGTAAAAGTTGAGTTCTTATGAAGTTGATGCTTAGGGTTAAGAGAAGATTTGAATCCAACAAGAGTAGAGAGCTTAGGAGAGACTACTCAAGCATAAGGCAAGTAAATTCCACTCAAAATCCAACTCAAGTTAAAGTTTAAGAAAATCAAGTGAGTAGAGATTTCCTTTAAATATGCATATGTTATGATTATTGAGAAATTGAGATAAGATTGATGATTATTTATGCTTGTTGTTGGATATATTTGAATATGACGAGTGTATGTGATGGTTTGATGATGGGTTGAAATTGGAAGAATTGGAGAAATCTTTTGGGAGTGTTTGTGCCGTGTAGGTATGGTGATGATATAAGAGAGTTTTTCTCTCAATTTGGGTGGTTTAAGAAACCAATAGAATAATAATTAAATTAGGGTTTGTTCATGCACAATTATTGTTTGATGAAATGCCTAAGTGAAGTATGAGTTGGGTAGAAACCTTAATTTTATGCAACATTGTATATGTGCATTTCATAAGTGCATGTAAGTAAGAAATTTTAAGCATGAGCCATCCATATGCATATAATTGTGTATGTGTAGAAACTTAAGAAAGAATAAAGAATAAAACACTCTAAGAATAAAGAGAAAGGAAGAATAAGCATTAAAGACTTAAAGAGTGTTAAAGAAGAGAAAAGAATAGGTTGTTGTGATGGGGAACCGTGAGTGCTAAGAAGAAATTCTCACATACACGCCACCTTAATTGAGTGGCAAAAGAAGAAGAAGAATTGTACGGCCTGTAAAAGTGTATGTGGATGAGGGTTGTACCAGAAGAATTCCTACACGTACGTCACCTTAATTGAGTGGCCTAAGAAGAAAGAAGAAGTTGTACGGTCCGCAAGAGTGCATGTAGATGAGGACTGTACTCACTCACATGGCCAACGTTCCAAATCCATGCATTAATCGAGTCCGATCGGCAAAGAATAAGAAAAGAAAGAATAAGAATGAGAATAAGAAAGAATGAGAAAGAGTAAGAAAAGAAAAAATGAGAAAGAATAAGAATAAGAAAGAATGAGAAGGCTTGAACAAGCCAAGAAAAGAAAAGAGAAACAAGAGAAGAAAAGAAAAGAAAAACAAGAAAGAAAAGAAAAGAATAGAAAGAAAAAGAAAAGAAAAGAAAAGAAATAGAAGAAGGCTTGAACAAGCCAAGAAAAGAAAAGAAAAGAAAAACAAGAAAGAATAGAAAAGAATAGAAAGAAATAGAACAAGAAAATAGAAATAAGAAAGAAAAAGCATTTTATGCATTATTGCATATGCATTTTATTCATGCATATTGCCATGAATTTCATCATTGTTAGTGATAAGTGCTTGAAAATACACTTATACTTAGTGGTTTATAGGTATCATTTGTGGGAAATTAGGATTAATTCGCATAAATTACTTAATTGTTTCATAAACGCACTTTTCGGGATCACGGGTATTTTTGTTGTGTTTTCAGGGAATATGGCTCAAATATAATATTCGGATGAGAGATGATGTTGGCGAGAGAATTTGTGACGACTAGAAACAAACGGATCGAGAATCGGAGTTGAATTAAAGAAGTTATGGAAGTTGAAGTAAAGAGAAGATTCTAGATTACGTTCCAGCTTGAGCATGCCTTGGTATTTTGAGAATATCTTGCGTTGTAGAACTCGGATTAGAACGATTCTTGACCGTTGGAAAGCTGATTCAAAGTGATGCATTTCATATGTTTACCACTTTTCCAAATTCCATCATTATCAAGTTCAAAAATCACCATCTTTGAAGAACAGTGGAATGATGCGGGAAGAAGACTTGTAGCTACTGTGCCGCGGCACACTTTTTCCAGTAGCTACTGTGTCGTGGCACAGTCACAACAGCTGGGAACTTTTCTTCCGTTTTTGACTAAGAAAATAGGGTTTTAGGAGTCCTAAACTAACTAGAATTTAGGAAAACAAAACCCTAACCCTTGTGGGATATAAATAGAAATCTTTTAGCATTATTTTGGGGGAATTCTTTTAGAGAAAAAAAAGAGAGAACAAAGATTATTCAAGAACTAAAGAAAAAGGGAGATTAAAGAAGGCTTGGAGAAGAAGAATTGGAGGANAACAAACCTAAGGAAAGTCAAACTTCTTACTGTTCCCATACAAAAATGGTAAAACAACGCATAATGCCGAATGCAGTTAATTAAAAGGAGAAAATGACAATAAAAGTACAACCTAAAAGATAAAGAAACTACAGACTACTATTGTCAGAAAGCCATCGCATCCTAAAATTGCATATATTAAAGAAGGCAATTGTTAAGACTCCCTGCAACAATAACAAGCAACAGCACAAACAGTCCAAGATAACAGAAAATATTCACTCCATCGAGTCTCAACCAGAATATATTTCTAGAAAATGGAAAAGAAGCAACCAAACAAATAGAAACCAAACAGATAGATCCCAGCAATTTGAGGAGCTAGGGACCTCCCACAATGACATTATATTAATCTCTATCTTCACCAAAACTGACCCTTTATTTATACTACATTCATGACTAGCTATTCACTATAATAACAACTTTGATTCCCCACTCACACGTGACTATAACCAATTTCCCTAACAACCAACAACAAGGCACCTCACACTCTTTACACTTTCTGACCCGATTGTCCCTTATGCCCTTTGTATTGATAAACATGTTTAATGGGACTTCTTCCACAGAGGAAGGGTAATTTGTAAATTCGAGTAGAGTGGGTGGATCCCTTCCGTATAGGGCTCTGAAGAGTCATTTTAATGAAGCTGTGATGTGTGGTATTGTACCAATATTCTGCCCAGTATAGCCACCTATGCCACTGTTTTGGCTATGAACTACAGAAACATCGTAGGTAAGTTTCTAAACATTGGTTGACAACCTCCGTCTGGCCATCGGTTTAAGGATGATATGCAGAACATAACTTCAGCGAAGTGTTGGCAGCCTTGAACAGTTCCTGCCAAAATTGGCTGATAAAGATCCTATCGCGGTCCGAAACTACGGACTTGGGAAATCCGTGGAGCTTCACAATATCAGAGATAAAAATGGCAGTAACATCCTTAGCGTTGTAAGGATGGCACAGAGGAATAAAATGTCTGTTTTTAGTGAGTCGATCCACCACAACCAGTATAGTATCCTGTCCTTTTGCTTTTGGTAACCCTCCAATGAAGTCCATGCTGATATCTTCAAAAACCCAGAATGGACTGGGTAAGGGCTGAAGAAGACCTGCTAGTTTGAAAGCAAAATATTTATTTAATTAGCAAATGGAACACCGTTGGACATAATCCTGCACATCCCTCTTAATACCATCCCAAAACATGATATTCATCAGCTTCTTATAAGTTCTGAAAAAACCTGAATGCCCCCCCCCCCCCCCCCCCCGGGGTGCTGTGAAATTCATCTAAAAGTTTAGGGATGAATTTCGAATTTCTGAGTAAGACCAACCTGTTTTTGTAGATGAGGCAGCCATGGCGAAAACCATAATAGGGACGACAGGCGGGGTCAAAAAAGAAGGTCTTGGATGATTGCTTGGAGCTTTGGATCTTGCTGTGCTTCGGCGGCTAACTCATCCAATTCTGAAAATTGTACTACCTAAATGGCCTCCAACTCAGCACTTTTGTAACGCCCCACTTGAGGTACGTAGTTACATTATGTTGTATTGCTTGAATGTTTGTTGATGTGTTCTCTTTTGAGCTTGTTGAGCTTGTATGTTGTTAGTTTGGTTGGTTGGCCTTGGTTGAGTGTTTGCCCTGATTTTGGTTGAGACTTGGCGAATTTTGGAATTTCGGTCTTGGCCAGGGCGAAGAATAGTCTTCGTCGCGGCGACGTTGGTTTTGTAACGGCGGTGTCGGCTCTGAAATTTTTCGCTGGGGCGACGGAATTTTCTTCGCCGCGGCTACGGGACAGCAAAAAAGTTTGGTGAGGTTTCATTAGGGTAAAATGACCTTTCTACCCTTAGTTAGCAGAAAAAGTGGGGAGTAAAATGTAAGAGAATTTTATGGAGAATATGTTAGAGTGGGGGTGTGATTGTAATGATTGAAAGGACAAAGATGAAATTTTTAAGAAAGAGCAAGGGCAATATGGGAATGAATGAATATATTTTGAGCTAAAAAGGGTTGAAGCTTAGTGAACCCTTCATTATATTTTGAGCTAAAAAGGGTTGAAGCTTAGTGAACCCTTCATTCATTCTTCTTCCACCGCCATACTCTTTCACCATTTCCTCTCAACTCTTCCTTCAATCTTTCAAGGATCTTTGAGGGTTTCTTAGTTGGATCTTGGTAGAGAATTAATTTAAGGCATCCTAAGGTAAGGATTCTTGCTTTAGATGTGAAGTTTTTGCAAATATTTATACATTGAAGTCTTATAGTTTTATTGTTTAAAGGGTAGAGAAGAGACAAGCAATCTAAAGGAAAGGAAAGTGCTAGTGAGATCTCTCCATTACAAGGTAAGTAAATACCAATCCAAGTTGATATTTGAGAACTCTTTTGAGTAGAGATTTAGTAGAAATTGTAGAGATTTAGTAGAAATTGTGTATGCATGTTAGATGATATGTTATTGAGAATTGAGATGGAGATGAATAATTGCTTTGTGGTTGGTAAATACACTTCAAGTATGAGAAGTGTGATGTGTGATGAGAATATAGTTTGAGATAAAATTGGAGGAGATTGAGAACTCTTTTTGGAAGTCTTATGTTGTGACAGGAATTATAGCTTGGTGAGGGAGTTTTCTCCCATTTTGGATGGTTCAAGAGAGGGATAGAACCATAGATAAAGTAGAGTTTATGTATGCACACTAGTTGTTTGATGAAATGCCTAAGAGAATCATGAGTAGTAAACCTTAATTCTTGCAACATTGCATGTTGGCATTTCATGAGTGCATAAGTGGAGAAGATTAATTGTGCATTGAGAAGTGGCTTGAGAAAGAGTAGAGAACTCTGTGTATGAACTACTCTAAGAGTAGAGAGAATGAGAAAAATACGAAAGACGGGTTGGTGCTTTGTGATCTCCACCCAGTAGTTATTCAACGCGGGTTGGTGCTTTGTGATCTCCACCCGAAAGTTACGAAAAACGGGTAGGTGTTATGTGATCTCCACCCGAAAGTAACGAAGAGTGGGTTGGTGCTGTGTGAACTCCAACCGGCCGTGCCTCCGGTAAGATGAGGCCGTGACATATAGCAGAAGTTAGGTAAGAGAGCTATGTGAAAGAGAAAATAAATGAGATGAGAAAAAGTGTAAGGAAAGAATTAAGAGAAAGAGTTACGGGGACAGTCGAGTAGAGAATTTACTTACTGAACATTGTTTTGTGCTCACCCCGTTGTTTTCTTTGTGGTTGCAGGATCTAGGTGAGAACACAGTCGGATGGGCGTCGGCAAGCGAGGAGCAATAGCTACACTGTCCACTGTTTTAATATCATTTTGTAAATGATATTCTATTTTGTGAAAATAATGTTTATATGTAATAAAAGAAAATTTTGGGCCCATTTACTTTTGCTAATATAAATGTATTCTACTTAATATATTTCTATGAGTATCCTAGTATAAAGCAGTTATTACAACTCTCCCCTCATCTAGACAAGGCATTAGCCACCTGGTTTGAGCTTCCAGGTTGGTAATGGATTTCAAAGGAAAATCCTAAGAGTTTGGAAATCCACTTTTGTTGTTCGGGTGTCTTAACACGTTGATCTGTCAGAAATTGTAGGCTGCGCTGGTCAGATTTAATGATAAATTTGCGTCCACTAAGGTAATGGCTCCATTTGTGGATAGCAAACACAATTGCCATCAGCTCCCTCTCGTATGCTGATTTTTGTCAAGACTGGGAGGAAAAAGCTTGGCTAATGAATGCAATAGGCCGCTGATTTTGGACTAGGACAGCTCCAATTCCTTGTCCCGATGCGTCGGTATGAACCTCAAATGGAAGAGCAAAGTCGAGTACAACCAGCACCGAAATTGAAGTCATTGCCGTTTTAAGAGTTTCAAAAGCCTATTATGCATGGTCATGTCCCATGTGAAGGAGTCCTTATGCAGCAACTATGTCAACAACTGCGCGATTAAACCATAATTTTGTACAAAACGGCGATAGGAACCAGTTAAACCCAAAAATCCCCGTAGTCCTTTGATTGTGCGTGGGACGGGCCAAGTCAGTGTTGAATCAATTTTTTGTGGGTCAACCTCTACCCTTTTTGCTAAAATTAAGTGACCCAAATACTCTAATCTCTGACAGCCAAAAATACACTTCTTGAAATTTATGACCAATTCATGCTTGTTGAGGATTTGAAAGGTGTATCTCATGTGGATAAGATGAGTCTTCAAATCAAGGCTGTAAATAAGGATATCGTCAAAAAACACAAGTATGAATTTCCTCAAGACCGGTTTAAATATGGTATTCATTAAAGCTTGAAAAGTGGAGGGGGCATTGGTTAATCCGAAAGGCATGACCAAGCATTCATAATGCCCTTCGTGGGTCCTAAAAACTTTTTTGGGAACATCCTCTTCCTTAACCCTAATCTGGTGGTAACCTGATTTTAGGTCTAATTTTGTGAAAATGGCTGCCCCTGATAATTCATCCAACAGTTCGTCAATGGAGGGAATCGGGAACTCGTCGGGTATTGTGATGTTATTTAGTGCCCTGTAGTCCACACAAAAACGCCAACTACCATCTTTCTTCTTAACCAACAACACAGGACTAGCAAAAGGACTGGTACTAGGTTGTATAATTCCTGCCACCAACATCTCACCTACCAACTTTTCGATTTCATTTTTTTGGGAATAGGAATATTTGTATGGGCGAATGTTAGGAGGTTTGGCATTGGCTTCTAAGACTATGGCGTGATCATTGGATCTCTTGGGTAGGAGCTAAGTAGGTTGTTCAAACAGATGACTAAATTTATTTACGACTGCTGCTACTGCCGGATCCATGTGTTCCTCTGTTTCCTCTTCCTTGACACCAATGGAACAAAACTCAATCACATATCCCACGTCCTCCTGCTGTAGGGATTTCAGCATTGCTTTTAAGGATACAATCGTCTTGACTAACAACGGGTCTCCTTGCAAAACCACCCTCTTCCCTTCACTGATAAAGGCCATTGTCAGATTCCTCTAGTTCTCATAATCACCGCCCAGCGTACTGAGCCAAGAAACCCCCAACACTACATTAGCCCCTCCTAACTCAAAAGGAAAATAATCCTGACGCAATTCAATCCCCTGTATCCTCAATTGTACTCCCTTGCAAATGCCCTCCCCTCTAATTGTAAAACCATTCCCCACCATAACCCCAAATGATTTTCCCCTTTCCACTGCTAAACCTAATTTTCGCATCAAATCATGCGAAATAAAATTATGGGAAGCCCCACTGTCAACCAGCACAATCACCTCAGTTCTTCCAATCAGCCCTTTTAATTTTAAGGTTTTATCTATGGTTACCCCAACAATATAATGCATAGACAAAGCCAATGGATTACCTTCGTCGTTATTTTCTGAGGTGGGTTCAGGAGTGCTTTCGTCATTTATTGTCTCATCGTCATCGATCACCAACAAGATTTGGATCGATTTGCTCCGACAGCAGTGGTTTGGCCCAAACTGTTCATCACAACAGAAACAAAGACCCTTTTCTCATTTTTGCTGCAGCTCGACGTCGGAAATTCGCTGGAAATTATCCTTGCGAAAGTTATGCGTTGTTGCGTCACTTAATCGATTTCTGTCGTGAAATCGATTTGGGGTAAATTGGTGACCTAGATCTGGATTTCACGATAGGTTAGTCCAATAATTTAGGCGAATGGGTTCTGGGCTTGGGCTTGGGCTTGGGGTGACCCGAGTGTAAGAGTCCAATTTGTTTCCTTGGGCTTTAGCAAACCTGGGCCTGTTCTTGTCTAAGACCCAATTTCTTTCCTCCACGTGGTGGGCCTGATCCATCAATGCTAACAGAGAAGTGGGCTGAGTCAGACGAATTTCAGCTCTGACTTCCTCCTTTAACCCATTTGTAAAAACCCCCATCAGAATATCTTCTCCTACCTCATGTAAGGGAGCTGCGTGAGCTTCAAAATTTTCCCTGTACTCCATCACTGTACCAGTCTGCTTCAGAGCTACCAGAGCTTCATAAGCTGATCCTTTAAATGACGGTCTGAACCTCTCAACCATTGCAGTCTTAAAATTTGTCCAAGAACCAATGGGTGCTCTGGATTCCACCCATTGATACCAGTTTAGGGCACGACCTTCCATACACACGGCGGCTGCTGCCACCTTTTCTTCCTCCTTATATTGATTCACAGAAAAATATTGGTCAGCTCTGAATGTCCATCCATAAGGATCTTCCCCATTGAATATGGGTAGTTCCAACTGCTTCACCTTCGAATGCTCTACCTCCTTGTTCCTATCAACTCCCCTACTGTCACTACTGTTGGAAGGTTCAGCGTTAGACTCTCTCCCCTTATCCTGGCTTAGATTTGCATCTCTATCTTCCTTAAGTCTCATCCACTCGTGAAGCTCTAATAAGTAGCCCTTAATGCTCCCTAGCTCTTCCCTTACAGTCCCCATTTCTTTCTCAATGTTCCCTATTTCCTTTTCCAATCCTTAAACGCTATTCTCCATCTTCGATTTAACCATTACCCAACGAAGCTCTGATACCAATTGTTAAGACTCCCTGCAATAATAACAAGCAATAGCACAAACAGTCCAAGATAACAGAAAATATTCACTCCATCGAGTCTCAACCAGAGTATATTTCTAGAAAAGGGAAAAGAAGCAACCAAACAAATAGAAACCAAACAGATAGATCCCAGCAATTCGAGGAGCTGGGGACCTCCCACAATGACACTATATTAATCTTTGTCTTCACCAAAACTGACCATTTATTTATACTACCTTCATGACTTTCTATTCTCTATACTAACAACTTTGATTCCCCCCTCACACGTGACTGTAACCAATTTCCCTAACAACCAACAACAAGGCACCTCACACTCTTTACACTTTCTGACCCAATTGTCCCTTATGTCCTTTGTATTGATAAACATGTTTAATGGGAGGTCTATCAGTAGTCAATCTGCATCAATCTTTTAAATATATACACTTTTCATAATGAGTTTACTAACCCAAGAGGGCAAGTCATTATATATACAAATCACAGGCATATTAACATTAATAACTAGGAAATAGGTCTATATAGATTCCATCTTATCAAACAACATAATCATTCACAGCATCAGATATTATTGCACCAAACCTTACTACGGTAATCAATCTCTAACTGTTCAACAACATCTTCACGAAGTGGAAGCCAATCCAGGTCCCCTTTACGAGCAAACCAATGACCTCTAAGAACACGTCGATTGTCTCCATTCCAATAAACAGGGAAACAATGTCTCTTTACTAAATCTACCTGCAACATTTTTAAGGATTTGATCTTCAGAAGTATTCTCTGAGTTGAGTAATAAAAAAAGACGGCTCTTAAATATAAATAAATAATTTAAAAAAATCAAATTAAAATTTATGCTCAAAAGTTCAGAGTTTCGCAGACCAAAATATATAAATAATTAAAAAGGTCAAAACATAAGTTTTTAAAATAACTAAATGAATAAAGAACAAGAAACATGGCATCCAGATCTACATGACAAAAAAATAACAGTAATAATAATAAGAAGTTAATAAATCATGTCTTAAGCCATATTTCACTCTTACTTAACACACACAACAATTACAGCTAAAACCTCAGAAAAAGGGTTACCTCATAAAGTCCTCCCTTTACAGGAACTCCAACCCTTTCTTCTTCTACATCTAGCTAGGAGTAATTTCTGAGGAAGCAAGACTTGGTTGCTTTTCCAATTTCTTACTGGAACTAGGTTGTTCCTTTGGACCTTCACTACATTCTGCATACTCTTTCGACCAACTAGAGAGCAATTCTTCCTGTGTCTGTAAAGGTACATTCAACAGATAAGCATTTAGCAAATTGCATTAATGAGAAAAACCTGTCTAACAGTTGGATGCAAATATTGCTCAACAAAAGTTTCTTAGAACTAAAATCATTTTATATTAAATCACCTTTATGGGTTGCTTCTAACCATGCCTCCTAAATATCTTACGGAAATTTCATAAAATCTTGCATCATAATAAAACATTAACTAGAAGGAACTTATTTGTTAATCAAAAGAGGTTGATGGTCTGAAAGCCAACCCAAAATCCTAATAAAAATCGAAGGAAAAGCATAATCATTCAATAGACCTACAAGAAGGATGTCTCTATTGCAAGAGAATCTCTCATACCAAAACGAAAGCGTTCATTCTTTCCCACTATCTCAGTTCGAGGAAGTGAAGTAACTGGCTCTGTAGAGTCACAAAAGGAGCAATATTTCATCAAAATTCACACGTATCTTTGATTTGACACAAATATTAATGGCTAAATCTATTAAAAAGAAACAAACCACTAAAATTTGTGTCGGTGCAGCTATTAATCAATTATTTGCTCACAATGGAACCCCCTCTAGGAGGCACTACGACTTAGTCTTCAGCATTCTGACAACATTACTTACAATAGCTAACAAAGTAACATGTTTACTGAGCCAACAAAGCTCAAATCCAGATAAAAACTTGAAATGTCATATGGGTAAAAACAAAGCAAAATAACCTTGCAACAATGGCCACTTCTAAATCAAAACAACTAATCACAGTAACATGCTAGCTAACCCAACAAAGCTCAAACTCCATAGACAACCACAAAACTTTCATATGGGTAAAACCAAATCAAACCAAAGCAATGAGACCACTGGAAAGCAAAGAGAACTCAATGCAGACATACCCACATCTAAATCACGATAACCAACCAAACTAAAGTTCTTGTTTAGCTAACCGATATCTGTTCAGAGAGAGAATACAAACCATTACATAGAATATATGTATGCATGCAAGGTATGTATTTGTAGGACATATACATACAGGCCCCTTAAAACAGGTAATAAACACTCCAAACCATTTATACATTATCATGATGCAAGCTTCAAAAAATATGTAAAGATTCTTACCAACTGTTTTCGGGGTATATCTCACCAAATTCACAGAAGTGCCCAAAACCCATTGGCTAGAGTCAACTAAATGAACAAGTAACCATAGTATTCAGAGCAACTTGTAATTATATGGAAAGAAGAAGGAAACTTTTCTAAGAGAAAAAAAAAAAAAAAACAAAAGAATTATGTCCCTGCTTTACTAAAGCCAATCTAATGCTTTCGGAATGAACAGATTAGTGAACCAAAACATCAGAGTAATTTCAAACAAAAATTAAGGCATACAAGGCACTAAGTTAATTTAGATCTGGTAGAGGCTGCTATTAAAGCTTAACTTTAAAAGTTATGGTTCATACTTTGCATTGGCTTGAAGTCCCCTACGCAGACGCATTCCAGGGTCCCGCTCCCCAATGAATGGGCGACGGTCCTGCTTGTCAGTGAGGGGGCGGGGTTGAGGGGGCAGTTAATCATATCATGAAAAATGTTTTAAACGGACATTTGCATTAGTGTTAAATAGCATAAACTGATTCAGATTATAGGTGAGCTGCATATCTTTTGTATTATCAACTTTTACAAAGTCATATAGACCATCAATGTAATTTTACCCATTTTATAACTGGGATGCGAAAAGAAAACATTCAAGATGATCCAAAGTACCCAACTTATATTCTCTTAAATGGCTTAGTTGAAAAATGAATTAAACCATTTCCATTAGATGCAACTTACCTTTTTGGTCCAAAGAGATGCACCGAAGTGAAAAAACAAGCTGAAAACACCGAACTAAGGCCATGTGGCTGGATGTCTGTCATCACCAAAATGATAACCACGAATGTTAAGTATAGTACTAAAGAAAAAAAAAAAAAAAAAAAAAAAAAATTATCAAACTTCGGGCATGCCATAAAAACGCAAAGAAAAATGATGAGACCATGCAAAATCTATTCCACTTTTTCAAAATATCTGAAAAAGGAACACAGAGGAGATAAAAGTAAAAACAATGGAAAATAACATAAACATGAATCACCTTAAATTGCGTAAACAATAAAGCAATGTTATAAGTGTGAGACATAGCCTCAAAATTTGCAGGGTTATTTTCTGCAGATGTTGCTTGAACCCAGGCTGATGAAAGCAAAAGACTCACTTGATGGCTACTCAGTAGGAAGCAAGTTATCTGCAGGAAATAATTTAGACAGGTAGATGATTAAATAGAATTTCTAAAACACTCTGTTTAAATTAAAATTGTAGGATTTTGGGGTTTCATACTGTTTTTACATCAGTCAGAGCACGCTTAATGCTATGTGACTGACTATGAGAGTGTCTCACATTCACATCTGGTACCCGACTTTCCTCTTACAGTCATCCATCCATGAGTTTTTCTTTTTCTTTACCTTCATCCTGAAAGGAGAAACTTCCACTTCTTACTTTCTGTGACACAGAGACTAGCAAGATGCTAGAAACAACTTGTGAAGTGTCCTTGCCCTAATCTGACTAATGGGAGACCAAAGATGGCATTAGCACAACAGAAAATACACTATGTGCCCCAACTCAGGTTTCATGGTCCGGATGAGCTATTGCTAGGAGTAATTGATGAAACAGAGCATCAGGAAAAGCCTGAAACAGAAATCCTCAAAAATTAGATGTTTCTTCAAATTTCTTAAAACTAAACAGTGTATTGCAATTTCAACAAGTACACTTGCCTTCTTGTAATATGATATGTTCCAGATGGAAAAGACAATCTGAGTAGTCCTATGAACAGCCAAGATTGTTGTTCTACCAATAATAGTATTATTTAAAATATTCTCTAGCAAACTAGACATCATCTAAAGAATGGATCCCACATCGCCAAGTACAAACAGTTTGCATATATGGCATGACTGTATATATATTTTTAACTCCACTTCAAAAAATAAAAACATAAAGAATCACAAACCTTATTTGAGAGTTGTGAAATGCAATTTTCTGAGGCATATTGAAAATTGGCATTCCATTTAGCCATATCATCCACAGCATTAGATAATTCAGCTGCATTTTGCTGGCATTTTCGTAACTGTTTAATCAAGTCGCTTATTGCACCAATGATAGCAATATAGGCTTGCATCTTTGCATTTTGTGTGAGTTATGTGGCAACATCAACAGTATGAATCTGTATACAAGTTGTTTGGCAGCATTCTTATGATCCAAGTGCTTGATCAAGATAGATAGCAATAGGTGGGAGTTTCCTCCTGGAGATTGAACCAAAAAAAAAAGTTCATATCACTTATATCCACAGAAAAACTAATAAAAAAATAATTGCAACAAGATGGAGCATTAAGATTCCATATGTAACCTGATTCCTCCAAAAGCGACTGCAGGTACAATATAATAGAACAGGCAACTCCTTTATCTGATGACCAATGATTTTCCACATCAAAATGATGGAAAAGGGGTTCAAGCACACGCCTCACTGTTGTAGCTCCCTTAGCCAACCTGGCTATATTGTTCAAGTAAACTTTGGACCAGTAAGAGGGACTCTTGGAAGAGTCATTGTAAAATTTGCATATAAAGCTAAGAATGTTAACTACATTTAAGAAATCTCCTTATATAAAGAATATATACCGAAGAAGTAAAAAATGATGCCTTACGTTGTTGAATACTGTTGCGGACCTACCCAGAATTCTCAGTCATTCATACACACAATAGCTCATAACAGAAACAAACAGCAGTTCATTACAACATTGAGAATTCCATAATAACAGATTATGTATATTTCATTGATAACTCAGTATTACACCAAATCTGCGTAGTATCTCAATATAAGATCTACCGGATTTAATTAACCAACAATGAAAATAAGAGAAACCAACAATAGAACATAACAGAAACAGATATGCTGGACTTCAAGGGCCAGTTACCTCCCCTTTTCCTAACTTCTCTCTCGATGCCTATTTCCTCCTTTGCTGCTCCCTTTATTCATTTCTTCTCCAGACAGAATTTATCCCTCCCCCAGTAATCTTTCGCCACCTGTCCCTCTACCTCAATTCACACTTTAGTTGCTTCTTTTAACACTATTGATCCCCTGGTGCTTCTTCCCACGCCTCTTGTACACCAGCACTTCGTGTGTTGTATCAATACCCTCTCGAAGGAGAGCCACCTTGTCCTCAAGGTGGAATGAAGGAAATTACAGTTTCAGGGTGTCATATTCTTCCCAAGTATTCTCATGGTGGGGTAACCCCTACCACTTAACAAGAACTTCCCTTTGCCCATTGAGTAACCTGCGGAGCTTAAGTACTTCCTCCGGTTCAACAACTAAGACCAAGTCCTCATTCAGTGAATCCGAAAGAGGCTGAATATGTGGTGATGGAAAATTGGCCTTCTTGAGTTGAGACACATGAAACACATTATAGATACGGGCAGTTTCTAGTAGTTCTAACCTGTAAGCGGCTGATCCAATTTTCTCAAGGACTTGGAAAGGGCCATAAAACCTGGGACTTAGCTTTTTATTGCAACGGGAAGCTAGAGATTTCAGACGGTAGGGCTGTAGCTTCAGGTAGGCAGAGTCTCCTACTTCAAACTGGACATCCCGTCTCTTTTCATTAGCAGAAGTTGTCATGCGGTTTTGAGCTTTGTGCAAATTCTCCTTAAGCTCAAGTAAAATGTTGTTGCGGGTCTACATTTGTTGATTAACTTCATCCACCGAAGAATTGTGGTCTGTGTATTTCAGCAATGCTGGAGGATCTCTTCCATATAAAGCTTCGAAAGGGCTCATACCTGTGGAGCTACTATATGTAGTGTTGAACCAGAATTCTGCCCACGAAATCCAGTGAGGCCACTGCCGAGGCTGATTTCCCACAAAACAGTGGAGGTAAGTTTTCGAACACCTATTAACAACCTCCGTTTGCCCATCCGTCTACGGATGATAAGCCGAGCTCATATGAAGTTTAGTTCCAGCCTGTTTGAACAATTCTCCCCAAAAATGGCTCATGAACACACGATCGCGATTCGACAAAATCATTCTTGGAAACCCATGAAGCTTAACTACATCTTTAATGAACGCTGCTGCCACTTCCTTTGCTGTAAAAGGGTGTTTGAGTGTGAGGAAATGGTTGTATTTAGTGAGTCTGTCAACTACCACCAGGATAGTATCCAAATTCTGCACTTTTGGGAGTCCCACTATAAAGTCTATGGAGATGTCTTCCCAAACCTGAACTGAAATAGAGAGAGGCTGTAATAATCCGGCTGGCCACAATGCTTCATATTTATTCTGTTGACACACACTGCAGGAGTTCACATACATCTGGATATCCCTCTTCATTCCATCCCAATAAAACACATTCATCAACCGTTTGTAAGTTCTGAAAAATCCAGAGTGACCTCCAATCGGGGATGAGTGGAATTCATGCAAAAGTTTTTGAATATGAGGGCCTTGTTTCGGGACAACCAACCTGTTGTGATACATGAGGTGTCTACCTATTAGCTTGAAAGGAGGATGGCAATGAGGGTCGACCATAAGCTGCTAGGTGAGCTGCCGCAACTTGTCATCTTTTTGGATGGTCTCTTCCAGTTCATCTAACCCTCCGAAAAAGCCCATTGAAATGGCGTTAATCTCCACATTCTCAAGCCTCCTAGATAAAACATCAGCGGCTTTGTTCTCTGGCCCGGGTCGATACTGTATTTCAAACTGTAACCCGAGCAGTTTTAACACCCATTTCTGTTGGTCTTCTTTCAGCAACCTCTGTTCAGTAAGGAAATGAAGGCTTTTCTGGTCAGCTCTGATGAGAAAGCGTTGGCCTAGCAAATAATGTCTTCACTTCTGTACTGCCAACACAATAGCCATCAGTTCTCTTTCATAAACTGACTTAAGTTTCGAATTGGCGGACAGTCCTTTACTGAGAAATGCAAGAGGCCTCCCTTCCTGCATTAAGACAGCTCCCAACCCACACCCTGATGCGTCTGTTTCAATAACAAACTATTTAGAGAAATCAGGCATCCTTAGCACTGGTACACTGGTCAGGGCAGATTTCAAGGCTTCAAATGCTGCCTGCGGTTGCTCACCCCAAATGAAAGCATCCTTTTTTAACAGGTTAGTCAGGGGAAGTGCGATTTTCCCGTACCCTTTTACATACCGTCTGTAGTACCCAGTCAGTCCAAGGAACCCTCTGAGTGTTTTAATATCTTTCGGGCGGGGCCAGTCAACAATACTCTCAATTTTAGAGGGATCCACAGCCAATCCATCCGCTGAAATTAAATGGCCCAAATATTCTAATTGGGGTTGCCCGAAGGAACATTTTTTTCCGTTAGCCACTAATTGGTGTTCCAGTAGTTTTTGAAATGTGAGACTGAGGTGTTGCATGTGGTCTTCCATTGACTTGTTGTACACAAGAATATCATCAAAAAAAAACCAGAATAAATTTTCGAAGGTAAGACCTGAATACCTTGTTCATCAAAGCTTGGAATGTGGATGGGGTGTTGGTCAATCCTAAGGGCATAACTAGAAGTTCATAATGCCCTTCATGAGTGCGAAAAGCCGTCTTGTGCGTGTCTTCAGATCGCACTCTGATTTGGTGGTAGCCTGACTTTAAGTCCAACTTGGAAAATACCTCAGCTCTCCCAAGTTCATCGAACAATTCATCAATGGTCGGAATGGGAAATCTATCGGGAATGGTCAGTTTATTAAGTGCCCTATAATCTACACAAAACCTCCAGCCACCATCCTTTTTCGTAACCAACAGCACCAGACTGGAAAAATGACTGATACTAGGCTTAATAATCCCCGAGGCTAACAGCTCCCCAATGATCTTCTCAATTTCATTTTTCTGGTAATACAGATATCTATAAGGCCTAAGGTTTGGGGGTTGGGCATCTGGCATTAATCGAATTGCATGATCCTGGGGTCTACTAGGGGCCAATTCCGACAGAGGCTTAAATACAGATCTGAATTTTTCTAACACTGGAAGCAGCCGGCTACTGACATTGGCCTCTTCATCTGACTGTTTTTGCAACTGCCCAAATTCAACCATGTATCCAGGTCCCTCACTCCTCAACGTTCTGATCATGGCTTTCAAGGAAACCATTGTTTTGCTAAGTGCAGGATCCCCTATAATTGTCATCGTTTCCTTACCCAATTTAAATTTCATCACCTGCTTCCTCCAATTCATCGTAGTCTCCCCTAATGTTTCCAGCCAAGCCATGCCTAGCATTACATCTGCACTACTCATGTCAAAAGGACAAAAATCTTGAATTATTTGTACCCTTTGGACTTCCAAACATACTGCCTTGCACTCTCCCTCACACCGGACTTTATATCCATCTCCAACTATCACCCCAAACGCCTGTGTTCTTTCAACAGCAATACCCAGCTTCTCTACCAACTCTCGGCTAATGAAATTGTGGGAAGCCCCACTGTCAATCAAGATAATAACCTCCTAACCCATAATACTTCCCTTCAACTTCATTTTTTTGGGCCATTGATTCCAACAATCGAGCTAAGGGAAAGTTCAACATTACCTTGGATTTGTTCTACCGTCGCTCCTTTACTGATTTCCACGTCCTCCAGATCCAAATCTTCTTCTTCTTCATCAACAAGGATTACTTGAAATTGTTTCTCACCACACTTATGGCCAAAGAAATACTTCCCATCGCACTTGAAGCATAACCCTTTCTCTCTTTTCCGCTGTATTTCGGCCTCTATCATTTTTCGAAAAAGAAATTCACGCCGCGGTGGATGGGCTCTGTCGAAGGATCTGAAGGTTGTAGAGGTGTATTCGCGAGGAGAGGAATTCACCGATGAACCCACGGCAGTACCATCTGTGTTTCGTCGCCCGGAATTTGAGAAGGAATTTGAGTTTAGGGATTCAGTCGAAATTGGGGCTTTTTAGTGAATCTCCGGGTCGGGTTGAGGTCGGGTTGAAACTCCTGGATCAAAGATTGCTTGACCCGACAGTTAATCCAGGCCCATTCCACCTGTTGGTTCTTGCTGGACCAGTCTTAAGCTCCTCTAAAGCCCAATTACACTCCTCTACTCTATGGGCTCTCTCTATTGTTTGGAGAAGAGAAGTGGGCTAGATCAACCTCAGCTCAGCCCGAATTTCTGCCTTTAAACCATTCAAAAACGCAGCGTTCAGGATCTCTTCTTTCTCTTCCACCAACAAAGTAGCTACAGCTTCGAATCTTCTTCTGTAATCAGTGACTGTACTGTTTTGCTTCATGGCCATAAGAGTCTCATAAGGTTTACTCTCTTGAGATCGCTGAATCTTTGAATTAAAGCCAGTTTAAACGATGGCCACGAAGTTATAGGTGCTCTGACTTCCATCCATTGATACCAGTTAATGGCTTCCCCTTCCATGCAACTGCCGCAGCTGTTAGCTTACCTTCGTCAGGGATTCCCTTTAGAGTAAAATACCTTTTAATTCTAAAGATCCACCCGTAAGGATCCTCACCCACGAAAATGGGTAATTCCAGTTTCCTTCCTCCCAACTCACTCTGACTTTGTCCCAAACTCCCTGATCCACTTGCTCTATTTTGATTTTCCCCTTCCTGATTTCTCACGTTTCTGGATGAATTTTGTTCCCCACGTCCAACTTCTTCTTCATCCTTTCTCCTCATCCAACTTTGTATCTCTACCATGCATTCATGAATCATTCCCATATCCACGCCCAATTTCGTCACCTCCCGTTCCACATTTTCAAGTCTAGATTCCATTCTTGTTGCTACCATAACCCACACACCTACTCTGATACCAATTTGTTGCGAACCTACCTAGAATTCTCAATCATTCATACACACAATAGCTCATAACAGAAACAAACAGCAGTTCATTGCAACATTGAGAATTCCAGAATAACAGAATATGTATATTTCATTGATAACTCAGTATTACACCAAATCTGGGTAGTATCTCAATATAAGATCTACCAGATTTAATTAACCAACAATGAAAATAAGAGAGACCAACAATAGAACATAACAGAAACAGATATGCTAGACTTTGAGGGCCAGCTACCTCCCTTTTTCCTAACTTCTCTCTCGATGCCTATTTCCTCCTCTACTGCTCCCTTTATTCATTTCTTCTCCTAACAGAATTTATCCCTCCCCCAGTAATCTTTCGCCACTTATCCCTCTACCTCAATTCACACTTTAGTTGCTTCTTTTAACACTATTGATCCCCTGGTGCTTCTTCCCACGCCTCTTGTACACCAGCACTTCGCGTGTTGTATCAAATACAACTTACGATTACTCACAGGGTTCCAGAGAGAAGAAACCCTCTTACTCATATCTGGAAAAGATGAGCCATGAGATTCTTCTTTAAGCACCCCTTGAACCCACTGGTCCTGAGATTGAGAATGTTGCCTCGCTTCCTTACCATCCTCGGGTTTCATTTGAAGATCGAGGTAGTTCTCCAAAGTCACTGAAATAATCTATTTTGGAATGGAAAATTACTTCAAATTAATATGAAAAGCAAACATTGTGCACTCCTGCTAGTGTACCTCATAGTCCAACTTAAAATATAAGAAGAAAAAAAAAATGTTTCCCAAAATTCACCTATAAACTAGATGACATTAATTATATATATAATGTAAGCAAAAAACACTAATAAGAACCAACAAGAGGAAAAGCAAACTCACATTGTCAAAGTCCATTGAGATGTGTGATTGCTCACCCATGAACCAAACCTAAGCATAGGAAGCGGGAAGAGATTATTAAAAGTGGCACAACATTAACAAATGAAATCTCTACATTTGAACCAAAAAAGTATTAAGTTTGTCAATAGAATATGTTGGAGTTATGAGAAAAGAATTTAATAATGATCTATTCATGTATTAAAGGCCAAATGATAAAATCAACTCAACATCTTCTAAGTCTAATAAAGGGGCCTGCTGACAAGTAGAAGAAGTGACAGACAATGTGGTCCAGAAAGGTAATGCAGAGAACCAGCTTGCTAATGGAAGCAGATTTCATGTTCAATCATTGTATACCGCAAGCAGGAAAAAGTGATGCCACACCCACATTCTTAAACAAGGAATGCAAGTCCAAAGGCAAAAATTATTCTTATTCACAAAAAGGTTAGCTTGTCTTGTTTTAGTTAGATTTTAATTAAAATTAATTAGGTCTTTATTATCTCCCATATAAGAAGGACTACAGGTGTAGGACGTGGATCAAATCTTCTCTCCTGACTTCTATTCCGCCCCTTTCTTTTTCTCTTTCACGATCGTCATACGTTCCCTATTGTAACACTAGAGGGTTTATGTGGACAGTTTGTCCTCGGTATTAGGAAAATTTGTTAATTCTCTTGCAAAATCTCCTATACATAATTCAACTATGCTTTGTTTCATAGCATATAACAAAAGATCATTTATAAAACAGAAAAGAAGCAATTACCACACAAGTAACCTACAATAGCAAGTCACAGAAAGTATAAAAGTTCCACTACTTTTTACATAACGGAACTGGAAAACTGTTGTCAGATGATTTCTTTAGGTTTTGGCCTTTTTATTGGTGGTAATGGATTGGAAAACTTGACTATACATGGCCATTCTCTTAACTTTACTGTTTTTCACACCATGATCTGAAAAAGATAAAAGAAAAAAGTAATGGCAAGAGGAGTGCATCACTATAAAATTAAAAATTAAAAAAAAAAAAAAGCAAAAAAAAAAAAGTCAAGCAATTATTTCATTTCACGCATAAACATCCTGAAAAAGGTAAAAATTCTAGAAAATAAACAATTATTCATTTTCTCATACAACAAATAGATAACCAGGCATGAGAACCAATTCTGGCTCTAAATTAAAAAGACGAATTCAACTAGTAAAGATCACAGTAGTCGAGAAAGGAGAAATAAGTAAAATAAAAAATAAAAAAATTCTTTTAAGAACATATCCACGACTTTAAATCGCCTGGGTCCATAAAAAGTTCAATTAAAATTCATTTTAACCCAATCAATTATGGCCAAATAAATGAAAAATACACCAAGTGGAAAATACCTGAGTTCGATTTTCGAATGCGCCACATCTGATTGAATAGAGACATGAGGAAGCATAATCAATTGGATCTCATCTATACTGTATATTGCATGACCGCATATACATCCAATTTGTCTTCGCTTGGTAACCAAAATCAAATAATATAACAAAAAACTTAATGCAACCTTTACAAAATGAAATGAAAAGAAAAAAAAAAAAAACTCAATTATATACTGAAATGTACAGAAATAACAATATAATAGAAATAATAAGGTCTTTAACCCACACCCCCCCGCCCCAAAAAAAAGACCTCTTGTTCCTGTCACTCCCAATTAAATTGAAGCAAGTTTTTGATTTCCTGAGGGGGCATAAACCACCGGATCCTCGTTGATATTTAGATGGCTCAGATCGATCAATTTTCAACACTCGAAAAAACCTCTTGTTCCTGTCACTCCCAATTAAATAGAACCTCTGCTCAAAAACACCCAAACTCAATTCAGTTGAATAGCCCTTAGTTTATCAATTATTTGAAAATTACAGTTAAAAAAAAACCCTCACCGCTCTGGTCTCCTAAAGCTTGAACTTCTCAAGGGAGCAGGAATTGGAGTCTATCTCGGGGTGGGATTTTGCGGAAGAGGAAGCATATGCAGGCAAATGAGATTTCGCCATTGAAATAAGCTTCATACTGATCTTGTCGGGTACAGATTTTGTTTATAGGATTCCAATTCGATGGTGAAGGGATTTCAACGGTCGGGTTAATTACATTTTGAAGTCCGGTCACACTCACTACATTTTAAAGTTAGATCAAATTCCCTTTCCCACCCTAGGTTTGGAAAATCTATTTCCCATCCCTAATTTCGGAACCATCATGTTCCCCCAATTTTTAAATTTCAAATATTATGCTTAATCGTCAAAGCGTATTTACATCTTCTTATGCAATATATACAAACTTGAATAAAAAAAAAAAAAAAAAAAAACTTAAATCATCACCCAAATAAATTTTTAAATAAAAAAAAGAACCTAAAAAGAGGGTTGAAAAACAAAAAAAAAAAAAAAAAATTGAAGGCCATGCCTATAGGGGGGCCGCTGGTTAAGGCCATGTTGGTCGCTACTAGATTTGACAGTATGTCATGGCTACTTTTGTTATTTCATTCTTTCTAGATTTGATTTTGAAGTTTTGTTTTTGATGTGTTTGGACATGGTTAATTATATCAATTTTTTTTTTTTTTTTTTTTTTGTATCTGTGAGTGTCTAAACCAGTTTGTGCGTACCTCAATAAGTCTCTTAGGACCCTAAAGTTGACGGTCAGATAAGCATTCAGTGGTTATCCCTTATTAATAGGTCTGGAGATTTGAACTCAAAACCTCTTAAATAATATACTCAAAAGTCTCAAGCAAACCGTCAAACTATCTAAAGATAATTATAAAAGTTTAATGTTGATGATGTAAAAGTTTGATTTTGTCACCCAAAGAACATTTTTATCATAAATATGACGCAAATTTAGAAGAGATGATGAGAAGACATTTCAAAATCGATAACTTTAATTGAAATTTTTTAAATGATTGAAATATTTGTGTAGATGATTTAATTGTTAAATTAAAAGGCTACTTTACCCCTTTCCATGACTTATCAACTTAAACAATATTTTTTTATATTCCTTATTCTTATTAATCATTAACCAAAAATAAAAATAAAAATTTATTTTAACTAAAATACCAATATTTTGATTTTGTCTCAAACTGAAATTACTTAAAGGTTTTATAAAAGATCTAGCCTTTGTTTGTCTCATAATATAAATTTTAAAATGTTTGATTACAATAAAATTTGTTTTAAGTAATTTTTTTTTTTTTTGGTAATCGAGGTATCCGAGTCAGTTTGCACATATCTCAACTAATATTTGAAGTCCATTGAATACCCTGTAATTTTTAATAATTATTGCAAACTATCTAGTGCATTTCTCACACATTTCCACTTTCGAAATTTTTGTCGATCCTTCAACCAAACGTTATAATCCTTCCCCGGCTTGCACTCAATAAAGTCAGCTAAATCATCAAAGTCAGACAATTTTTGGGAACCTCAAGTAGACACTTCAGAAAAGCCTCACCATTGCAGGCTTCAACTGTTTCCTCTTCTTTACCTAGATTAGATTCCATCTCATTCACGACAAAGGCATTTTCTCAAGTTTCTGCACGTTTGTCTTTGTTTCTTTCATGGATATTTGTGGGTTTGCTGTGTTACGAAACAAAAAGAAAACATGAGATTATAGAGATGAATGGCAAATTACCATAGGACAAGGAAGGAAAAATAATATAAGAACAACAGAAGAGAAGAATTTAGGATTTGGAAGAAATTATCATAAATACATTGTTATTTTCAATTATCAAGAAGCTGTGCCCAATATTTAACATACAGCCTATCAGGTTCAGTCATAAAAGCTAAATATGAGATCCTTACAAATGTCCCAAGTTTCGATGGTATCATAATTAAACAGTCTCCATGATAAGACTAATGATAATCAACAGAAAACCTGACCTTCAGAACCCAAAAATAATAATAATAAGCAAAAGAAAATCAAATAATCAAAGAAGTTCCTAAGTATTACACGTCTTTAGGTCTTATAAGGGTCTCCATCAGAGAAGCTACCATATTCGTTGCAAAATGCATCATGGTTAAATTAACAATGAGCAAGATACGTAAGGAACCAAAAATATAAATGCGATAAAGTATAATAACTAGATATGTGGGAACTGTCATAGTTCATGCATAACTGACTAGGAAGAAAATCAGTAAATAGGTTTGTAGGGGTAATAAGTCTTAACAAATACCAACTTGCAGCACAAGGGCCATAATAACTACCTTGTCATGCAGAAAAAGGATGTGCAATTCACATTTGGACCACCATAAATCTTATATAAGAAACAAAACACTAAATAAATTTTTCAAGCAAAAGCTAATCAGCATCATTCTAGTTGTGCATCTTATTCCCCCATTTTGTCACAGGTTGCATCCTTATGAAATAAAATATAAAGTAGAAATTTACAGTTTCCAGAACTCTGTGCCCCCAATTGTGGCATTGATTCAGAGATTTTATATCAAAACAATGCATTTTGACGCTATTATCTTCTAAGATATTATAAAATCTCTGGTAGCAAAAGATTTGCATTAATATGACATAAGTTTTTTTTTTAATTTTTAGTTACTTTAACCAAAGGCATAGTTTTAAATATTGGATGGATGAGAGATTTTTGTTTAATCTTTGTTTGATGTTGATTCGAAATTTGTTGATGATATTTAACTGAAGATTGTTGTATGGTAAAAATTTCGTAAACCATCAAAACTGAACCAATCTGACCCAATTTTCTCAGTTTGGTTTCAATTGAAGAAGGCTCCAGTACAGTTGGGTGTTTGAAGGAAAAAAAATTCAATTGGGTTTGGTTCCATTCAGACCAAAAACCAATATGTAGTGACTTTATGCAAGTACAAGGCTAAATTAATATGCTCACCCAGAGAAATTTGGAAAAATAAATCCTGTGTTGATATCAAAATCATTAAAAACAAACTCCAAATAAAATTTATGCAGATAGCAAATATTAAGGCAAATGAAGAACTTATACACTCAATGTAAATAAGATGTACCTGAAGAACGTTGTCTGCATCTTTTGAAATTTTGATGCAATTGTTCTGCATGACTTCTGCTCCAGCAATGCCTGTAACAATGACAACAACGTTAAAGCAAGGAAGGAAATGGGAGAAAGGAAATAGAAGAAATGATTTAGGGAAGACATAAAACTCACTTCTCCTACTTTATCAGAAAATCTTGATGAAATAAATTCCGATCCAGAAGCAAATAATGGTGACAGAGCATCTAAATCTCCCTCTTCAAAGACATAGATTCAACAAGGACATCATTGTAAGGATGCAGTCTTTAACTAAAAAATAAAGTCCAACAACATAACTTAATGAGAGCAAGCCTGAAAAATGCAAAAACATCCATTTGGACTCTTTATGCCTCATCGGGTGAGTTTTCATCACATCAAACACAAACTTCTGAATTGGTAGACAGATATTGAATTGCCGAAAACAATCAACAAGATGCACTACGGATTCATATTTCTTACATGACAGAACATCCTGCAAAGTTTTCAGACAACCTGAATTGCTGTTGTGCCTCAAGCACCAAATTGCTTGCAACATCGAACTACTCATTAACTTCAATATAGAAGCCAGAAGACATATATCTTGGGGACTTTTGACCTGAATACACAAAAAAGGATCACGCATATTATCAGAAGAGCTTTTATGTACAATGGAAGTTAATATTGACAACATTTTATCTTTGTATGATTTATCAAAAGCATTTAGGCTCTCCCTTACATATGCAATAGAGGCATCCATCAGGTCGGATTTTGTTCTATGAGCTGTATTGTTTACGTAACAATCCAAAGATTTGTTAAGCTTTGTAACTAGATGATCAATTTTGTCCTTTGTAGCTGGCTGAAGATAAGATTCAAAAGCCAGTTGACTACTTCCAAACATACACGATTTGACACTTGAACTGTTACTACCTATAGGAAGGTCATCCATATGCAAGTTGGAAAAGTGGCTTTTGTACAAGATAATGGACCTCTCCAATGACCAAAATGGCACATGAATAGCATTTCACTTGTGGACGACGCAGAATCAATTAGCAAAAAGTACTCCCTCAATGACTTATGCATTATATATACAGTACCAGGAAACACAGCTGCAAACTGGTTTCACACTTTCTGCAACTTCTCCTCCCCAATGATCCATCTTGACAACCTACTCGGATCTTCAGCAAACAATTTACATGATGTCGGGATGATCCGAAGATCAGCACCAATTTGATCATACTCCCTGAGGACTGCTTCCATCTCTGCTTCGACAACATCTTTGTCAAGTCTATTCATTTCTACAACATGAGAATAGTGCATCTCCCTCTCATGATCATTTTGGCAGGGTTCCATTGCTGGGCCCTGCAATTCCAAGAGTTGACTATAAGAGCTTGTTTCCAGTACATGCCCATATGCATCAATTATGAAAATGATTAGAGCTGGCTATATTTTCTTTTCCTTCAAAGAACATGAACACATTACCTGGCATAGTTCAGTATAATGTTTATATATCTCACTGCCTTCATCTTGATCACCGAGCAGTGTTCCACCATACCAACCATTGGCTTCATCAGCAAAGATCATTGTGAGATACCTAGATAACCACAAGACAATAAATAAAGTTATAAACAAAAATGAAAAGAGATGAGAAAATCAGTCACAGAAATGAAAACTACACATTCCCATTTTAAAGTGCCATCGCCATTCTGAATTTGGTATTGGTGTAAAAACTCTAAACCTTCGGTGATTTCTCAAAAGAACAAATAACCCTTTAGTTTATCAAAAATAATAAAAGACCCCTGACATAAGTCTAATTATACATGACAGACACCTAACACACACAGACTAGTGAAATCTCGTATTTTCTTATGATTTTTAAAAGCTTTCATTAAACGACCAAAAACTTGAGACCCCTAGTCTTCCTCAATACAAATAACCCTATAATGTTTTGGTGACATTATCCAAATGTAATAATTAATTTTACAAAAAAGAGGGACCACTTATAAATTAAGCTCCGTAGTTAGGCCGGCCAATGTGGCAGTATGAGTGAAGAAAAATTGAAAAATAACTTGTGTTTACGTACAACTTTGTGAAAACTAGCAACCTATCCATTTATAATCGAGAAAAGCTCATTTGTAATTTCTATATGATTCAAAGTTTCAAAGAATTAATCAATTTTTTTTTTTTTTTTTTTAAGCTCATTTGTAATTTCTATATGATTCAAAGTTTCAAAGAATTAATCAATTTTTTTTTTTTTTTTTTTAATCTTTTAAGAAAACATAGTAATTCAGCATGAATGACTTTGTCTTGAAAAAAATCAATCTGACCCTTCAACTTAAATAATTTACCATTAATACAATATTTTATCTATTCCATCAAAATCATATTAATATAGGTGCACGGGATGAAATAAATTAAACTTTTATGAATTCTTCCAAGGTTTGTTCTGACATATTCTAAGAACATAAGATAAAAAAAAGTTTACCAATGTATTTTTACACTCAAAAATAATTTTAAAAAAGATAACATAAGCAAGAGTTATCCGTATTTTCAATATATCTCATGGAGTTTAAAATTATCTATTTTTTATTTTATTTTATCTGATCTTTTGCATCATCAATTACCATTTTAGCCTACAACTGCTCAACTGTAACGGAAATTTCATTAGCATTTGATTAACTTCTTTTTTTTTTGCCTTCAGAAAAAAAGGTGGAGGTTATTTGTATTTTCAGGGAATGACATGGGATTTAGAGTTATTATACTTTCGTAGACAATTGATAACAGATGATGTTAAGTGAATTCTAGAGTGAAACTTTTAAGTAACATTTTAATGTGTTTAAGATTATAAATCCAGATAACCTACACATGTATAAAATGTTCTTGTATCTAAGATTTAATGGTGGTCATCTCCAACAGATTGTGTTTGAATTAAAACATAACAGCTGTGTCTGAATCAACATACTACAACACTAATCAATAAATCTAGGGCTACCTACATATCTAAAAAGGATGAAAATTTATAAAACCCTCAACGTTAATTGAACAAATTAAAGTCAAAATCCCATTCCAACTTCACAAATAAACTGATAGTTGCGTATGGAATCATGTCAAAGATACTCCAAGCATGCATATTTGCTACATAATCTATAATGTAGCCAGGTTTCACCTAAATCATACCAATAGCTACATGGCCCATGAGCAGAGTAGAAAATAAATGCATTGTCACCTTTGGGTTCTTACAGGCTATTATGGAGTTCAAGCTTTGGCTCAAAACAAGCAACTTGAGGGCCAGCCTAGCTAGTGACAAACTGAGTTGGGTTAACTAAGTTATAACACTGAGAAACAGCATCGAAGTGTCCTTCTATGCCAAATGGGAATGCTTTAATTATAGAGAAAATTACCTCTGGAAGACACCTTCGTCATTTATGTCATCAACTGAAGAAAGCCAATTCAAGTCACAGAAAGTGTCGGCTCTTATTTCATTATGAACTTCCTGATTTACAATTTCATGTGATGTAACATTGGGAGCAGACACACTTCCTTCAAGCTTTCTCTGGCCGAAGAGCATATTTGGACTCTTCAACTGTATTTCACTGCATAAGAAACTTGCCCGAGTTAACAAATATAAAATAAATTGCCGCACAAATTCTCATATTTGCACTGGCAAGATCAAAGTGTTAAACAAACTAAAAACGAGATAATGAAAATACTTCATGCAAATAACTAAGAGTAATGAAATAAAAATGCGGACATAAAACAATGTAAAAAAAAGGAGCTTATTTTGCAAGTTATTAAGTTCAAACAGGTACTCTAAGACTAGTGACCAAATGAAGAAACTAAACATGCTTATGAACTTGGTGGAGAGACAAGCCTCTTGATCTAAGGTGACCCACACAGCTACACAACAATACATATAACAAATAAGACTGTATTAAAAAGGTAGAAAAACCTGAAATCATAAGCTTAGAGGGAAAGTATGTCCTCAACAGCAGAACAGAAGAGATGGAGGAAGTCATAAACATGACCAGAAAAACTAAGAGAGTAAACAGATCAACATCTTTTAAGAAATGAGATAGAAATTGTGCACAAATGCAGAATGAGAAAGGGAGGAAGATTCACGCTGCATCAGGTGCCACCACCTGGTCTTTGGTCTGGTTCACTGCAAAGTCTTTAACATTTTTTATTGAGCTACGTGTTTTCGCTATCAATTTTTCAAAGGAAGTCAATTTTAGGCGAGAAAAATCTTCTCTGCATGCTGGAACTGGGGCAAGAATCATCCCTTGTCCCACAGCTTTAACAGTAGCTTCCAAACTGCAAAGTGGACAATTGAAAGAGAAAAAAAACTAAATTCTAATAGGATAACATATCTGCTACTGTGTGTGAGTAAGAAGAGTCAATTGATAAGATACCTACCATTTATCAGGGAATAGGTCATCACCAATCCCAGAAACGTGAAGATAATAATCAGAATCCAATTCCCATAGAGCAGGTTTCCCTTCCTGTGGTTTAAAATAACCCAAAAATCTGGTAAAACCAACAAAACATAATAGTTTCAGAACGTAAACAAGCTGACGTAAACTTCAAAACCAATTTAATTTACAGCCAGAGCATTGTGACACTATCTTTTCATAGATAATTACTAAGCCTTTATGGAATAAAACTTTTAAGGATAAGGGAAAAGCAATTTAAGCCTTTATGGAATAAAACTTTTAAGGATAAGGGAAAAGCAATTTAGAAATGTAAAATTAAAAATAAAATATGACAGGTAGAAATAAGTACAAATTTATTGCATCTTGCTTTTCACCATCGGTGTCGCTTGATAGACTAAAGAAATTCTCTAGATTGGGTAGTAGCTCTCCACCTTCCCTGCCTGAGAAGAAGGATGTATTTATAGTCCAAAAAAGAAGACACGCAACTAGATGTGCAAATTCAATAGCCAATAAATGCATATTAAAATATAGCATGTCAGAGATAATCTGATGAGACAAACAATACCTGGTATATAGGAGAAAAAATAAAAGATTGAGGGACTCAGGTCAGGCTTTGAGCGTGACGGTGGGTGGTTTTAGGTTTATGGAAAAGTGACAAGTGGCAAACACTGAGTGGTTCGAGAGTTGAACTCAGTTACAACAATAGAGTACAAAGAATAAAAGGCAGCGGGAAGGACCTGTGGAGCAGCAAATTTTGTAGAGGGAAGAGATTTGGAGAGATGCTAGCTCTCGAAGTCCAGTGGGTTCTTATTGTTGGCAGACTCATCCTGGATGAGCTGTTTTTTTGATTTAATTGATTATTGCTTTATTTGAGTTGTAAAGAATTGTTATCTTAATAGAATTTACTTTGATCTGTCATTGAGTACAATTATCAAATCTGTCCAACATTATTGTGTTCCATTGAGAGTAGTACTTTGGTTAGAATTGGTTGACTGAAAATTCTGGGTTGATAACCAGCAGAATTGAAATAATCTGGGAAGTGTCTATGAGTTGAGCGTGACAGAGGTAGGCCAGGTTTCTATCATAATCATTCAGAATTGTGAGCAGCAGAGCCACCATATTGTTGTGCAAGAGGATCCCCCATAAGAGCTGGAGCAATGCTGCTATTAGGGTCAACTTTTGGCATGTCTGTCAAACCCATTGCATGCAGCTGGCGGCCCAAAGCAGCAAGCCCATGGCAACATCATGGTTGTCTTTTCTATTTTCTTGGCCAAAATCCGCATCTCTTTCTCAACTAATTGTAGAACTTAAATTCTCACCACTACTTGCAAGCCTTGCAAGGTCCCCTGAACTGGCACGCAACTCTCTTAGAGGAGCATCTCTGCAAGAAACAGACACAAAAAGAAAAACAACGTTAGAATTTTGAAAATCATAATACGTGTCTTGTCTAGGCACCTAATAAAGTTTTACGCTGAGATAGAAAACCAAACACAACCTCAAAGAATGGGCTTCCAAAAACCATGTATTTCTGCACCTGTAACAGTCTACATAGTGTCTCCAGAATAGAGTGCCAATAACAGAAAATAAAAATGTTCATATACTTAAGCACCTGTAACAGTCAACATAGTGTCTCCATATATTTAACTCCGGTTTTGAATTAAAAAAAAAAGAATTCCAAAAGTATATATAGCCATCATGTTGTTTAAAGAGTAGAGTGCCAATAACAGAAAATGAATATGTCGTCCACATACGATACCTACACTTAATCAACATGCCAATATTATCAAGTAGAAGTGAAAGAAAAAAGGAATGTGAATATAGAATTTGTAATATTTTGTGAGGAAAGAAATAAAATTAATTTTATGGCTTCTATAAAAGAATTGAACCAAATTTGCAGTCTCTTGACTATTGGAGAGCCAGAGAAAATATATTTTTTCGGTATTATCAAGACTTGCCCTTGGAGTGTTTTCGCTGTTCCTGTCTCAACCGTCTCATAGAACAAACCTTTAGTGCAAGTGGAAGAATTTTAAATGAAAGGAGGACTAAACTTTCACCACAAATGATTAAAGTCCTCATATGTCTGAGATTGAGAAGGTCGCGTCATCAAGGTCAATACGAGGTTGTGACGACATACTTAATATAATCATTTCAATTTTGTAATATAGATGATACGGATAAGAGAGGTCCTAGTGAACCCCAAAATTAATGTGTTTGTAAATTGTAAATTATAAATTAATTGTCAATTATTGCACTCTTTTTCCTTACCAAGTTTTTGTCCTATTGGGTTTTTTGGTGAGGTTTTTAACGAAGAAATGAATAATTATTGTAATTTTATTTTATTTTTTAATAAATGAAAAATTTAATTTTCTTATATTACAATTTTAATATAAATGTATTAAATTGAATTAACATTTGGAATGTTAACAAAAAAAAAATTAATTTAATTTAATTATTGATATTTGAAAAGAAATTAACAATTAACTAAAAACAATTACATTTATAAATTGTTAATTATTCATTTGAAAAGTTAATTAACATTTAAACTTAAACAAAAAAAAATAAAAAAAAATCAAAAAGCGGTTAACCGGCGGGTTAGGGTTGCGGTCGGGTTGGGCCAGCCAATTCTCTAATATTGGCAGGCCTAACCGGCCCGCCAATTTCACCGGGAGGGTCAGGACCGACCCGCCATTTACAGCAACCAGCGCGGGTCGGGTTGGGCGGGCGGGCCGGTTGCTTTTTCACCTCTAGATAAGACTAATGATATCAACAGAAAACCTGACCTTCAGAACCCAAAAATAAAATAATAAGCAAAGAAAATCAAATAATCAAAGAAGTTCCTAAGTATTACACGTCTTTAGGTCTTATAAGGGTCTCCACAGAGGCTACCATATTCGTTGCAAAATGCATCATGGTTAAATTAACAATGAGCAAGATACGTAAGAACCAAAAATATAAATGCGATAAAGTATAATAACTAGATATGTGGGAAGCGTCATAGTTCATGCATAACTGACTAGGAAGAAAATCAGTAAATAGGTTTGTAGGGGTAATAAGTCTTAACAAATACCAACTTGCAGCACAAGGGCCTAATAACTACTGTCATGCAGAAAAAGGATGTGCAATTCAACATTGGACCACCATAAATCTATATAAGAAACAAAACACTAAATAAATTTTTCAAGCAAAGCTAATCAGCATCATTTAGTTGTGCATCTTATCCCCATTTGTCACAGGTTGCTCCTATTGAAATAAAAATAAAGTAGAAATTTACAGTTTCCAGAACTCTGTGCCCCCAATTGTGGCATTGATTAGAGATTTTATATCAAACAAATGCATTTTGACGCTATTATCTTCTAAGAATTATAAAATCTCTGGTAGCAAAAGATTGCATTAATATGACAAGTTTTTTTTTTTTAATTTTAGTTACTTTAACCAAGGATAGTTTTAAATATTGGATGGATGAGAGATTTTTGTAATCTTTGTTTGATGTTGATTCGAAATTTGTTGATGATATTAACTGAAGATTGTTGTGGTAAAAATTTCGTAAACCATCAAAACTGAACCAATCGACCCAATTTTCTCAGTTGGTTTCATTGAAGAAGGCTCCAGTACAGTTGGGTGTTTGAAGGAAAAAAAATTCAATTGGGTTGGTTCCATTCAGACAAAAACCAATATGTAGTGACTTTATGCAAGTACAAAGCTAAATTAATATGCTCACCCAGAGAAATTTGGAAAATAAATCCTGTGTTGATATCAAAATCATTAAAACAAACTCCAAATAAAATTTATGCAGATAGCAATATTAAGGCAAATGAAGAACTTATACACTCAATGTAAATAAGATGTACCTGAAGAACGTCTGCATCTTTTGAAATTTTGATGCAATGTTCTGCATGACTTCTGCTCCAGCAATGCGCAACAATGACAAAAACGTTAAAGCAAGGAAGGAAATGGGAGGAAAGGAAATAGAAGAAATGATTTAGGAAGACATAAAACTCACTTCTCCTACTTTATCAGAAATCTTGATGAAATAAATTCCGATCCAGAAGCAATAATGGTGACAGAGCATCTAAATCTCCCTCTTCAAAGACATAGATTCAACAAGGACATCATTGTAAGGATGCAGTCTTTAACAAAAAATAAAGTCCAACAACATAACTTAATGAGAGCAAGCCTGAAAAATGCAAAAACATCCATTTGGACTCTTTATGCCTCACGGGTGAGTTTCATCACATCAAACACAAACTTCTGAATTGGTAGACAGATATTGAATGCCGAAAACAATCAACAAGATGCACTACGGATTCATATTTCTTACATGACAGAACATCCTGCAAAGTTTTCAGACAACCTGAATTGCTGTTGTGCCTCAAGCACAAATTGCTTGCAACATCGAACTACTCATTAACTTCAATATAGAGCCAGAAGACATATATCTGGGGACTCTTTTGACCTATACACAAAAAAGGATCACGCAATATCAGAAGAGCTTATTTTACAATGGAAGTTAATATTGACAACATTTTATCTTTGTATGATTTATCAAAAGCATTTAGGCTCTCCCTTAATATGCAATAGAGGATCCACAGTCGGATTTTGTTCTAGAGCTGTATTGTTTACGTAACAATCCAAAGATTGTTAAGTTTGTAACTAGATGATCAATTTGTCCTTTGTAGCTGGCTGAAGATAAGATTCAAAAGCCAGTTGACTACTTCCAAACATACACATTTGACACTTGAACTGTTACTACCTATAGGAAGGTCATCCATATGCAAGTTGGAAAGTGGCTTTTGACAAGATAATGGACCTCCATGACCAAAATGGCACATGAAAGCATTTCACTTGTGGAGACGCAGAATCAATTAGCAAAAAGTACTCCCTCAATGACTTATGCATTATATATACAGCAGGAAACACAGCTGCAAACTGGTTTCACACTTTCTGCAACTTCTCCTCCCCAATGATCCATCTTGACAACCTACTCGGATCTTCAGCAAACAATTTACATGATGTCGGGATGACCGAAGATCAGCACCAATTTGATCATACTCCCTGAGGACTGCTTCCATCTCTGCTTCACAACATCTTGTCAAGTCTATTCATTTCTACAACATGAGAATAGTGCATCTCCCTCTATGATCATTTTGGGAGGTTCCATTGCTGGGCCCTGCAATTCCAAGAGTTGACTATAAGAGCTTGTTTCCAGTACATGCCCTATGCATCAATTATGAAAATGATTAGAGCTGGCTATATTTTCTTTCCTTCAAAGAACATGAACACATTACCTGGCATAGTTCAGTTAATGTTTATATATCTCACTCCTTCATCTGATCACCGAGCGTGTTCACCATACCAACCATTGGCTTCATCAGCAAAGATCATTGTGAGATACCTAGATAACACAAGACAATAATAAAGTTATAAACAAAAATGAAAGAGATGAGAAATCAGTCACAGAAATGAAACTACACATTCCCATTTTAAAGTGCCATCGCCATTCTGAATTTGGTATTGGTGTAAAAACTCTAAACCTTCGGTGATTTCTCAAAAGAACAAATAACCCTTTAGTTTATCAAAAATAAAAAAGACCCCTGAATAAGTCTAATTATACATGACGACACCTAACAACACACAGACTAGTGAAATCTCGTATTTCTTTATGATTTTTAAAAGCTTTCATATAAACGCCAAAAACTTGAGACCCCTAGTCTTCCTCAATCAAATAACCCTATATGTTTGGTGACATTATCCAAATGTAATAATTAATTTTACAAAAAGGGACCACTTATAAATAAGCTCCGTAGTTAGGCCGGCAATGTGGCAATAGAGAGTGAAGAAAATTGAAAATAACTTGTGTTTACGTACAACTTGTGAAAACTAGCAACTATCCATTTATAATCGAGAAAAGCTCATTTGTAATTTCTATATGATTCAAAGTTTCAAAGAATTAATCAATTTTTTTTTTTTTTTTTAATCTTTTAAGAAAACATAGTAATTCAGCATGAATGACTTTGTCTTGAAAAAAATCAATCTGACCCTTCAACTTAAATTTACCTTAATACAATATTTTATCTATTCCATCAAAATCATTATATAGGTGCACGGGATGAAATAAATTAAACTTTTATGAATTCTCCAAGGTTTGTTCTGACATATTCTAAGAACATAAGATAAAAAAAAGTTTACCAACGTATTTTTACACTCAAAAATAATTTTAAAAAAGATAACATAAGCAAGAGTATCTGTTTTCAATATATCTCATGGGTTTAAAATTATCTATTTTATTCTTATTTTATGATTTTGCATCATCATTACCATTTTAGCCTACAACTGCTCAACTGTAACGGAAATTTCATTAGCATTTGATTAACTTCTTTTTTTTTTTGCCTTCAGAAAAAAAGGTGGAGGTTATTTGTATTTTCAGGGAATGCATGGGATTTAGAGTTATTATACTTTCGTAGACAATTGATAACAGATGATGTTAAGTGAATCTAGAGTGAAACTTTTAAGTAACATTTATTAGTGTTTAAGATTATAAATCCAGATAACCTACACATGTATAAAATGTTCTTGTATCTAAGATTTAATGGTGGTCATCTCCAACAGATTGTGTTTGAATTAAACATAACAGCTGTGTCTGATCAACATCTACAACAACTAATCAATAAATCTAGGGCACCTACATACTCATAAAAGGAGAAAAATTATAAAACCCTCAACGTAATTGAACAATATAAAGTCAAAATCCATCCAACTTCACAAATAAACTGATAGTTGCGTATGGAATCATGTCAAAGATACTCCAAGCATGCATATTTGCTACATAATTATAATGTAGCCAGGTTTCACCTAAATCATACCAATAGCTACATGGCCCATGAGCAGAGTAGAAAATAAATGCATTGTCACCTTTGGGTTCTTAAGGCTATTATGGAGTTCAAGCTTTGGCTCAAAACAGCAATGAGGGCAGCCTAGCTAGTGACAAACTGAGTTGGGTTAACTAAGTTATAACACTGAGAAACAGCATCGAAGTGTCCTTCTATGCAAAGGGAATGCTTTAATTATAGAGAAAATACACTTGGAAGACACCTTGTCATTTATGTCATCAACTGAAGAAAGCCAATTCAAGTCACAGAAAGTGTCGGCTCTTATTTCATTATGAACTCTCGATTTACAATTTCATGTGATGTAACATTGGGAGCAGACACACTTCCTTCAAGCTCTCTGGCCGAAGAGCCAATTTGGACTCTTCAACTGTATTTCATGCATAAGAAACTGCCCGAGTTAACAATATAAAAATAAATTGCCGCACAAATTCTCATATTTGCACTGGCAAGATCAAAGTGTTAAACAAAAATAAAAAAGATATGAAAATACTTCATGCAAATAACTAAGAGTATGAAAAAAAATGCGGACATAAAACAATGTAAAAAAGGAGCTATTTTGCAAGTTATAAGTTCAAACAGTACTCTAAGACTAATGTAAATTAAATAAATCTTTATTAGGATTTAGATTAATGGATGTTGATCATAGTGGTGAACAAATTTATAATAAAATTGTTGAAGTTTTAGAAGATTATGATGTTGTTAGTAAAGTGATAAGTTTAACTTTAGATAATGCAAGTTCTAATAGTAAAGCTATAAATTATTTTCAAAGTAATTATCCTTTATATAACAATTTAAAGTTTTTTCACCAACGTTGTACATGCCATGTTATTAATTTAATTGTGAAAAGTGGTATGAAAACAATTAAAGAAAAAATTAATAGAATTAGAGATTGTTTAACTTGGATTACTAGTAGTAATAAAAGAAATGTTGAATTTCAAGACACTTGTATAAAATCAAATATGTCTCTTAGAACTTTTGCATTAGACATACCGTTAGATGGAATAGTACTTATTTAATGCTTGATTCATGTTTACCTTATACTAATATAATTAGTTATTTTGTAACAAATAATAGAGGTCCTCATTATTTGGTAGAAAATGATTGGCAAATAGCTAAAGTATTTCATTCTTTTCTTAAAACTTTTTACCAATCCACTTTACAACTTTCTAGTGTGTATTATCCTACTAGTCCATTGGTAATACATACAATTATAAAAATTTCCAAGTTATTTATAAAAAACAAAGACAATGTAATTTTAAATGCACCAATAAAGGCAATGAAAAAAATTTTTTTTAAAAATATTGGGAACCCATTCCTTTTCTTTATTGTTTAGGTGCTATATTTGATCCTAGAATTAAATTAGCAGGTTTAGAAAATGGTTTTGACAATTTATGTGAAAATTTACAAACCGAAGCATATGCCAATCAAATAGGAGAGGTAAAAAATATATTTTTCGAAGTATATTTTCAGTATGAAAACAGGTATGGGAACCCGCAAAGAGACGAAACATCCAGGGAAGCTGCATCAGAAGAAACAAATGAAGACTTCTACTCTTGGGGTGCACTGAATAGGCCGAAGAGGACCCGAATCCGAAGCACAACCTCCTCTTCAGAGGCTCCAACAACAACAACAACAACAACTAATGTACTGTCTTCCATGTAGTCGCAGAGTAATGAGCTTCAACAATATTTGGTAACCCCTCAAATGTTACCAGTAAAATCCACAACAAAGAGCCAAAATTGATCTCTAGACTATTGGAGAGCCAGGAAAATTATTTTTCGGGTATTATCAAGACTGCCTTGGATGTTTTCGCTGTGTTCTAGTCTCAACCGTCTTCATCCGGACAAAACAACATTTAGTGCAAGTGGAAGAATTTTAAATGAAAGGAGGACTAAACTTTCACCACAAATGATTAAAGTCCTATATGTCTCGAGATGAGAACGGTCGTCGCGTCTCAGGTCAATACGAGGTTGTCGACGCTACTTTATATAATCATTTCAATTTTGTAATAGATGATACGGATAAGAGAGGTCCTAGTGAACCCCAAAATAATTGTTTTGTAAATTGTAAATTATAAATTAATTGTCAATTATTGCACTCTTTTTCCTTACAAGTTTTTGTCCTATTGGGTTTTTCTTGGTGAGGTTTTTAACGAAGAAATAATTATGTAATTTTTATTTTATTTTTAATAAATGAATAATTTAATATTATTATATTACAATTTAATATAAAATGTATTAAATTGAATTAACATTTGGAATGTTAACAAAAAAAATTAATTTAATTAATTATTGATATTTGAAAAGAAATAACAATTAACTAAAAAAAATACATTTATAAATTGTTAATTATTCATTTGAAAAAGTATTAAACATTTAAAATTAACAAAAAAAAATAAAAAAAAATCAAAAGCGGGTTAACGGCGGGTTAGGGTGGCGGTCCGGGTTGGGCCAGCCAATCTCTAATATTGGCAGGCCTAACCCGGCCCGCCAATTTCACCGGGAGGGTCAGGACCGACCCGCCATTTACAGCAACCAGCCGCGGGTCGGGGTTGGGCGGCCGGGCCGGTTGCTTTTCCACCCTAGATAAGACTAATGAAATCAACAGAAAACCTGACCTCAGAACCCAAAATAATAATAATAAGCAAAAGAAAATCAAATAATCAAAGAAGTTCCTAAGTATTACAAGTCTTTAGGTCTTATAAGGGTCTCCATCAGAGAAGTCCATATTCGTTGCAAAATGCATCATGGTTAATAACAATGAGCAAGATACGTAAGGAACCAAAAATATAAATGCGATAAAGTTAATAACTAGAATGTGGGAAGCGTCATAGTTCATGCATAACTGACTAGGAAGAAAATCAGTAAATAGGTTTGTAGGGGTAATAAGTCTTAACAAATACCAACTTGCAGCACAAGGGCCTAATAACTACCTTGTCATGCAGAAAAAGGATGTGCAATCACATTTGGACCACCATAAATCTTTATAAGAAACAAAACACTAAATAAATTTTTCAAGCAAAAGCTAATCAGCATCATTTAGTTGTGCATCTTATTCCCATTGTCACAGGTTGCTCCATGAATAAATATAAAGTAGAAATTTACAGTTTCCAGAACTCTGTGCCCCAATTGTGGCATTGATTCAGAGATTTATTCAAAACAAGCATTTGACGCTATATCTTCTAAGAATTATAAAATCTCTGGTGCAAAAGATTGCATTAATATGACTAAGTTTTTTTTTTTAATTTAGTTACTTTAACCAAAGGCATAGTTTAATATTGGATGGATGAGGAATTTTTGTAATCTTTGTTTGATGTTGATTCGAAATGTGTGATGATATTACTGAAGATTGTTGTTGGTAAAAATTTCGTAAACCTCAAAACTGAACCAATCTGACCCAATTTTCTCAGTTGGTTTCAATTGAAAGAGGCTCCAGTTACAGTTGGGTGTGAAGGAAAAAAAATTCAATTGGGTTTGGTTCCATTCAGACAAAAACCAATATGTAGTGACTTTATGCAAGTACAAGGCTAAATTAATATGTCACCCAGAGAAATTTGGAAAATAAATCCTGTGTTGATATCAAAATCATTAAAAACAAACTCCAATAAAAATTATGCAGATAGCAAATATAAGGCAAATGAAGAAATTATACACTCAATGTAAATAAGATGTACCTGAGAACGTCTGCATCTTTTGAAATTTGATGCAATTGTTCTGCATGACTTCTGCTCCAGCAATGCCTGAACAATGCAAAAAACGTTAAAGCAAGGAAGGAAATGGGAGAAGAAAGGAATAGAAGAAATGAATAGGGAAAAAAATCACTCTCTACTTATCAGAAATCTTGATGAAATAAATTCCGATCCAGAGCAAATAATGGTGACAGAGCATCTAAATCTCCCTCTTCAAAGACATAGATTCAACAAGGACATCATTGTAAGGATGCAGTCTTTAACTAAAAAATAAAGTCAACCAACACAAATTAATGAGAGCAAGCCTGAAAAATGCAAAAACATCATTTGGACTCTTATGCCTCATCGGGTGAGTTTTCATCACATCAAACACAAACTTCTGAATTGGTAGACAGATATTGAATTGCCGAAAACAATCAACAAGATGCACTACGGATTCATATTTCTTAATGACAGAACATCCTGCAAAGTTTTCAGACAACCTGAATTGCTGTTGTGCCTCAAGCACCAAATGCTTGCAACATCGAACTACTCATTAACTTCAATATAGAAGCCAGAAGACATATATCTGGGGACTTTGACCTAATACACAAAAAAGGATCACGCATATTCAGAAGAGCTTATGTACAATGGAAGTTAATATTGACAACATTTATCTTTGTATGATTTATCAAAAGCATTTAGGCTCTCCTTAATGCAATAGAGGCATCATCAGGTCGGATTTTGTTATGAGGCGTATTGTTTACGTAACAATCCAAAGATTGTTAAGCTTTGTAACTAGATGATCAATTTTGTCCTTTGTAGCTGGCTGAAGATAAGATTCAAAAGCCAGTTGACTACTTCCAAACATAAACGATTTGACATGAACTGTTACTACCTATAGGAAGGTCATCCATATGAAGTTGGAAAAGTGGCTTTTGCACAAGATAAGGACCTCTCCAATGACCAAAATGGCACATGAATAGCATTCACTTGTGGAAGACGCAGAATCAATTAGCAAAAAGTACCCTCAATGACTTATGCATTATATATACAGCAGGAAACACAGCTGCAAACTGGTTTCACACTTTCTGCAACTTCTCCTCCCCAATGTCCATCTTGACAACCTACCGGATCTTCAGAAACAATTTAATGATGTCGGGATGATCCGAGATCAGCACCAATTTGATCATACTCCCTGAGGACTGCTTCCATCTCTGCTTCACAACATCTTTGTCAAGTCTATATTCTACAACATGAGAATAGTGCATCTCCCTCTATGATCATTTTGGCAGGGTTCCATTGCGGGCCCTGCAATTCAAGAGTGACTATAAGAGCTTGTTTCCAGTACATGCCCTATGCATCAATTATGAAAATGATTAGAGCTGGCTAATTTCTTTCTTCAAAGAAATGAACACATACCTGGCATAGTTCAGTATAATGTTTATATATCTCACTCCTTCATCTTGTCACCGAGCAGTGTTCCACCATACCAACATTGGCTTCATCAGCAAGATCATTGTGAGATACCTAGATAACCACAAGACAATAAATAAAGTTATAAACAAAAATGAAAAGAGATGAGAAAATCAGTACAGAAATGAATACTACACATTCCCATTTAAAGTGCCACGCCATGAATTTGGTATTGGTGTAAAACTCTAAACCTTCGGTGATTCTCAAAAGAACAAATAACCCTTTGTTTATCAAAATAAAAAAGACCCCTGACAAAGTCTAATTATACATGAAAGACACCTAACACACACAGACTAGTGAAATCCGTATTTTTTATGATTTTTAAAAGCTTTCATTAAACGACAAAAACTTGAGACCCCTAGTCTTCCTCAATACAAATAACCCTATATGTTGGTGACATTATCCAAATGTAATAATTATTTTACAAAAAAGAGGGACCATTATAAAGCTCCGTAGTTAGGCCGGCAATGTGGCAATTGAGTGAAGAAAATTGAAAAATAACTTGTGTTTACGTACAACTTGGTGAAAACTAGCAACGTATCCATTTATAATCGAGAAAAGCTCATTTGTAATTTCTATAGATTCAAAGTTTCAAAGAATTAATCAATTTTTTTTTTTTTTTTTAATCTTTTAAGAAAACTATTAATTCAGCATGAATGACTTTGTCTTGAAAAAAATCAATCTGACTCAACTTAATAATTTACCTTAATACAATATTTTACTATTCATAAAAATCATATCAATATAGGTGCACGGGATGAAATAAATTAAACTTTTATGAATTCTTCCAAGGTTTGTTCGACATATTCTAAGAACATAAGATAAAAAAAAGTTACCAAGTATTTTTACACTCAAAAATAATTTTAAAAAAGATAACATAAGCAAGAGTATCGTATTTTCATATATTCAGGAGTTTAAAATTATATTTTTTATCTTATTTTATTGATTTTTGCATCATCAATTACCATTTAGCCTACAACTGCTCAACTGTAACGGAAATTTCATTAGCATTTGATTAACTTCTTTTTTTTTTTTGCTTCAGAAAAAAAGGTGGAGTATTTGTATTTTCAGGGAATGACAAGGGATTTAGAGTTATTATACTTTCGTAGACAATTGATAACAGATGATGTAAGTGAATTCTAGAGTGAAACTTTAAGAACATTTTAATGGTTTAAGATTATAAACCAGATAATACCACACATGTATAAAATGTTCTTGTATCTAAGATTTAATGGTGGTCATCTCCACAGATTGTGTTTGAATTAAAACATAACAGCTGTGTCTGATCAACATACTACAACACTAATCAATAAATCTAGGGCTACCTACATATCTAAAAGGATGAAAATTTATAAAACCCTCAACTGAATTGAACAAATAAAGTCAAAATCCCATTCCAACTTCACAAATAAACTGATAGTTGCGTATGAATCATGTCAAAGATACTCCAAGCATGCATATTTGCTACATAATTATAATGTAGCCAGGTTTCACCTAAATCATACCAATAGCTACATGGCCCATGAGCAGAGTAGAATAAATGCATTGTCACCTTTGGGTTCTACAGGCTATTATGGGTTCAAGCTTTGGCTCAAACAAGCAACTTGAGGGCCAGCCTAGTGACAAACTGAGTTGGGTTAACTAAGTTATAACCTGAGAAACAGCATACGAGTGTCCTTCTATGCCAATGGGAAGCTTTAATTATAGAGAAATTACCTCTGGAAGACACCTTCGTCATATGTCATCACGAAGAAAGCCAATTCAAGTCACAGAAAGTGTCGGCTCTTATTTCATTATGAATTCCCGATTTACAATTTCATGTGATGTAACATTGGGAGCAGACACACTTCCTTCAAGCTTTCTCTGGCCGAAGAGCAATTTGGATCTTTAACTGTATTTCACTGCATAAGAAACTTGCCCGAGTTAACAAAATAAAATAAATTGCCGCACAAATTCTCATATTTGCACTGGCAGATCAAAGTGTTAAACAAACTAAAAAGAGATAATGAAAATAATTCATGCAAATAACTAAGAGTATGAAATAAAAATGCGGACATAAAACATGTAAAAAAAGGAGCTATTTTGCAAGTTATTAAGTTCAACAAGTACTCTAAGACTAGTGACCAAATGAAGAAACTAAACATGCTTATGAACTTGGTGGAGAGACAAGCCTCTTGATCTAAGGTGACCACACACTACACAACAATACATATAACAAATAAGACTGTATTAAAAGTAGGAAAAAACCTGAAATCATAAGCTTAGAGGGAAAGTATGTCCTCAACAGCAGAACAGAAGAGATGGAGGAAGTCATAAACATGACCAGAAAAACTAAGAGAGTAAACAGATCAACATCTTTTAAGAAATGAGATAGAAATTGTGCACAAATGCAGAATGAGAAAGGGAGGAAGATTCACGCTGCATCAGGTGCACAACCTGGTCTTTGGTCTGGTTCACTGCAAAGTCTTTAACATTTTTTATTGAGCTACGTGTTTTCGCTATCAATTTTTCAAAGGAAGTCAATTTTAGGCGAGAAAAATCTTCTCTGCATGCTGGAACGGGGCAAGAATCATCCCTTGTCCACAGCTTTAACAGTAGCTTCCAAACTGCAAAGTGACAATTGAAAGAGAAAAAAAACTAAATTCTAATAGGAAACATCTATGCTACTGTGTGTGAGTAAGAAGAGTCAATATGTATAGATAGATACTACCATTTATCAGGGAATAGGTCATCACCAATCCCAGAAACGTGAAGATAATAATCAGAATCCAATTCCCATAGAGCAGGTTTCCCTTCCTGTGGTTTAAAATAACCCAAAAATCTGGTAAAACCAACAAAACATAATAGTTTCAGAACGTAAACAAGCTGACGTAAACTTCAAAACCAATTTATTTACAGCCAGAGCATTGTGCACTATCTTTTCAGATAATTACTAAGCCTTTAGGAATAAAACTTTTAAGGATAAGGGAAAAGCAATTTAAGCTTTATGGAATAAAACTTTTAAGGATAAGGGAAAAGCAATTGAAATGTAAAATTAAAAATAAAATATGACAGGTAGAAATAAGTACAAATTATTGCATCTTGCTTTTCACATCGGTGTCGCTTGATAGACTAAGAAAATTCTCTAGATTGGGTAGTAGCTCTCCACTTCCCTGCCTGAGAAGAAGGATGTATTGTACTTAGTCCAAAAAAGAAGACACAACTAGATGTGCAAATTCAATGGCCAATAAATGCTATAAAATATAGCATGTCAGAGATAATCTGATGAGACAAACAATACCTGATATAGGAGGAAAAAAAATAGAGGATTGAGGGACTCAGGTCAGGCTTTGAGCGTGAGGAGGGTGGTTTGGTTTATGGAAAGTGACAAGTGGCAAACCTGAGTGGTTGAGAGTTGAATCAGTTACAACAATAGAACAGAAGAATAAAAGGCAGCGGGAAGGACTGTGGAGCAGCAAATTTTGTAGAGGGAAGGGATTTGGGAGATGCTGCTCTCGAAGTCCAGTGGGTTCTTATTGTTGGCAGACTCATCCGGATGAGTGTTTTTTTTGATTAAGATTATTGCTTTATTTGAGTTGTAAAGAATTGTTATCTTAATAGAATTTACTTTGATCTGTCATTGAGTACAATTATCAAATCTGTCCAGCATTTTGTGTTCCATTGAGAGTAGTATATTTGGTTAGAATTGGTTGACTGAAAATTCTGGGTTGATAACCAGCAGAATTGAAATAATCTGGGAAGTGTCTGTGAGTTAAGCGTGAAGAGGTAGGCCATATCATAATCATCAGAATTGTGAGCAGCAGAGCCACCATATGTTGTGAAGAGGATCCCCCATAAGAGCTGGAGCTATGCTGCTATTAGGGTCAACTTTTGGCATGTCTGTCAAACCCATTGCATGAAGCTGGCGGCCCAAAGCAGCAAGCCCATAAGCATACTAGGCAACATCATGGTTGTCTTTTCTATTTTGTTGGCCAAAATCCGCACCTCTTTCTCAATTAATCGTAGAACTTAAATTCTCACCACTACTTGCAAGCCTTGCAAGGTCCCCTGAACTGGCACGCAACTCTCTTAGAGAAGCATCTCTGCAAGAAACAGACGCAAAAAGAAAAACAACGTTAGAATTTTGAAAATCATAATACGTGTCTTGTCTAGGCACCTAATAAAGTTCTACGCTGAGATAGAAAACCAAACACAACCTCAAAGAATAGGCCCCCAAAAACCATGTATTTCTGCACCTGTAACAGTCTACATAGCGTCTCCAGAATAGAGTGCCAATAACAGAAAATAAAAATGTTCATATATTTAAGCACCTGTAACTGTCAACATAGTGTCTCTATATAACACAGTGTCTCTATATATTTAACTCCGGTTTTGAAAAAAAAAAAAAAAAAAGAGAACTCCAAGAGTATATATAACCATCATGTTGTTTAAAGAGTAGAGTGCCAATAACAGAAAATGAATATGTCGTCCGCATACGATACCTACACTTAATCAACATGTCAATATTATCAAGTAGAAGTGAAAGAAAAAAGGAACGTGTATAGAATTTGTAATATTTTGTGAGGAAAGAAATAAAATTAATTTTATGGCTTCTATAAAATAATTGAAAAATGTTATCCTTACAAAGACCCATACAAAGAGGGTTACAAGATGACATTATCCAACAGAAAAAAATAAAGAAAAAACGAAAAAAGAGAGAGAGAGAGAAAGAGAAATCATGAAAATCAAGGGTGGGGATTGTCTTTGTATACCCCTTTTGCATGTGCCTTTGTAAAACTAATATTGCTCAAAAGAATTTAATGTATTCTCAAGAGGAAGTACTCAGTCAAAACTTCAAGAGTGCTAAGCTGCTTCTCCCAGGATTTTGAGAATACAACTTCTTTAAGAAAATTTTGCCCTTCCCAATCCATATTTACTTAGAAACTTCTTACTTAGAATTGTTTTCTCCATGGTTGTAGTCAGTCCATCTATAACTAATGTGAAAAGAAATGAGAAAAGCCATCTCCTCCCATTATTCCCCCTTTGTCTCCCATTTATAGATATACAAAAGCCATAATCCAACGTCCCCATTTGTAGTCAATCCATCTACAACTAATGTGAAAACAAATAAGAAAAGCCATCTACTCCTTATTCCCCCCTAGCCTCCCATTTATAGATATAGAAAAGCCATAATTCAACCTCCCCAGCTCCCCCTCACAAAGAACAAAGTCCATCAAACCCCAATCTAAATGCTAAGAAAACTTTTCAAAATCTATTTAACCACCATCCCTTCTAGCTTTTTCTTTCCTACATTACTCAACTTCATTGGCCACCAACGCAACATAAAAATATTTGTGTGCCCTTGGCAAAGGCTCATTGTGCAGTGGAGGCTTAGCACTTCTTTCTTTCAGTCTATTAGGCAATTGAAACAAGAATTAGTAGCCTATGATGGATTAAATACAACAACCACCCTAAAGTTTCACAAACTGAAAGCTAGACACTAACTTTAGGAGTATTATACAAAATCACCCTTAAAGTTTGAAAATTATTCAAAAACCACCCCTATTGACAGAATCTTTTAGTCTACCATTAACAAACTATGAAATATCACTTATACCCTTATTTTTATATCTTACTTAAAAACAATTAGATAAAAATCCCCAAAACACCCTACTAAAAATATCACAAACTTTGTGGTGTCTTTCATAATATCCAAAAAAAAAAAAATTTCTATTTTCCTCTCCCCCATCTTTTTCTCTTTTTTTCAAATTCCTAAATCCTTCCAAATGACAAATGGTGACAAGGCCAACGGTGTCCATGCCAATGGTGGACGAATTAGTAGTCCAGTGTGACTGCACACAAACTTAGTGACACCCCGTATGGTGCATCATGGTCTCATGTTGTTGCCTGCTATGGCCTCGTCACAACCTCAAGTTACTACAAGTGATGGCCATGTAACGACCTTAAGCTACAACCAACTTGGGCCGCATCGCGCATTATGCAGCAACTACCACCACCATTGCCCACATTTCAGACAACTAACACCAACGACTTTCAAAATTTTTTTTTTTTAATTTTTTTTTGTTGTCAGATTTTGATTTGGGCGTTTATACATGTGCTATGAAGTGGGTTTTTCTATGTTTTTGCCTATCATCTGGTGCCAAATAAAGAAAAGAGTTGCCTTTACTATCCAAGAAGTCAGGACTATGTTTATTCTGCCTTTGAAATCAATATTCTGCTTACATGCATGGAAAGGATTTTTTGGGAAAATTGCTTGAGGATGTGATAATCCGTAAATTATACAGTTCTATTTGATCTTTTTGTCGGATTTCAGGTACTTTCTAGTGCATTTTGACCTGAATTGGTGCTTAATTCTTTACTTTTCGTGTTTCAGGTTAAAATGGACTTTTTGAGCGAATAAAGACAAAATTGGATAGTTTTGACTCAGAATTGAGCGGATTTCAGAAGATAGGAGAGTTCCGGAGCAGGACAACGCTGATGAAGCTTGTTTCCAAGGTAGAGAGCCGAATATCGAAGAATCGAACGAAGAGGAAGCGAGTGGCAGTTCTGTAAATTTCAGAACTTTTGAACGAGCTTCGCCCGGCGAAGAAATTGTCTTCGCGCGGCGAAGTTAGGCAGAGACGATTGGAATTTTTCATTCTTCGCCGCGGCGACAGTCAAATTATTCAGTTTTGTAAACGCACAGTTTCGTGTGTGCGTGTTTTTGGCTGGGTTTGGACTAAGTATAAAAGAAAAACTTAACTTTTTGCGAAGAGAGCTTGCGCTGTTAGGTTTAGCCGTCTTTTACATTTTCCTTAGAGAAAAAGCTTGAGTTTTTCGGATTGTAAAAGGGAAGATTCAGATTTTGACTAGAAGATTCATCTTTTGGGGAGATTTCTTATCTTTCATCTCAGTTTCATTATGTTAACTTGTTTATTTCTATTTTTCGTTTTTTGTATTGTTAATTTGGCTATGAACTAATCTTCTATGGGTTAGGGTTTTGATTGTATTTGGGATTTGAAATGGGTTAAGTATTTGATTGTGTTATTTCCATGTGAATAAGCTTTGGTTGTGTGTTACTCTGGAATTAAATGCTGTATGTGATGAACATGATGAGATTGAGAAATAATTCATGTTAAGCTTCTTGGGTAATCACCATTTTAGTATTGGATGCTAGAGATAGATTCAAGAATTAATGAAATCAAATTAGGATTCTTGTGCTTAATGAATTTAGAATTATTAACCTTCAAATTGTTGGGTGCGGAATGTTAATAAGGATGAATAGGCAAACATAGCCCGAGAGGGTATGTTAACATATTAGTGAATCCGATTTACAACCATTGCGCATGAATGTGAAAATAGTGTAACTCTTCGGTTTAACCCATAAAAGTCCAAACGAAGTCAAAACCCTACCCGTTTTACTAGAATTGATATTCTATGTGTCGTTTTATTTTCTTAGTTAAGATTTAATTCTCTATTTACTTTCATTTTTGTTTTCTTTTTCATTACAAATTAATCCCACCAATCCAAAGAATTCGATTTCTTCAACTTGATAACGTAGGAAACTTAGTGCTTTGCTATAGTCCTCGTGGGAACGATATCCTACCCATCACTCTATTACTTTATGCGACTAGTGCACTTGCTATTCTTTGCATGTTTTAGTAAACACGCATCAGGATGGATAGAAGGTTTTGCAGGAAATAATAGGTAATGGGGAAAGATTTAAATACCAAAACTCTTAAAGAAGACTACAGATGTTCAAACTATTTATCAAAAGTATCTAAAAACTAGAGCACAATTTAATACCTTCCAGTTCGACTACGTTGGTTGGTTTTCCTCTTAACGATGCTTGGTTTACCACCATAGAAAAAACCAGTCAAGTCAAGTGCTTCACTTGCCGCGCCACCCAAAACAGATACAACATTGGCAGACTTGCTAGAAATCAGCAAAGAAAAACAAAGAAAGGAAAAAAAAAGGTTAGCTGACCTGAAATGCAGCTTCTTTCTTGTGTTAGATTGGATGATGATTACTTTGTGAGATTAAATACATGATTACCTCTTTGCAAATTATGGAAGTCCCAGTTTATAAATCGAACTTGTGTTAAGATACCCAACTGCATCTGCAAACTCACGCCTTAGCATCATTTCCCGCAGCCTTTTCTCAACGGTCTGCATTTTGATATGTAAATGAGCTCCAAAAAAGTATTTAAATGTGGAGAAATGATTTAATAAGTAACTAATATGTAAAGGCTGACAAAGAAAAAAGAGAAAATGTTACGTTACAATGTCTTTCCACATTTATGTGCTCTTAAAAACAACTATTCGGATGGGGGGAGAACCCTCATAGTGAAGTTGCGGTTAATGAAATAAATAAGAACTGGAACAAACAAAAATGAAGACATAATATAATTACAAAGAATATATGTCAAGCTTTCTTACCTTTCCTAAGGTTTGGCCCAATTTTAAAGTAGGGTTTTCTTTTTTTTTTCTTTTCAACAAAGACCTCCATATGAAGGTTTCTGGTGGTATTATACAATTGTGTGTATTGGCCGTTCTCATATATTTAATTGGGAAGAAATAAAAAGATTTTATCATGATGCTTGGATTAATGAGATAAGTCAAGCTTTCTTGCTAAGACTTCATTTATATCTTTGAAAACTGAAACCTACAACAACAAAGAAAGAGCACCTTATCTTGTTAAAATCCAGATTTCAAGCATCACTAAGTTCTATTTCTTTCCGATCATTATACAACAAATGCAGGTGGGAACAAGGGATGCACGAAAATCCTGAAGCAACTCAATCAATGCTTCCAAAAAAAAAAAAGAAAGAAAATAGGCAGGGGCTTATCGCAAGGGTAGATTGAAGTACTACTACAGAGATTGAATCATTCATGCAACCCAGCAAAAGGAATTAAGCTTCTGATAAGAGAAGGAGAAAAAATAACAAGATAGATATAAAAGAACTAATGAGATAGAGAGAAATTAGATATTTAGAAGAGGAACTAGCAAGAGATTCCAGGAAACAATACTCAATTATCAATCTCATTATTAATCATCAACTCTCTTATATTCCAACAAAAATAAGCCTTATTTATAGGCTAAAGAACCAAATCCAATTCTAATCCTAATACGGCAATGAACTGTGGAATATTCTAATCCTAATTAAGCAAAGAAACAATGAAATAAAAGACTGAAATAACTAAGACACTCAATCCTAAAATATAGAAAGATAAGGAACTAAATATCCCTTTGCATCCTATATGTTCTACATCAGCTTCCTTGTTGAGAAGGTTGGCTTGGTATTTAGGGGCTTCCAAGTTCTAGTTCATCCACATGAAAATGAGGTATTTGAGAAAATGGCAAATGTTGTGGAGAATTGGTTGTGGTAAATAGTCAAAACGAACCATTTCGTTCTATTTAAAGCAGAAATTAAGTAAGAGAATCTAGATTTATATCAGCATTCTATGACATTGAAGATATCTGGTTTAAATGGAAAGAGACAAGCTGATTGACAATGATATTAGCCACCATATATAAGGGTCTTAGTTGTTTTGCTATCTAGCCTTAGCTCTGATAGATTATTGAGAATAAAGAAAACTTCCCCATTCAAATTTTCTCTTCTCACTTCTCTAATTCCTCCCCTTGCTTTTTCTATTCCATGATCTTCATAGGTTTCTTATTTTCTTCCTCAAATTTTCTCTCCTGACTTCTGTTCCTCCCCTTTCTTTTTCTCTTTCACGATCCTCATATGTTCCCTATTGTAACGCCAGAGGGTTTATGTGGACAGTTTGTCCTTGGTATTAGGAAAATTTGTTAATTCTTGTGTAAAATCTCCTTTACATAATTCAACTATGCTTTGTTTCATAGCATATAACAAAAGATCATTTATAAAACAGAAAAGAAGCAATTACCACACAAGTAACCTACAATAGCAAGTCACAGAAAGCAATAAAAGTTCCTCTACTTTTTATATAACGGAACTGGAAAACTGTTGTCAGATGATTTCTTTAGGTTTTGGCCATTTTATTGGTGGTAATGAATTGGAAAACTTGACTACGAATGGCCATTCTCATAACTTTACTGTTTTTCACACCATGATCTGAAAAAGGAAAAAAAAAAGTAATGGCAAGAGGAGTGCATCACTATAAAATTAAAAATTAAAAAAAAAAAAAAGCAAAAAAATAAACTCAAGCAACTATTTCATTTCACGCATAAACATCCTGAAAAAGGTAAAACTTCTAGAAAATAAACAATTATTCATTTTCTCATACAACATATAGATAACCAGGCATGAGAACCAATTCTGGCTCTAAATTAAAAAGACGAATTCAACTAGTAAAGATCACAGTAGTCGAGAAAGGAGAAATAAGTAAAATAAAAAATAAAAAAATTCTTTTAAAGAATATATCCACGACTTTAAATTGCCTAGGTCCATAAAAATTCAATTAAAATTCATTTTAACCCAATCAATTATGGCCAAATAAATGAAAAATACACCAAGTGGAAAATACCTGAGTTCGATTTTCCAATGCGCCACATCTGATTGAATAGAAACATGAGGAAGATAATCAATTGGGTTCATCTATACTGTATATTGCATGACCGCATATACATCCAATTTGCCTTCGCTTGGTAACCAAAATCAAATAATATGACTCCAAAAACTTAATGCAACCTTTACAAAATGAACAAAAAAAACTCAATTATATACTGAAATGTACAGAAATAATAATATAATAGTAATAATATAAATAATAAGGTCTTTAACACCCCACCACCCCAAAAAAAAAAGACCTCTTGTTCCTGTCACTCCCAATTAAATTGAAGCAAGTTTTTGATTTCCTGAGGGGGAATAAACCACCGGATCCTCGTTGATATTTAGATCAGACGGCTCTGATCGATCAATTTTCAACACTCGAAAAAACCTCTTGTTCCTGTCACTCCCAATTAAATTGAAGTAAGTTTTTTATTTCCTGAGGGGAATATACCACCGGATCCTCGCTGATATTTAGATCAGACGGCTCTGATCGATCAATTTTCAACACTCGAAAAAACCTCTTGTTCCTGTCACTCCCAATTAAATAGAACCTCTGCTCGAAAACACCCAAACTCAATTCAGTTGAATAGCCCTTCGTTTATCAATTATTTGAAAATTACAGTTAAAAAAAAAAAACCCTCACCGCTCTGGTCTCCTAAAGCTTGAACTTCTCAAGGGAGTAGGAATTGGGGTCTATCTCGGGGTGGATTTTTGCGGAAGAGGAAGCATATGCAGGCAAATGAGATTTCGCCATTGAAATAAGCTTCATACTGATCTTGTCGGGTACAGATTTTGTTTATAGGATTCCAATTCCATGGTGGAGGGATTTCAACGGTCGGGTTAATTACATTTTGAAGTCCGGTCACACTTAATTACATTTTAAAGTTAGATCAAATTCCCTTTCCCACCCTAGGTTTGGAAAATCTATTTCCCATCCCTAATTTCGGAACAATCTGTTCCACCCAATTTTTAAATTTCAAATATTATGCTTAACCGTCAAAGCGTATATACATCTTCTTATGCAATATATACAAACTTGAATTAAAAAAAAAACTTAAATCAACCATAATCTCTCTCATTATTTTTTAAATTAGAAAATTAATCCAAAAACAGATGTTTAAAAAAAAAAAAATTTGAAAGTTTATATATTCTTTTTTGGTATCTATGAGTATTCGGCCAGACTAGTTTGCGCATACCTTTTAAGTAATACACTTAAAAGTCTCAAGCGAACCGTCAAACTATTTAGAGGTAATTATGAAAATTTAATATTGATGGTGTGAAAGTTTGATTTTGTATCATCCAAAAAACATTTTTATCATAAATAGAACACAAATTTAGAAGAGATAATGAGAAGACATTTCAAAATCTATTACTTTAACCGAAATTTTTTAAATGATTTTAATATATATATATAGATGATTTAATCGTTTCAAAATTAAAAGTCTACTTTACCCCTTTCCATGACTTACCAACTTAAAAAATATTTTTTTATATTCCTTCTTTTTATTAATCAAAAAATATATATATCTAAAATACCGGCATTTTTATTTTGTCTCAAACTAAAATTACTTAAAGGTTTTATAAAAGATCTAGTCTTTGTTTGTCTCATAATACAAATTTCTAACTGTTTGACTACAATAAAATTTGTCTTAAATAATTTTTTTTTTTTTTAATAATCGAGGTGTCCGGACTAATTTTCACGCATCTCAACTAATTTTCAGGATTTATTAAACACTTTATAATTTTTAAATAATTATTGCGGACTATCTAGTTATGTCCTTTTTTTTTAAATGGCTAGCTTTAATAAATTTTTAATGTCTTAACTAAAATATAATTATTTCTAAAGTTGATAGAGCAATATTTCAACATCTATTATTTATTTAATCATGTTTTAATTATTTCATTCATACTAATCTCATTTCTTATAATTATCATTTATTATTTAGCCATTTTATCTCTTTAAAAACACAATTATGATATGTTTTATTATATCTAAAAATCAACTAAATGTGTAACCTTACTTGGGATAGCATAATTGTAAGTTCAAGTAGGGGTGAGCACGGATAGCGAGTAGAACCAGAATTGGAACCGATAATATGTGGGTAGGTTCCGATTCCATTTTTTTAAAACCAACACTGTGCGATTCCAGTTCCTAATCGGAACCGAAACTTGGGAAAAGAACTTGAAGCAGGTACCCGGTCTGGAACCTGCTTAGAACCGAGGGCGAGTACTCAGTTTGGAACCTGCTTAGAACTGAAGGCGGGTACCTGGATTGTAACCTGTTTTAGAACATCGACTGAAAAAATAACTATGAAGAATGGGGGGTCTACCGTAATTTTAAATATAAAAAAAAAATTAAAAATGGAAAAAATTAAATTTTGACAATAACCTAATTAAAATTATATATACAATTATACATATAAACTACAACATATAAAAAACTTTAATATATTATAATAACCTAATTAAATATATACACATATATAGTAATATATACTTCACTATATATATATATAATAATATATTAAAAATTTTATATATATAAAACTTTAATATATTATAATATTAAAGTTTTGGTTAATTATTTGATTAATTAAGTGTATAATTGAAATTAGAATCAAATTAAAAGTGATTTAATGTTATTAAAAAAAATTATTTTTGAACAAAATAGTATATTTGATTGAATAATAATATAATATTTAATTATTTACTTCAATTATCAAGTTCTAAGTATATCTATAATAAATTAGTAATTAGTTAATTATATATGATAAATGGACAAACATTAGTATATTAATAGTTAAATGATTACTTAATTAATTATAACATTAAATTATAAATATTAGTAATCTATTACATTAAAAATTTAGTGCATTACTTAATTAAATGATTAGAAATTTAATTAATTATGATATTATATTATAAATTTATTGTATGATTACTTAATTAATTATAACATTACATAAGTAAATGATTAATTAATTAATTAATTATAACATTATATTATAAACATTAGTAATTTATTACATTAGTACAATGTTTAATTAAATGATTAGAAATTTAATTAATTATAACAGTAGATTATAGATTTATAGTATGATTACTTAATTAATCATAACATTACATTATAGTTAAATGATTACTTAATTAATCATAACATTACATTATAGTTAAATGATTATTTAATTAATTATAAATTTATAACAGTGATTTATTATATTAATATATTACTGAATTAAATGATTAGAATTTTAGTACAATATTTATGAGTCACATTAGACATAAATGAATAAGTAATCAAAAGTTGAAAACTACTAAATGCAGGTTTTTTTAATTTGTTAGGCGTATATTTGTAAACTTTTAAAGTATTTTTGTTATTTTTTAAACTAATAGTGAGATAACAATTTTTTACAATGTACCCACGTAAGGAACCAGAACCTATATTTCAGGTTTCGGTTCCTTGAATTTAAGAACCAAAACCGACAGGTTCTAGTTTCGATTCCCTTTTCTAGGAACCTGTACTATGCGGTTTTTGTTTTGATTCTTTGAAAATTGCAGGGTATCGGGAACTACTCATCCCGAAGTTTAAGGTTGATTTGGTAGATTTTGATATTTATAATTGAGTGAAAGATTTAAGAAATTTATTAACCTGGTAAATAATATGAGGGGGTAAAATAGATTTTTAATTTTAAAATTGGATGAAAGTTTAAAATATCACTAAGGATGTGAGTGTATTTATATTTTTATATTAAAGTAGATGAATTAGATATTAACTGATCCAAAAAAGGGTAAAGTACACCCGACAACAGCTCTGTTTCATAAATTTTTTAGAATAACATTTTTTGAAAGTATAAAAGGATTTTGAGAAAGTTTTGGGTATAATTATGAATAGCTTTTTATAAAAATATTTATTATTTTAACTTCTTACGTTTATTAATTTAACTAAACACTTCACTATAAAAGTTTATAAATTGATAAAAACTTTGCCTCCCATCCACCCATATATTGTCGGCAATGGACTTCAACGCTTGCATTTGAACGCAAGATGAACCTAAACTTAAAACATGTTTCAACTTCAACGCTTGCATCTGAATGCGACAATTTTCTCCTTTACAATTCCAAACCATAACATTCCACTCTTCCCTTGAAACCTCTCACACTCATCTTCTTCAGGTCTTTTTTTTTTTTTTTTTAATTGGTTAATTGCATATCGCAATTGTATTTTAAGGATATTGCTCTATTTTTTTTTTTTTTTATTTTTATTCTATTTTATTTTATGATATTGCTCTTATGTATTTCTGGGTATAAGCTTTAAACCTCAATCCAGTATCATTTGTATTTATATTAGCTTTGATATGATTTGGGTATATTTTGTTTCTTTTTTATTATTTGAAGTATAAATTAGGAGCTCAAGACATTTGGTGAACAAATCTATGTCGGAGAAGTTTTCGGTTCTTTTGATAAGGTACTTTTGATTTATGATTTTACGTTATTTATGTATGCATACTGATGTTAAATTTCTTGTGTCGTGTTTGTATAATTTGGTAATAGTTTGTAGATAAATTTTAATCAACTTACGTCATCAGTTTTTTGTTAAAATTTTAATACTTTTAGAGTGCAATTTGTTTTCAGTGCAATTGTAAGAGATCAATGGTGACAAGAAGGAAAAACAGGTGTGACCTGTTTTCTACTGGCCCATTAAACATCCATTTTAAAGAAATTATGGGAATGGAGTTGTGTGAGGTGACATCAATGGTAGTTTGCTGAAAAAATTGATTTTCAGACATGGGGAGTAAAGAAGATTGTGGTGAAACTTGGGACCGATTTGAAACAAAACCTTTATATCTGTTTTAAGTGATAATAAATTTTATGGGGAGAGTGAAATTGTTCCAGTTCTTAACTTTAATTGGGTTCTAGTTTTCAGCCGCTGGTATCTGACCTGTTTTGTCTTGATGAGATATTTCCTATTGTTTTGTTTTAATATCCAAATGAGGAGAAAGCTGGTCCTGAGTTGCGACGAGGGTTGTTAGAAAATGGTTTAAAAAATGCAACAAATTGATGTAGTGGCATTGTGATGAGACTAACAATACCTTGGCATATAGGAGGAAAAATAAGGGCGCAAACAGAAGATTGAAGGACTCGGGTCAGGCTTTGAGCGTGATGGAGGGTGGTTTTGGGTTTATGGGAAAGTGACAAGTGGCAAATGCTGAGTGGTTGGGGAGCTAAATTCAGTTACAACAATAGAGCACGAAGAATAAAAGGCAGCGGAAAGGATATGTGGAGGAGCGAATTTTGTAGAGGGAAGGGATTTGGGGAGATGCTGGCTCTCGAAGTCCAGTGGGTTCTTATTGTTGGCAGACTCATCCTGGATGAGCTGTTTTTCTAATTTAATTGATTATTGTTTTATTTGAGTTGTAAAGAATTGTTATCTTAATAGAATTTACTTTGATCTGTCATTGAGTACAATTATCAAATCTGTCCAGCATTGTTGTGTGCCATTGAGAGTAGTATTGTGGTTAGAATTGGTTGACTGAAAATTCTGGGTTGATAACTAGCAAAATTGAAATAATCTGGGAAGTGTCTATGAGTTAAGCGTGACAGAGGTAGGCTAAGTTTCTATCAAAGTGGTATCAGAGTAAGGTTATGGTTGGTACAAGAATGGAGAACAAGGTTGATAAGATTGAAAGTGAACTGGGTACGATCAGAGAGTGTTTGGTTGAGATGCAGGCATGGATGAGACGAAAAGATATAGAAGAAGCTGGAAAGGGAGAAGGGAGTGGATCAGCTGGAGTTAATGGGGAAAACGACCAAAACCAAGGGGAGGCAGATGACAATCACAACCACCGTGAGTGAGGAACACCGAAGTATGGTGGCCGAAAATTGGATATACCAATCTTTACAGGAGACGATCCATATGGGTGGCTTTTCAGAATCGAGAGATACTTTGGCGTGTACAGAATCTAGGAGGAAGAGGGTCGATTAAACACTGTTGCGGTTTGCATGGAAGGTGATGTTGTTAATTGGTTTCAATGGATGGAAATTTGAGCTCCTATGACGTCGTGGGCCACTTTCAAACTTTTTCCCTTATTCATAGGTTTAGTAGGTCTCAAGAGGAAGGACCTTATGAGGCGTTAATGGCAATTAAACAGACAGGAACTGTGGAGGAGTATCGCAAAAAATTTGAAGCAACATCTGCCCCTCTTCGTGAGGTTAAGGAAGATGTTTTGTGAGCTGCATTCATCAATGGGCTTAAGCCCGAAATTAAAGCTGAAGTAAGATTGAGGAGGCCTGAAACATTGGTCCAATTAATTGAATTAGCCCAAAGGATTGAAGACAAAGATTGGGCCTTAGAGGAAATTAAAAATGGAATGAATAGAGTGACAGGTTTTGGGCAAATAAAAGTCAAAACTCTTTTAGTGGAGTGGGGTCAGGTCGTCAGATTGGGTCCAATAGCCAAGGATTCAAATATAATAATAATTTCCAACCTTCATTCACAAGTATACCCAGATCTAATAACCTCCATGACCAGCAACGACGATTTCCAACTCCAAATACTAACCCAAACAACAGCCAACGAAGTAGCAGCTCCATCGTTAATTAGCCCATAAAGCAGAATCTCCCCATTCACAGAGAGTTTCCCTTTAAACACATGACTGAGAACGAGATCCAGAAGAAAAGAGAGAGAGGCTTATGCTTTAGGTGTGATGCAAAATTTTTTCCTGGTCATCGTTGTGGAGACAGACAATTTCAAGTCATCCTTGTGGAAGAAGAAGAGGAAGAAACTCAGCTTGTTAAAGGGGAAGAGATGAACGAGGAAGCTGAGGAAGCTAACCAGGAGGATGTGGAGTTGTCACTCAGTTCTGTCGTGGGAATCAATGGGCCAAGAACCATGAAATTGAAGGGGAAAATTCGGGATACAGAGTTGATTGTTTTGATTGATAGTGGAGCGTCTCATAATTTCATTAGTAGAGGAGCAGTGGAGAAATTAAAAATTCCTATTACTGGAACACAGTCGTTTGGAGTGAGGGTAGGGGATGGTTACCGGGTGAGAAGTGAAGGTGAATGCCGAGGAGTCTGTATTGATCTTCAGGGAGTGACTGCAGTGTTGGATTTCTTCCCATTTGATATGAACAGTTCGGATGTGGTGTTAGGAATGGCCTGGTTAGAAACGTTGGGAGAAACCATGATAGATTGGAAAAATCAGGTAATGAGATTCAAGGAGAAAAGTAAGACGGTGACACTCTGTGGGGACCCAGCTCTGAGCAAGACATTGGTCTCTCTGAAGGCAATGTTGAAGACAATTCAAAAGGAAAGGCAGGGCTATTCAGTAGAATTCGGATCTTTGCAAAAACAGCCAGAAAATGGGGACGATGTGGACAGTTGATTGAGAGAAATTTTGGATCAGTTCCAAGGGGTTTTTAAACCTTTAACCGGCCTACCTCCCATTAGGAACCATGAACACACCATTCGGCTTTTACCCAACGCACAACCACCAAACATCCGACCTTACCGCTATCCCTACTACCAAAAAAAATGAGATTGAGAGAATTGTCAGAGAAATGTTAGCCTCCGGCATTATCAAACCAAGCATCAACCCATTCTCTAGTCCCGTGTTATTAGGCAAGAAGAAAGATGGTGGATGGAGATTCAGTGTCAATTATCGAGCGGTAAACAAAATCACAGTCCCGGACAAATTCCCAATACCAGTAGTGGATGAGTTATTTGATGAATTGGGGCGGGGGGTGGGCGGCGCTACAATCTTCTCCAAATTAGATTTGACGTCGGGGTACCACCAAATCAGAATGAGAGGAGAAGATACTCTGAAGACCGCCTTTTGAACCCATGAAGGCCATGATGAATTCCTAGTCATGCCCTTCGGTCTAACTAACGCACTGGCAACTTTCCAAGCTCTAATGAATGACATTTTTCGGCCATACTTGCGGTAGTTTATTCCAGTGTTTTTTTTGATGATATTCTAGTATACAGTGCGAATATGGATGATCACGTGCGACACTTAACAATCACCTTGCAGACAGTGTACAAGAATAGGTTAGTTGCCAACCACAAAAAATGTTTCTTTGGGCAGTGAGAACTCGAGTATTTAGGACACATCATTTCGTCAATCGGAGTAGCAGTTGACTCTTCCAAAATTGATAGCATTCTGCAATGGCCAGTTCCGAAAAATTTAAGAGCTCTCCGAGGATTCCTAGGCTTGACAGGGTATTATTGGAGATTTGTCAGTGGGTATGGTAAGATTGCACTTCCTCTAACTGCACTATTAAAGAAAGATGCGTTCAAATGGAACAGTGACGCACAGAGGGCCTTCGAAGAATTGAAACAGGTTATGACTTCAGTACCAGTTTTAGCTATGCACGATTTTTCTAAGGAATTCGTGATTGAGACAGATGCATATGGCCATGGGTTGGGGGCTGTTCTCATGCAAGAAAATAAACCCTTGGCATTCTTGAGCAAAGGGTTGTCGTTACAGTCTCGACTTAAGTCAGTTTATGAGAGGAAGCTTATGGCTGTGGTCATGGCAATCCAGAAGTGGAGACATTATTTATTGGGCAGACATTTCGTGATAAAGACAGATCAGAAGAGTTTACACTTCTTAAATGATCAGAGACTGTTGAGTGAGGATCAGCAAAAGTGGGTGATGAAATTGATGGGGCTTCGCTTTGAGATTCAATAAAAACCGGGTTAAGAGAATAAAGTAGCTGATGCACTTTCTAGAAGAATTGAGGTTGGGGAACTTAATGCTTTATCCATGAGTTGTTTTGCAGGTAGAGAAGACTTGGAAAATGCGATCCACCAAGATGCCAAGTTGAGGAAAATAGTGCAAGAACTACTGATTCACCCATCCAACCGACTGCCTTATAAACTGGTGAGGAACCAGTTGATGTACCGTGACAAGTTGGTTGTGCCACGCATGGGGGCGCATATTCAAATGTTGTTACAAGAGTTTCACTCGTCTCCCATGGGTGGTCACTCAGGTTTTTTTCGCACTTACAAACGCTTGGCCAATGTAGTGTATTGGGAGGGTATGAAAAAGGATATATGCACCTTTATTGAGGCATGTGAGGTTTGCCAAAGGAGTAAATATCAAGCTCTGAGTCCGGCTGGGCTGTTGCAACCGTTACCTATTCCAAATCAGGTGTGGGAAGACATTTCGATGGATTTTATCACGGGCTTACCAAGGGCTTTTCAAGTTGACACCATTTTGGTGGTGGTAGACCGTTTAACCAACTATAGCCACGTTCTCACCCTGAAACATCCATATACAGCTCGAGATGTTGCAAATTTATTCATTAAAGAGGTTGTTCGGCTGCATGGGTTCCCGTGTTCTATCGTCTCGGATCGCGATCGAGTGGTCATTAGTCATTTTTGGTGTGAGATGTTCAAGCAATCTGGAACCCAACTCTGTATGAGTTCAGCCTATCACCCGTAAATAGACGGTCAGTTGGAAGTAGTAAACCGCTGTTTGGAAATATATATTTGTTGCTTTGTTAGTGCTCAACCCTGATAATGGCCCAAATGGATTCCATGGGCAGAGTTTTGGTTTAATACTACGTTTAGCAGCTCAATTGGCATGACACCCTTTAAGGCATTGTATGGTCGAGACCCTCCAGTCATCCTGAAACATTCTGAACGTCCTTGTCATGTTGAAGAAGTCAACCGACAACTGCATGACTGCAATAATATCCTTCAAGAACTAAAAGATAATTTGGTCAAGGCTCAAAATTGGATGAAACAGTTTGTTATTGATCTACTTGGACTTGGAGCTGCTTTGGCCCTCACAGAGGTGGGAGTGGGACCTACCTCAGCTGCTGAATTGCCGTTGTTGGCCTCATCTTTGCAACTGAGTGAACCATCCAATGTCTTGTCCTTGTCCACCTGGGCCGTGCATGTCTCCAGTGTTGTTGAATGGTGAGGGTTTTCGTCTGTCACAATTGTGGCTATTATAATAATTGTGTTTTATTTTTTCTCATTATTGCTAAGTTTGATGAGTGAAAATTTGATAGAAAGCAGGTATCTCCTAGGCATGTTTGTGTGTGTTTTCTCTAGGTTTTACTTGGAAAATGAAATGCTAACCACAACTTAGCTATATAGCTTCATTATTATAACTTTGTTGTGTTGTACAGTTGTATGAATTTTCTCTTTATACCGATAATTAACATTCAGTATATTTTGGGGTTTGACTTTTGAGTTCTTCAACCATTTCAACCAAAAAAAGAAGCAGTATATATGCCCCAAAACGGTGTTGTAGCATGTTTTGTAAATGCCAAGTGGATTAATTAAGAAAACGATTATTCTATTTAGATTAGGAAAATGATTATTATTGGATCCAACCAAAATACATGATAATTTAATAATTTAAAAACTAATTATGTTTATACCATTTTTTAAAATTATATAAAAATTATATAAAAACTATTTTGTTAAATAATTTATTGTATTTCAAATATATTGTACTACTATTTTAAAGTTATTGTAATTTATCATAATGTCTACATTACTCATGACAAAATAACACTTTTAAAAATTATATAAGAACTATTTTGTTAAATAATTTATTGTATTTCAAATATATTGTAACACTATTTTAAAGCTATTGTAGTTTATCATAATGTCTATATTAGTCGTGACAAAATGCATTTGATAAAATTAATTTTATCATAATATAATATATTTCTTGTAGTGATTATCACAATTATACAAATTAAATTTGGATGACAATAATAAATATGATCCATAATTCTTTACATAAGATTTATAAGTTCTTAAAGTCCTTTCAATTGGACACATCCATCGAAATCCAGTTGCAATTGTCAAGGTTTTAAAAACATGGCCTTGACCGGTTGGTCGGTTCAACCGGTTGAATCGGGAAACGGTGATTAAGTGGAGTCGGTTCGACTAAAAAACTGGAAATATTAAATGATCCAGTTTGAACCGCGGTTGGACCGGATTTTTTGTTACGAACCACCGGTTCATCCCAGTAATTGAACATCTTCATTTTTATTTTTAGTTTTTATTTTTTTTATAACATAGAATGTCTAGCTAATGAATTCATAGAGAAGGGTGAACGTCAGAGTCCATGCGTAAAGCTCAAAGGGCTTAAATGAGCATGCACCATTCAAACGGCCATAACTTTTGATCCGAGAAGAGTTAAGAGTCTTATTAGGGTTGACTGTCTCCCTATATAAACTTATTTTTCGTTTTAGAGACCATTCAATGCATTATTCGGATTTTTCTTTAGCTTTCACATTTTAAGTTTCTGGATTGAGACTTGTTTATTAGTTTTAAAGGTGTGGTCGAGTGCTACCCTTGTCTATTCATGCTAACTCGCTACATCATTTTGTATGTCATGTTGACATTAGAATGACATCATCACGCGCATAAACCAGTTTGACCGACCAACCCGATGACCGAACCGGAGTCACTCCTTGGGTCGGGTTTTAAAACCTTGACAATTATCAATAGTCATGGCTGGATTCTAGCATGAGTAATATCAACATTCCATTTATACACTCTATTTCTATTACTCCATAATGTAAATTAGGTCTACTAATATGAAGATATACATTAGTGATTAATAAAAAAGGATAAAAACTATAAACCCACCACTCAATTGATATCTTAATAATATTATTAATATTATTTAGGTTTAGGTCAATATAATAAACCTACAATAAAACAAGATAAAACAATAAACCTGCCACTGATGAATTGATATCTTAGTATTATTATTATTTTTTAGTTTTAGGTTAACATAATATTTTATATAGCAGCCAACCAAATCACAATGCCCATAAACCCGCCACCTATATTGATCATGATCTCTTTATTAAAAGAGAAGTTACAACTTACAAGTAGGGCCATTATAATATTATTCTTCCTCCAATTTTTTCCCTCCCACATATTTTATGATTTTATCTCAAACTCTCTCTCTCTCTCTCTCTCTCTCTCTCTGTGGCGCTTCAATTCACATTTTTTATGTCAGACTGTCTCTCTGTTGCGCTTCAATTCACATATTTTATGTCAGACTCTCCTTGTCTCTCTCTCGGTGGCACTTCAATTCATTAAGGCACCAATCTGCATTGTTAAGGTTAGTAGGGAAACACAGCAAATTAAGGTTAAATTACATTTTATTTTCGTTTCAAAAAAATCTGGAATATTAATTCTTCAATTTTTTTTTTTTCTTTGCTGTTCAACATGGTTGTTTGATAATTTGATTTCTTTTTAGTAGCTAAAAATCTCTTTTTGATGATTTGTTTTAGGCCGAATGACTTGTGCATACCCAAGGTTTACCATAACGACAAGTTGGTACCCAAAAGGTTTTAAAACGATAAATAGATACATTCCGTCATGTTCTGTTAGTGATTTTTGTTTATTAATAGTGAAAAGACTAAAATGCCCTTCAAAGTTTCAATTTTAGTTTTTTATAAATTTAAAAATTTCTAAAAAACCCCCTGGTTTGCTAATTTAATTAAACACCCCCATATATAAACGTTTGTTAAATGACAAAAACACCCCCACCACCCCCAGTGCCAGATTCCAGCCATCATCGCCGAAATCTGGCCGGAAAACTGCATTACGACACAGATCCGTCGGATCTGTGTCGTAACGTGCCGATCTGGCCTTTTCCAGTCAGATCCGCCACGGATCTGGCCGGAAAAGGCAAGATCTGGCCGTCGAAGCAGCAGCCAGATCTGGCCTTTTCCGGCCAGATTCGTGGCTGATCTGCCCGGAAAAGGCCAGATCTACTGCCAGATCTGGCCGTCGACGCCGCAGATGGAGTTTTACGGTATCGACGGCTAGATCTAGCCGTAGATCTGGCCTTTTCCGGCCAGATCAGCCACAGATCTGGCCGGAAAAGGCCAGATCGACGCGTTACGACACAGATCCGACGGGTCTATGTCGTAACGCAACTTTCCGGCCAGATTTCGGCGGTGGTGGCCGGAATCTGGCCCTGCGGGTGGCGGGGGTGTTTTTGTTATTTTACAAAATTTTTATATATTAGGGTATTTAGTTAAATTTGTAAACTTAGGGGGTTTTTTAGAAATTTTTAAATTTATAAAAAACTAAAATTCAAACTTTTAAGGGCATTTTAGTCTTTTCACTATTAATAAACAGTAATAAACAGAAATCACTAACAGAACATGACGGAAAGTACCTATTTATCATTTCAAAACCTTTTGAGTACCAACTTATCGTTATGACAAACCTTGGGCACGTGTAAGTCGTTCTCCCTTTGTTTTATTTTGTAATTGAATTCACATATTTTTATGTCAGACTCTCCTTCTCTCTCTCTCGGTGGCACTTCAATTCATTAAGGCACCAATCTGTATTGTTAAGGTTGGTAGAGAAACACAGCAAATTAAGGTTAAATTAAATTTTATTTTCGTTTCAAAAAAATCTGGAATATTAATTCTTCAATTTTTTTTTTTGCTGCTGGATTCAATCCATAGTTTCAACATGGTTGTTTTGGTAATTTGTTTTCTTTTTAGTAGCTAAAAATCTCTTTTTGATGATTTGTTTTATTTTGTAATTCAATTAGGGATTTGTAATTTATTTTAAGAAAATTGTGCATTTTAATTTCCATTTTATGGATTAAATTCATTGTTATAACATTATCGTTTTGTAATTTGATTTCATTATAATAGCTAGAATTTGATAGAATATAAACTTGATTTTTGATTTGAGAAATTGGAAGTCAAAATTATGTTCATTAGGCTTGTTTTTGTTTTTTATTATTGGTGACTCACTTGCAACATAAGTTTTGCAAACCTAGGTTAATTCCACTTTCCACTGGATTGAGCATTTTTTTTTAGTATTGTTTGTGTGCTTGTTAACCTTCTTTGTTTTGACCAGATGCGAATCTTGCTCTACCACCCCTTTCTTTAAAAAGAGAGAACTCTAGTGAATGGCCACCAGCCTAAGAATGTAGACTTGTTCACAATACATTTATAGATAAAGGTTTCTAGGCGAGAACCCTATATAGAGATAGAGATTGACTCCCATTCACGGTGGGGAAATCTGAACCTATTAGTAAGCTAGTTCCCGAAATAGGACATTTTTTCTAGCTGCACATGCCTCTCACAATTTATGTTAAATATTTCATGAACACAATTTTTCAAGTACTAGACTAACTAGTTTAGCTTTATAAAACTACCCATGCATGATTAGCTAGCCAAAACTTTGATATTAATTTATTTATCTATGTTAGATGTTTAATAAGAATAGGAACAAGGGTAAATAAAAATCGACACGAACATGAATACTTCTCATAATACTCATATTTCGTCAACTCCTCCTACGGCATCTGCCTCTCCGGCATGGACTCCTCCGACATTGAGTCCTTATTCGACTCCTCCGGCTTCAATACATATTACACTTATCAGTCTTATTGGAGATAATAGTATATCAGGTAGTATTTGTATATGTTAATGTTTGAAATTATTTTATTTTATTCATTATAATATTGAATGTAAATTTTTAAATATTGCAAGAGCCTCCTCCTTCAAAGAAGAAAGTACGTATGACAATACGTGGAGTAAGCACCGAAAATATTGTCAAGGTCTCTGGGAAGATTAGGATTGTGATGGATCCTGAAACTGGGAGACCCACATGTGAATTAGCTTCAAAGCGACTATCAAGTGAATGTGGGTTTTTGGTACGAACCATGGCTCCACATCAGGCTAAAAAGTGGATGAAGATTGACCTTGATGATAAAAAGTTGATTATGACTCGTTTATTGGTAAACTTGTTTTTAATTTTATTAATTACAATTTTTTTATTACAATATATTGAATAATTACTAATATATTGACTATATATATATATATATAAAATTTTGTAGACAAAATTTGATATTGATTTGAATGATCCTTTAGTCCTTGAGTACCTTAATAGTCTTATGGGTAGGGCTTATCACGATAATAGTTATGATCTTGCTGAGTATTTTCGAGGTTTTGAGGATCCTGAAGAAGCACGACGACACCCTTATAAAGATGTGCAACCAGAAGATTGGGATTGGTTATGCACATTTTTTGCTAGTGAAGATTATCAGGTAATATTTTTTAATATTTATGATTTTTACTAGTAACATTATGTGGATGATTTATACTCAGTTGCTTAGTTATTATTTAATGTTTATTATTGAAATATTATCTAATATTTATTTTGGCTAAACTAAAATATTATTATATATTTCATTATGCATCATGATTCAATTTTCAGAAACTTTCGAAAGTAAACAAGGCCAATCGTGCTAAGTTGCCGTACAATCATTATGGTGGGTCAAAACCCTTTGTTTTTCACCGAACAAAAAATTTAGAGGTTTGAAATATTTATTTTTGAGTAATTTTATATTTAAAATGTATATTTTAATTGTTATTTATTTGTTCATTTTTTGAATATTAATTGTCTTTTATTTGTTTATTTTTTGAATATTAGGATCTTCCTGAAGGCCAGCTCCAAGGGGAGGTGCATTTATTCCATGACACTCATTTTAGCAATAAAAGAAATACTTGGATAAATGATGAAGCTAAGGCTCGATATGTAAGTATTATGTAGTTTTTTTTTTTTTTTGTATAAAAGTTTATTATATTTTTATATTATAACCTAATACCTTTTAATTTTTAATTTATAAAATTATATTGTTTTTATTTATATATTCGTGCATATGGACATATATATTATTTTTGTAGGAACAAATAGAGAACATTCTCAATCAGGAGTCTGAAGAAGGTTCTCAGCCACCTACTCAATTAGAGATCACTCAACAGGTTTTGGGAAAAAAAACTTGGTTATTATCGTGGATTAGGTTATGGTCCAAAACCACTTGCATCTTCGAAGACTAGAAAGCAAGCCGATCAAAAGTTTTAGAGGAACTCACACACTTGCGGGAGGAGGTGCAAGAACTACGAGGCATAAGAGAAGAATTTCACCAATATAGGCAAACGATGGAGAAGATGCAGCAGTTCATTGCAATGAATATGGGTTCTCGATCTAATGGCTCACAAATATTTTTGGGTCCATTTCCACCGGATCCTCCACCACCTGCAACAATTTGAGTTTTTATTTGTCACTTTTTGTTGAACATTAAAAATTTAGCCAACTTTATATATTTTTAACTTTTTATTTAAAAACAAACATATATAGTTCTATAATATATTTGGTTCGATATATTTGTTTGATTTGAATTAATTACATTTACAAATTGATATTTATGTTTAGAATTAAATTTTAGAATGTCTAAGATAAATTTTATATATATATATATATATATATATATATGGGCGACCACAATTATATTTCGACGTTGTAGACTTTTAGCTATGAAATACATTCAAAGTTGAAAAGTTTTGTTGATGATTTTTACATTTTGTCTCTAATAGTTTCAAGTGACAAAATATAAAGTACCGTCATGTTATACTTTAGACGACACATATAGAGATTACGTTGCTATTAACTTTCGGCGACAACAACTCATATTTTATCGCACTACATGTTAGGCGACAAAACGTCACATTTCGTCGCTGTATACTTTAAGCGACGCTTATAATTATAATGTCGCTATTAACTTTATGCAACAAAAATGCACATTTCGTCATGGTATATTGTAGGCGAGCAAAATTCATATTTCGTCGCGGTGTAAGTTAAGCGACAAAAACACACATCTCGTTGTTGTATAGCGTAGGCAACACAATAGAGAATACGTTGCTATTAACTTTAGGCGATGACATTTAATATTTCACCGGTAATTAGATTTAGCGACAAAAATGGTATAGGCGACAATTTTTTTGTTTGTCTTGTCGCCTGATTTAGCGACGAATTTTAATAAATTGTCACCTAAAATCAAGCGCGACATGCTTACCGCGACGATCATGGAGACGATTTTTTTTCGTCGCTAAACGTATACCACAACAATTTCTAGGTTTTTAGCAACAACAAAATTCGCAGCTAAAGGCCTTTTTTGTTGTAGTGATAATTGACTCTAAATTTTCTGTTCAAAAGGATTACCGCAATGGCTTTAGTGTGGCAATATGGAGAAAAATCTGGGTACGAAGCATGGAAAGTTCTTTCATGGGGAATGGTGAGTTCCTTTTTTCAATCTTTGCTAGTTACATTACATTCCTTGTATGACTAACCTAAAATTTTAGAATGCATTATTAATTGGTTTATGCTCGGTAAACATGTTTCGTAGATGAATTTTGTGTTTATTCAAAATTCTAAAGACCTATGAAATATTTTCTTCAATTACTTCGCTAAATTAGAAGCATAAGTAATCAAACTAGGACTGTTCTAGTTTGCTTTAATATGATTTTAAGGGATAGGTTGACAATTTATAATTAAGTCAATACACTGTGAAATGTAGTCCCCCCTACAAATTTGGTTTATAGCCTAAACTTACAAATTCTAAATACTAAACTCTACACAACACAAGTCTAAATAGACTTGACCTAGTTATAAGGATCGTAAAACTCGTTCCAACTTCAATAAGAAAATAAATGGACCAAAGCAACTGATACACGAACCATAATAGGATGATTATGACTGTATAAAATCCTGTTGCCCCTTTATGTTGCAGTCTTCTTGGAAATAGTTGGAATGATACTGATCCTAGTTACCTTCTTACTTTAATGGGGACAGTACTTGTCTTTGAATGTCTTATATCTTTTAGGTATTAGCCTTTCAGATTGGCTTGTAGGTTCTGATTTATTTACACAATAAGTGCTGACTCATTTATATTTACAACTTTCTATAGAGCGCACACTTTGTACCCCTGCTTGGTGGAGCATTTTGTGCATGCACATGGCATTTCATTTATAATTCTGAGTCTCTTGAGGTGAGCTTTATCGTTTCTAAAGTTATTTATTCACTATACATTTGTTTTGAGTAATAGTATGAATTTATTGAAATGGAGAAGCTGTTGTTAACTGGTTTTAATCAAATGGTTCATTTACTTTACTTTGATGCTTTACACTAGGTTACTCACTGATAGGCTTGACTAAGTATAAAAAGAACAAGTGAAATTAGTTAAGCAAATTGAATAAATGTAGGAAATTACCGATTTAACACAATCATTGCTATGTATTTATTCCTGAATAAGGAGTTTAGCAGATGTTACTACTGTAGAGTAAAAAATTATGTGCTCCCTGAATTCTGTTATAAAGTTACAGTTGTGCTTGAGTAATGGAAGGAAATGAAACTGCGTATGATGTTATAGTGTGGTGTGTGGTTTTGTTCGATTGTAGATTGTGTTCACCAGTACTTGATGTTCTAATGAACTTTGCTGGTGTTACATAGAGAGTTTTACTTGCATATTGGTATCTGTGTCAGATAGGTGTTGATTTGAGGATTCAGTTCATGTCATTTTAGATTACATTAGAAGTGTGTCTAGTTCATTAAGTAATGATGTCTTGTATTAAACTGCTATTGCTTATTTTTAGTGTCTGAAACCCGGTTTTGAACAAATCAGATCTCCTTGGGTTCGAAACGGTTCTGAGGCTTGGTTAACTAACTCGGGGTATATCACATTTTCTTCTTTTGGCACACAAAAAGTAGTTTTTTCTTGGTAAACAAAAATGTGCATCAACATAAAGTAAATCGTATGTTCAATGGTTTCATAAAGCTTGGACATACAGAAGCTCTTCTATGTTGGATAAATTCTAAATTGATATGGTGTCAGACTTTTACACATTTTCACTTGAAGTTGGGGGATTTGGATCAGTTTTGTGTTAGACAAATTGCTTCCATCTAAGGTATTTTTTTACTGACAAAACCAGATTAGTAATTTAATCACTCCCTTGCAATTCTGTTTTGACCACCTAACCGTTTATGTATACAAACTTAGTGTTCAGTGTATCTGCTGGCTGGATTAGAAATCAGCAATCATATGTACTCACTTTACATCTGAGTATGTTATAAAGCGGCAACACAAAATTATATTTTTCTTTTGGCCGAGGCATTTCTCAACCCACTACATTCAGATTACAGTGATTATACATACTATGCATAGTTCCATAGTTCTATATATGAATATCTGAAGACCACAGTTATTTTCATTGAGCATTACACTTTTTTGTTGAACATTGCATTTCTGTGCCCTTGTGCTCGATTAAAGGAGAGTGATATTAATTTGAGATAAAGTATCTCGAATGACATGCATGTTAATCTACGATCTTTAGGTATTGATGGCTCTTCAAGCCGCGCTTATGGTGATAGGAAATGCTACAATGTGTTATGCTGCATTTCGAATATACAAATCGTCAGAGGAACGGTCGCAGAATCTGTAAATTCTTGTATTAGGATATAATCATGTGCTTGAATGCATATCCTTCTTGTCTATCAGACATATCCATAATGAAGGTAAGCAACTCGCCAACTCTCTGTTAGAATGATGAAAAAAAACCACCAGTTTTTTCCTATGGATTATAGTTGTTTAGCTTTTGCAGGAAAAAAGGAAATGGGATGCTGGAAATGTCCTTGATTGATGACAAATCCGATTTTCGTGGAGCTAAAATCTCGAAATTGGAGATAATTCTTTGCAAAACAGGTAATGGATTGTGATCATGTAGTTGTTGAGCAGCGATTGATGGAGTCAAATGCCATAATGTGTTAAGCAGTATCCGGAATGAAGAATTATATTTTCTCTTTTTGAATAGCTATAACTTATCAAGAAACAACTTTATATATGAATGGTGTTGATATATAACTATAAGATAGTGTTGTATATTTATTGTCTTATGCAAAGTAACATGGTTCCATAACCTAGAAATTTTCTTCTATGGGATTAACCTCATAGCATGATAAATTTAAGAAAAAAAAGTTCACAAAAATAATCTATATACAAAATTAAAAGATATATTCATAGTATTTTTCGTCACATAAATTTATAATTATTTCATATATTAAATAAAGGTTTTAAGTTTCAAAATTAAATTGAATATAATATAATTGTTCTTAATTATTATTATCTTTGTTTGTTTATCTATTAATCTCTTATCTAATTTCAATGTTCATAATCGTATTTATTAATAATAAATCAATGAATATAGACGTATTGGTTGTGTAAAGTTTAAAATATTCACACTAAATGAAATTTCTAATTCTTAAATTTTAATTGTAGTTTTTCTCCATCTATACTATACTATTATTAAAATATTCAATTGATTTTTAATTTTCACTTTGTCTACATTAGAAACAAACATATCATTTGCACTGTTATGGATTCCTAATTTATAGGGCCGCAAAAAAAAAAAGGGGAAACCGAACCGGACTGAGAAATCAGTTCGAAAAACTGGTTAACCGGTTAACCAGTTTCGGTTTCGGTTTCAAAAAATTGTTAAACCGGTTTTCCGGTTTATATTATTTCCATAACCGGTTAACCGAAACCGGTTTTCCTATAATCCTAATATAATAATATTATTTTAATTTTTAAAAATCTTTTATTATTTTTATTCTTTATCAGTTTGAAACTTTGAATCCCTAACTTCACAGTTTACACATTACACTCATACTCATCTTCTTCTTCATTAGCCGCCGCTGCCCTCTCATTAGCCGCCGCTGCCCTCTCATCTCAAAGACTCAAACTTATCCAACGAGAGAAAGGTACAATAATGAACACCTAAAGCCACAGTACTTTGCATTTAATGATAAATTACTTCAACACACTTATTTTAGAACGTCGTTCTTATTACGGAGCGAAACTTGCCTGCTGCAAAGATGGTTTTCCTCAGCTTAAATTCTACTTCTTTTTAGAAGAAGTTTACAAGAGTTGCAAATAGAGGAAGGAGGTATGCCTAAGCTTAGAAGTTTCCTCAGCTCATTTAAAGCAAGGAATTTCAGAATTCCGGAAAGACTGAAGAACCTCCCTTGCCCTGAAAACTGGGAATACGAAAGTTATATCGTCAACGAGTACTAGTGGTGTATATTGGGCTTGTGTTGAATTTTCTTTTAATTCGGTTTGTTTTCTGGCTGACACTTCAATTTGATATATCACCATGTAATTTGCATTCCTAATTTTATACTATTTAATTTACTGTTTCATTTTTAATTTCAACTTCTTTACTCATTAAATTTCTACTATATTTCTTGGTTGTGATTCAACTTACAAAGAAGAACAGCAAATTAAATCTTCATATTATCTCCTGAAAATCCTGAGTTTTTAAGAAATATAGTTCAAGTTTTTTTGGTGTCAAAAAATATAAATTTTCTAGAGTAAGAAATATCTTCTAAATTTTAGTGAACTTACAATGTAGAGAGCAAAAAAATTTATTAATAAAACCGGTTTGCAAACCGGTTAACCGGATTGCAAACTGAAAATTCGGTTCGGTTTGCAAACCGGTTAATGCAAAAAACCAGACCGGTTTCGGTTTGCCATATGGCTTGAACCGAAAAATCAGTTCGGTTACAAAATGCATGTATCCGGTTTGGTTACCCGGATTTTTGCAGCCCTACTAATTTATAAACATTTGTACTAGTCTAAACACTACAAGTTCCACCACTAAAAATTATAGCATATTTAATATATATTTTTCTACCAAATAGTACTAAAAAAATTAAAAAAAATAAGATGATATCTAATGATTCTACTATTGCTCCAATATTCATACATCATGATTAGGCTTCGTTGATGCAAAAAATTGCATCAACTAGAAGTACACATGATTTTTTATGAATGTACGCAGGAATCTATTTGAGATTCACGGATTTGATGTTGGACTAATAAAAGAACGAACACAATCACATAGAACAATTTTTTTTTTTTTTAAAAAAGTGGTTCAGATGCTTATGATGCAAATTCTACATCCACTGTTATGGTATTGAGTGTTTATGAGGACGAGGAACTAAGTTACAAAGAATTATCTCAAGGAATCCCTCAAGTTATCTCTCCCCTCAACCCTCTGTGAATAAATTTCTCTCTATGTATGTGTTAGGCTGAGTGATTCTTGTGTCCTCTCCCTAAAAAAGCTAGGGTTTGGGTTTATATATTATACCTATTACAAGTTTGAGTTTAATACAAAATCAATGAAACAGGAAATTGACTTGATCTTCACCCCTTAATTTGCGAAGTCTAATATCTTCTTTGAGAATTATCCTCTCCTAACCTAGTATTTTTTTTATTTTTTTATTTTTTTTAATCATTGATAAAGGTCAATTATAAATTTCGCTAATAAAGTAATGGTGCTCCTTAGTTTTTTTTTTTTTTTTTTTTTTTTTTTTTTCCAACTTTTCTAACTTATATATCTTCTCTAGAGACGATTAAATAAACACTTGAATCTACAAATATTGTTTAATCAATGACACAAATATTATATTCCTTAGTTTCTTTCTTTCAAAATTTCATGTTAAAGAAGGATTTATAATGCTTATATTGCACTATTGTCATTTGCGTAGATTTTTCTTTACTTATTACCATATAATTAAAGTTCATTTTAAATATAAATAAAAAATCTAAGGTGAACTTCATTATATCTTCTAAATTAGTGGATGATCTTTTTTTAAATATTTAATTATTAACATTTGAATTTAATAATTATAAAATAATTAACATTGTAAATACATTTATTTAAAGACCTCGGGAATTAGTTAAGATGCATACAAATTAGCCTGGACGCCTTGATTATCAAAAAAAAAAAAAAAAAAATTTATTTAAAACAAATTTTATTGTAATCAAACATTTTGAAATTTGTATTATGAGACAAACAAAGGCTAGATCTTTTATAAAACCTTTAAGTAATTTTAGTTTGAGACAAAATCAAAATACTAGTATTTTAGTTAATTTTTTTTTTCTTTTTTTTCTGATTGATAAAAAGAAGGAATATAAAAAAAAATATTGTTTAAGTTGGTAAGTATGGATAGGGGTAAAGTAGACTTTTAATTTTGAAAAGATTAAATCATCTACATATATATTAAAATCATTTAAAAAATTTTGGTTAAAGTAATAGATTTTGAAATGTCTTCTCATTATCTCTTCTAAATTTATGTCCTATTTAAGATAAAAATGTTTTCCGGGTGATACAAAATCAAACTTTCACATTATCAACATTAAACTTTCATAACTACTTTTAAATAGCTTGATGGTTCGCTTAAGACTTTTGAGTGTATTACTTAAGAGGTATGCGCAAACTAGTCCGGCCGATACTCACAAATACCAAAAAAGAATATATAAACTTTCAATTTTGTTCTTTTTTTGTATAAATATCTGTTTTTGGATTATTTTTCTAATTTAAAAAATAATGAGAGAGATTATGGTTGATTTAAGTTTTTTTTTTATTCAAGTTTATATATATTGCATAAAAAGATGTAAATACCCTTTGACGGTTAAGCATAATATTTGAAATTTAAAAATTGGGTGGAACATGATGGTTCCGAAATTAGGGGTGGGAAATAGATTTTCCAAACCTAAGGTGGGAAATATAATTTGGTCTAACTTTAAAGAGTAATGCTACTTTTATACCAGTTTTTTACATTATTCTCTTACTTCATGACCGTTTTATTAATAATAATCTATCTATCTATATATCTATGTAATGCTGAAGCAGACCGCTTCTTCTGACACCATGTACGATTGATATATGATCACCATGTAGGATGTCGTTAATTGGTCCACGTGTTCGCTGTTTATTGGGCTTGCTATAATAGGGATTATTCACATGCATTCAATTAATGTATTCAATACATATCTTTCACATTTCTCTTTCAATTTGAGATCTTTCACATTCCTCTTTTAATTTGATAAATTACTAATGATTCACGTATGTGTTATTGATTTCCATGAATATTAAGATATTGCTATAATAGGGTTATTCACATGCATTCAATCTTCTTCTCTCTTCATCTTCTTCATTAATATTTCCATCCTCCTTATCTTTTTCTCTCTTCATCGTTTTCATTATACGACCCATTTCTCTAATTCATTTCTTCTTTGTTCGCAACCATTGGAGGAGCCTTTGCCCTGTTTCAAAAAGAATCAGTGTAATGCTTTCTTTCTAGCTAGTATACTCGTAAAATAATCACTAAAACTCATTAAAAATATAAATAAGAAAATACACACACACACACACACACACACACACACATATATATGGGCCCATATTTAATTTTTCTTTATATGCAAATATTTACAAAATGTTCTCAAAAATAGCAATTTGACGGTATAGCCCAACCCTTCCACTGCGTAACGTTCCAAGCGACCGCAACTCACCTATTACCTGCAAAACATTAAAAACAACGGAATGAGCACTAACGGCTCAGTAAGTAAACCCACTATGCTACCCTTCTCTCTCCATTGCTTAAATCCTGAATTTTCTTTCCTTACAACTCATTTCCTGAGTATTCTCTATTCTTTCTCTGTTCTTCTCTTTGTTCTTTCTCTATTCTTTCTCTGTTTTGCTCTCTGTTTTCTAATTTTTTCACTACCCATGATAATGAGCATGGTATTATGCATATTCATGATGCAAATACATAAATTATGCATTTTCTTTTCTATTTTTCTTATTCTGTTTTCGGTTTCTTTTTCTTTATTTTTTTTATTTCTTTTCTATTCTTGCCGATCGGACTCGGTTGAGGCATGGATTTGGACCCTTAGCCGTGTGAGTCAATTCTCTAATTCTGGGTACAGTTCTGATCTACACACACTTCTAACGGATTATACATTTCTTCTTTCTGAATTCTGAGGCCGCTCACTAAAGGCGGCGTGCATGTGGGACTATGTCACTCATGACTCCCCATCGCAACAACCTTCTCTTCTTTTTATCTTTTTTTACACTTCTTTAAGAAAAATTCAGATTTGAATATATTTAATATTCTCATTTCTTTCTATTTTCTCTTTAACATATTTTAGGGCATTTTCATGCTCTTATGAATATGTATGCATATAGATGGTTTCATGCTTATAATTCTTTATAAATTCACATATTTAAATGCAATTATGCATTATGGAATGCAAACATGTCATTCTCTACCATCTACAAACACATCCCAAGGTAACACATAATCATACTCATACATGCACTTCTCCTTGGCATTTCATCAAACAATTCATGTGCACAAATCAACACTAATTTGGCTACACTTCTATCTCTATTTTAGGCCACCAAAAATTTGGAATAAACTCCTCCATAATTAACACCAAATCTGCCCAAAATACACACTTCAAAATTTTCACTTCAATTCTTCCAAATCTCATCCAAACATTCATCAAATAACAACTACACCAACACAACTTCTCATGGATAGGTTCTAATCATTATTCAACACCAAATCCATCAACAATTTTACATATAACACATATATATGCATAAAGAAAGTTCTCTACACAACATAACTTAAATCATACTTAGGGTAGGATTTACTTACCTTTGATATGAGCAAATTCAACCCTTTAAGAATCTCCTTTGATCAAACTCTCTTCCTCTTAAATCCTATGAGCATAAACCATCAAAATCAACACTTTAAAAACTAAAATTCACTTCTTAGTGCAAGGATCTTACCTATAGAAGCTTAAGATTGAAAATCCACTCAAAAACACTCAAAACCTATGAATTTCCTTTGAAGAAGAATTGAAGAATTTGAGAGAATATGGAGGTGAAAGTGGCGTGCAAATGGGTAAGAGTGGCTAGGGTCTCACTCTTCAATTTGATATAACATAAAAATTATATATTAGTTTCTCATTTTGTCTTTACACTTTCTTTAAAATTTCATCTATGTCCCTTAGTCAAGTACCATAATACCCTCATTTTTATTGTATTTTCTATGAAATTTTATCTCTTTTTATTTCCTATAATTTCATCTAATTTTGAGTGAAAATACCATTTTACTCTTAATACAAGTTTAAGGCATTTTTTCAAAATAATTTTAGCAAAAATTAACTAAAGGTAAATTAAATTACGTATGTGGGCGTGACAACCAGCATACTGAATCAGAGGGCCGTAAGTTTTCTCTTGGCTTTTTTTATTAGCTTCACCATCTTTTATCGTCCTCTGGGTCTTCGTACTCCTCAGGTTCGTCGTCGTTGCTACCGAAATCTAATCAAAATCAGAAATATGGGTCATTTTAATCTCATACAATCTGCAATCGTCCTCTGACACGTCATCTTCATCCTACCGTCGTCGTCGCCGAAATCTCTGCTGCGAAGAAAGATAGAGACAAGGAGTCGGCATACAAAAAGGTGCGCCCTTTTAGATCCATTCCTCAAATTCTTATTTAGTTTGATTAATTTTGTGTATAATTTCATTTCATTTGATTTAAATAATCACCAACTGTTGTTGAATCTATACGTAAGTTCGTTATATCCTTCAACTGATCGACTCTTAGTTTACTCTTAATTCCGTTTATTTTTTGTTTCTATTTTCTTAATTTTGAATTCGTGAGTTTGAGCGGTGCTTGGTTGCTGAGAAACTGCTGGAGAATGGAAAAAGAATTGGATGTTTAATTTTTAGGATTGCTTTTAATGAATTATCCTCAGTGTTTGTAGTTTATTTTAGTTGAGACAATTGTAACAAGATTCAATTGAAATGTTTTCTCAACTATATCGGAGAGGAAATGTTTTTTGCTTTTTGAGTTTGAATCCTCTGATTAGAGTCATGTTTGGGTTAATTCTATAGTTTAATTAAATTAAGTTGTTTAATGAAGCAATGGTTGGAACCTGTAAAGTGTTTAATGAATATGTTAGCCTAAATTGTATTTATGTTTTAATTGTAAATGCTGCATTTTTTGTTAGTGGTTATGATGATTTTGTTGGTTTTTTTTTTTTTTATTATTATTTTTAATTCTTTGACAGCTTGGCAATGGGAATGGAAAAAAACAGTAATGATATGGAGGAGGGAACGCTAGAGATTGGCATGGGTATTTTGTAAAGTGAATTTTCTAATTATTTCATATGTTTAATGTTATTTTGCGAATGCTGCGGTAGATTTTTTATACTTTTGACAGATGGGGAGGGCGGTCGGATTATGTATTCACACAGCTTCAAGGTGATTTTATGAGACCCAGGATTAATTAGGTACATTAGAAATTTCAAAAAAACTTAGTATTGGCATTTTTTTCATGATTTAATTGGCATAAATAACTTAATTTATACTTGAAGGAATCAAACATTTCTGGAAATGTATGATTCCTTTGTCACCACTCAAATGTGTTTGAAAGATCAACTGTAACTCCTTTCATTTGGTTTAATATTGAAGTCAATGATTCCATACTATCTTCTCATATTTAAAATGTATGGTTGCCAAACAGATCCTTATCATTTTGGGTGCATTTGTGATATGGGTTTTCGTTTTATTTTCATAAGATGATTCTAAATTTTACATTAATCATCTTTTATCTTACAGGTGGATGAGCTACTTGCAAAAGGGGTGAATGTCACCATATGCAATGGGCAAGTAAGCCATTTTTATATTTATAATCAAGAGTCCTTTTCAGCATAAACATAAAACCTTAGAAAATGGGTTGCCCATATTCCTGTGGACCACCCAATTGTCAAACCATTTTCATTTTTTTGGTTTAACTGGTATTGTGATTATGACATGATTTTGTGGTTAACTGTAGTTGGATGTAATTTGTGCAGCAAAGGGAACTGAAGCATGGAATTTATTAAATATAACAGATTTGTTCAGCTCTTAGGTATTCTCTCACTCTATTCAATTTCTTTATTGGGTTATTTTGTATAATTAATTGCTGTGACTGGTGATTAATGGATCTCATTTGATGTCAATTTCTGCAGATAGATATCAGAGTTGCTTTGGGATCAGGGTGTGTACAGCGGCGAAGGAATCATCAACTGAATAGCTGTTTAGAAGGTTTTAAGCTTCTTTTTTGCATGTTAGTTTCCGTTGCTTTATAAACATTTCTAAATAGTCAATTTTTGCTTTAACTTCCCTTAAGTCATATATATTTATTATTTATTGCACGAGTTTGAGAGGTTGAGTGGATTTTTATTCAATGTAATAACTATAAATGGAATGGAGATGAAAAAATGAAATCTCGAATAAGGAGATATGTATAAAGCGGTGCCTTTTGGAGGGTGTATGAAATCTGGGTTTGTTTCTGTTTTGTATTGGTTGGGGGTGTGAAAGAGAAAGAGGAAGAGATGGGTTAAAACTGAAGACTTAAAATGGTGGGTGTTGGGTTGGTTAAGGTAGCTGAGGTTAAGGGGAGAAAAGGTTTTGTTTTAGTTTTGGTGTTTTGTTTTAATGGGGTTTAAGAGAGGGATGAGAGATTGTGATTTGGAGAGGGTATATTTTAGCCTAATTTTAGATGGGAGGTCCTGATTATCAGTTGATACTCAATACTTTTTGTTTTGTTTTTTCTTGGTTGCGGTTGGGAAAGAGAAAGAGGAAGAGATGGGTTAAAACTGAAAACTTGAAATGGCGGGTGTTGGGTTGGTTAAGGTAGTTGAGGTTAAGGGGAGAAAAGGGTTTGTTTTAGTTTCGGTGTTTTGTTTTAATGGGGTTTAAGAGAGGGATGAGAGGTTGTGATTTGGAGAGGGTATATTTTAGCCTAATTTTAGATGGGAGGTCCTGATTATCAGTTGGTACCCATACTTTATATAAGGGCTATTTACAGATTTTTTCCCTTTTTCCAGACATGATCAAAAACATTAGTAGAAAGTTTGAGTGCTTTAGATGTGGATCTTCTATTTTTTTTTTATTGGTTTTCTTTTAATTGGATTTACTTAAAGTAACTACTATTAGTATCAAAGTTATTTTCTTGCACATCATGACCGTGTCTTTGAAATTTAATTTCTATTTTTTCTGTGCTTGAAGTTTAGGTCTTTTATTTATTTATTCCTGCTGCTGTTTCAATAATTGTTCTGAAATTAGTGAACATATTTCAATTATCCTTAGAAAAAAGGACCAATCTTCTAATGCTGTTGAGCTTTGTGTGGATGGCAGAAGATAGTGCTTATTGCTATTGTTGCTTTATGTATATAAATGTTCAACAACATAATAATTAGACATTCTGGGATATGTGAAGGCCAACTCTACGCAGAGTCATTTACCAAATTAAGGACCATAAAAATTAGACAATGTGATGAGTTAGAGCATATCTTAATCTCCATGGCAAGAAACCTTTCACATCTCCAAAAAGTCGAAGTGACTGATTGCAAGAACCTAAAAGAGATTTTTGGTGATGAAGAAATTGAAGAATCTACTAAACATGTTGATCAAAGGGTATGTTTTTTCTGTTTTTTTTTTTTTTTTTTCAAGTATTTTAATACATTTCTAAGTTTGTTTACAGAACAAGAATTATGTCTGCAGGTTGTATTCCCAAAAATTTTAAGGTTGCTGTGAAGGTATGTCATTCTTTGAAATTTATATTTCCATCTGCTGTGGTTGAACTCCCAACGTTGAATGCAATTCACATTGAGGGTTGTTAGAGTTTGAAGACTTTCTTCTCCAAGAAAGAATGTGAAGAAATCAACTTAGAGAATGACACCACTGTTATACATCCTTTCTTTGATGAAAAGGTTTATTTTATTTTTTTTTTTTTTCCTTCAGAAGCTCATGGAAAAGAATACATGGACATCTTATTCATCTTCTGCTTCATGTTATACAGGTTCATTGTCCAAGCTTGGAGAAGACGGTACTCTCACAGTTGGATAACATCCAATTAATATGGCACAATAAACTCGAAGCAAATTCTTTTTGCAAACTCAAGGTTTTGAGAGTTGAATTTTGTGGAAAATTACCCAGTTTTGTTCCTCCTGACACACTCAGAAGATTACCAAAGAATCCAAAAACATTTCACACCTTTCAAAATCTAGAAATTGTAAGGGTTATAGAATGTTGGAGTATGAAAAACCTCTTTCCAGTCTCTATAGCTGCAGGTCTCTGAAAACTTAAAAGAGATTGAGATAAATTCTTATGGGTTGGAGGAAATTGTTGCCATGGAGAAAGTAGAAGTGCCTCCTAAGTTTGAGTTTCCTCAACTTTTCAACAAAAAAAAAAAAAAAAAAAAATATATATATATATATATTAAACCGAATTTCAAGAACGAAATATTATATTATAATTCATAAATACTGAAAACATAACTTTTATTTATAAAATAGGATAAAATTAATATTACTTCTTTTAAAGATAATGGGTGCTTTTGGTACAATATTTTTACCCATATTCTCAATTGGGTTTTACAAATAGCGTTTGGTTCAATATTTACACAATGTTGTCCTGAAAATAAAATCCTGATAACTATCCTGATAGTTTTTTGATCGTTACAGTTTGCATTCCTGCTTTTATTTCACAGTCTCGTTTTCTTCACTGCTTCTTCACTGCTTAAGTGCTTCACCATTTCACTTTCTCAGTTTCCATTACCAGCTTCAATGCTTCACCATTTCACTTTATCAGTTTGCATTACCAGCTTCAGTGCTTCACCACTGTCACTTTCTCACTTTGCATTACCACCTTCGTAGCTTCACCACCGTCACAAACCATCTTTCTTCTCCAACATAATCTTCCACCTGCAAATACAAAACAAAGCACATTGGAATTCTGACCAGTCACCTGAATCAGAAAACCACCCCATAGCACCACCCAATCAATCTTCCACCATCATCACAACAGAACCGCACGGCCACCACCCATCACCATCTTCCACCATCATCACATTACCACCCCACCGCAATCACGCATCACCATTTGTCGCCATTATCACAACACAAACGTGATCGGAATCAAACAATCATCCACTGCATCACCATAATCACAAAACCCACCACCGTGAACCCACAGATCTGTCACAAACCCACCACCGTGAACCCACCGATTTGTCACAAACCCACCACCGTGAACCCACAGATCTGTCACAAACCCACCACCGTGAACCCACCGATTTGTCACAAACCCACCACCGTGAACCCACAGATCTGTCACAAACCCACCACCGTGAACCCACAAATCTGTCACAAACCCACCACCGTCAACCCACCATCACCGATCATCACAAACCCACCATCGTGAACCCATAGATTTGTCACAAACCCACCACCATGAACCCACAGATCTGTCACAAACCCACCACCGTCAACCCACCATCACCGATCATCACAAACCCACCATCGTGAACCCACAGATCTGTCACAAACCCACCACCATGAATCCACCGTTACCGATTATCACAAACCCACCACCGTGAACCCATAGATATGTCACAAACACACCACCGTGAACCCATCGTCACCGATCATCATAAACCCACCACCGTGAACCCACAGATCTGTCACAAACCCATCACCGTGAACCCAACGTCACCGATCGTCACAAACCCACCACCGTGAACCCACCGACATCACAAATCTGTCCATAGGGAAAGATGTTTTTGATTTTTTGTTTTGTTTGGCAGGTTTTTAAATCTCGTCTACATGCATGAATTTGTGATTGTGTTTGATGTTTATTTGTCTCAGGGAAGGGAAAGAGACCCGCGAAGTACCCAAATCCAGTTTGTGAGCTTCCATTACCTATTTGTTTTCAAGACACCAAGACGCAATTTTCCTCATTTTTTATTTTATTGGAAATAATTTGTTTTAGTACTGTTTTTTTTTTTTTTTTCATTAATCCTTTTAATTTGGACTTCAATAATGCATTTTATAATTGGTTGACTCAAACTGATATTTGCACATGAGCTACTTGGATCTGTGGATTTGTTTATGGGGTTTAATGGTTGTAGCATGTGCTATGTTGCTTACAATGTTTAGCACATGTGTCAAAATATTGTGCAGTTTCATATGTTCTGTATGTAACATGCTGTATGTAATGGACAAATTTTGGGAGTAAAAAATTATTGGATTATTAGAAATATTTTTTTTCGAATTTCACTAACTGATATATTTGTTCTGTAGATTTGACATCGTTCTTTAATCGTAACAACAAATTACGCTCATATGCATAGATGTCAGTATAATTTGTCTCGACGTCGCATGATCGATTACTACTTGCAGCAGAGGAGAAAGTTTCGACGTTTTTCCAGACTTGGAGTTCGTCATACACCCTGTTGGTCGACATTGTCTGTATCTTCTCCTGCATTGACGTCTTCAAGCAGTGTCGGATCGAACAAGGTATAAGTTTATCTGTGTTTACTTGACTCGTTAACATGTGAGTATTATATTTTGTAATGTGATTGGTGATTCGTCTGGTATCCTACTGTTGGTTGTCGTTCTCACCGTACTATACTTAGATGAGTGATTCTGTGGCCTGGTCCGTTGAGATGACCCATAAATTTCTGGTGCTGTTGTTTGAGCGGGCCAAAACTTTGCACGATACTTCAATAAAAACAACAGATTACCAGGAAATGTTGGATGACATATCACCAGTGGCTGGCAGGAGACTCAACGTCACACAACTAACCTCTAAGTTCTTTTGCCTACGAAGAGTATATCAAGCATAGCAGAAATTGCTGCAACACGCAGGGTTCGGGTGGGACCATGAGTCGTAAAGTCCAACGTGTCCCGTAGAGGTTTGGCAAGAATATGTCAAGGTAAATTTTCATCTTTTTTAACTAATATTAATCAAGAACACTATAATTGTATGCATTTTTTTCGGACTGCCAAATATTAATATATTATTCTTTGAACTTACCAATAAAACCCACTGGCGCAACAATTTTACCACAAGGGACTTCCTCACAAGGAGCTTTATGAAATCATATTTGAGAAGCAAACTGCCACTGGGAGATATGCGTACACATCTACATCTCAACCGATGGAGACATCCACTCATTCCAATCAGGGCACGGTTCCCATGGATGATAACGACTTTGAGCCTGATCCAGATCGGACGACAGGGGAAAAACGGTCAAACACATCTGGCCATGGAAGAGCGAGAAATAAGAGGAACAAAAGCAACCCAGGAAAATCACTTGCGGATGTTATTGGTAGATTGACGGACGAGCTTGTAAAAAAGCAGACTATGGGATCGAGGGCTAGCAATCGCAATGCAGATGAGAGGGATGAAGAGAACACTAGTGGTCCATTTGATCTGTTTTCCATGAGCAATTTATCGACATCATGACGGCCATGCAAGTACCCACAGAGTTTTACATGCCGGTTGTCAAGTACTTATATCAAAATCCAGGGTGGCGGGAGATATTCGTGAAACTCCTGCCCGAGGAAAAGGCTAACTGGATTTATAACGACTTTCGCAATTTGTAGATGATACTATATTTCCCAAGTGTTTGCCAACAATTGTGTATGCGTCAGTGGGCACTTGTCATTACAATTAGAATTTATAACGCTACTGTATGAACTTAATAATTGTGGTACTGTTTTATTATATGATATTACATGTTTCAACCCCGTTTTGGATTGTCATTAGAATTAAATATTGACTATTATATTTTGCTAAGTAGTACAACAACGGTTAATTGTTGATCAATGTATTGCAAATGTGCAGGTTTAAATGACGTCGTCTAGCCGTATAGGAAGAAGATGACGTGCTACAGATGACGAAGAAGAAATACTGATAGAAGCAACTGGGCGTCAACTATGACATACATCCGTATTAACTGGTCATGAGTACATGTTGGAAGTACTCAATGGTCATCCTGACAGGATCTATGACAAGTGCCGCATGGACAAAGACTGTTTTACATTCTTATGTGAAATTTTGTCCGATTAAGGCAAATTGTGACCAACCAGGAAGACAAGTTTGGAAGAACAAGTTATGATATTTCTAACAATTGTTAGAAAAAACGAGACAATCAGAACGATGATGGAGGATTTCCAACATTTGGGTGAGACGATCTCTAGACATGTTGGCATAGTTTGCGAGGCTATATATGAGTTGAAGACAGAATTTATCAGGCCACCTGACTTCAATGATGTTCCATGAGAAATATTAGCCACCAGAAAATATTACTCTTTCTTTAAGGTACTGGTTCATTATGTTTTCTATTAGTGGATTGTTCATTGTGTTATTAATTTTGATAGTCGGTTAATATGAGGAAAATTCAATTTTGATGATAGGACTGTATTGGAGCCATTGATGACACACATGTATACGCTTTGGTTCCACATGAATTTGCTGATAGGTACCAGAATCGCAAAGGAACATTGTCACAGAATGTAATGGTTGTATGCGACTTTAGGATGATGTTCACTTATGTCGTAACTGGATGGCAAGGATCTACATATGATTCAAGAGTTTTAAATTCAATTCTTGATGATCCTAATTCTGGATTCCTACATCCTCCATCAGGTATAAGTATTTTCTTGACGTATTATAGCATATTTGCTCCACTGTTAAGGCCCTGTAATTCAAATAAAATGTCTGATATTATTACAAGGAAATACTATTTGGTTGATGCGGGTTATCCAAATAGAAATGGGTTCCTCGCCTCTCATAGGCGAGTGACTTACCATATTTCTGATCATCGCCGTAACCGAAGGGGGCCATAAGAGTTGTTTAACTACAAACATGTTTCACTCCGCAATGTTGTCGCGAGAACCTTCGGTGTTTTGAAAAGATGGTTAAGTATTCTGAATGGAATGAACAATTACCCGTTGGACAAACAAGGGAAGATTGTTATGGCATATTGTGTACTTCATAATTTTATCAGAATGTATAATATGGACGACTTTATCTTCGAACAAACCAATAATAGTATGGGTAATGAACAAGTATATTGTGATCGTCAAAACGGGGCAGAATATGGCCGAAATGGAGAAGGACCAAGCCAACCACAACAAGGTATTATAGACAACATGACGACTGTATGGGGTAACATAACGAATTCACTGTAGGCAGCACAGTAGACCATGTCGTAGTTGTTAATGGAATATACATGTAAGAATGATTGTAAGGGTTGATAATTAGTACTTTTATCATATATGTATTAATATGATGTTTTTAAACAATTGGATTAGTACTTGAAATTAATATTTACTGGTGACAAAATTACTAATAAAATGTTTTATATTATTAAAATGTAAATTGATAAGTTATATATATAATAATACATTATTTTAACAAAATGCACCAAAATATTATATTGATAAATCATTTATAAAAAAATATATCAATCAAATATTCAACACAAATATCAAGGTCAAAATACTCTACCAAACACATATTCTTAAAATCATATTCTCGTAATCATAACCCTATTTAACTATTCAATATTATTCCCAAAATTCTATTCAAAATAATAAACTAAACGTACCCAATATTTCTTTACACCAACAATAAATATATACTATTTATTTCATTTATTTTATTTATCTCTTTAATTATCAATTCAATATAAAATAAATTTTAATATAAAAAATATATATTTAAAATACAAAAAAAACTAATAATAATATAATAGCATGCCACCTAGTTTTATTATAATATTAAAAATTTATTTATACGTGACATATGTTATGTGATAAAGATGGTGTAAATGTTGGTGTAAATTATCATTACTCAACTTTAAAATGTAATAAGTGTGACCGGACTTCAAAATGTAATTAACCCGGTCGTTGAAATCCCTTCACCATGGAATTGGAATCCTATAAACAAAATCTGTACCCGACAAGGTCAGTATGAAGCTTATTTCAATGGCGAAATCTCATTTGCCTGCATATGCTTCGTCTTCCGCAAAAATCCACCCCGAGATAGACCCCAATTCCTGCTCCCTTGAGAAGTTCAAGCTTTAGGAGACCAGAGCGGTGAGGGTTTTTTTTTTTTTTTTTTAACTGTAATTTTCAAATAATTGATAAACTAAGGGCTATTCAACTGAATTGAGTTTGGGTGTTTTTGAGCAGAGGTTCTATTTAATTGGGAGTGACAGGAACAAGAGGTTTTTTTGAGTGTTGAAAATTAATCGATCAGAGCATCAGCCAGGATCCGGTGTTTTATTCCCCTCAGGAAATCAAAAACTTGCTTCAACAGATTGATGAAGGAAATCGTGCTACCGGCGGCCTCAACTCTGTGGCTAAGGTTTTTGGTATTGCAGGTTAGACTTATTATTATTATTATTACTATTATTATTATTTTTTGGGTGGATAAAGACCTTATTAATTATTATTTCTATTATTAGTATTATATTATTATTTTTGTGCATTTCAGTATGTAATTGAGTTTTTTTTTTTTTTTTTTTCACTTTTTATTTTGTGAAGGTTGCATTAAGTTTTTGGAGTCATATTATTTGATTTTGGTTACCAAGCGAAGACAAATTGGATGTATATGCGGTCATGCAATATACAGTATAAATGAGACCCAATTGATTACGATTCCTCATGTCTCTATTCAATCAGATGTGGCGCATTCGAAAATCAAATTCAGGTATTTTCCACTTGGTGTATTTTTCATTTATCTGGCCATAATTCATTGGGTTAAAATGAATTTTAATTGAATTTTTATGGACCTAGGCAATTTAAAGTCGTGGATATATATAGGCTGTCGTTTGCAGCCAAATGTTCAGCCTCTTCAAAGTCTGCTATTTCTTAATTGTAGCCTTCTGGTTAAGGAATTAATCAGAATTTAAAACTGGAAGCAGTGTATAATTTTATGTCAGCTGCCTGTTTAGTTGGATTCTTTTCAGAAGTGAAATTTGGTGAAGTCATTCTTTGATTTTTGTAGCACTCAATTGCTTGCAATGGAAATCTGTGGAAGACAATCATTCTTTCACTCTTGGAACAAGCTTTTGGCTGGCTATTATCTCTTCACTCTTGTCATGGTGAACATCCACAATCATATCTTAGTTGGTTTCATTAAGTTATGGGCCGCCGAAATATAAAAACATCATAGAATCTTTTTTTGGTCCAGAAGTAATTAACCTCGTGGCCAGTTTGGCTTTTAAGTGAAGAAGGAGGCCATGTATTAAGTCAGGTACGAATCCTTAAATTTATGGCTTTTTTGCCCTGGTTGCAAGACAGATGAGAGAGTCATGCATTACATAGGGTTTCCGGCACTGTTTTTTCTTTTCAGCCCATACATTGAGGCTCTTAGCTAGAATGTTAATGTTAGTCAGTTGATAATTGGAGTTGGTTTTGTTGGTGTGTAGAAGACTTCACTGAACATGTCTTTACACTTCCCAGGATTACAGTACAGTGTCAGCTACTTACAGGCCATCTCCTGCAGANTGCGTGGGTGTACGTGTGTGTGGGATAAAAGGAGGGCCTTGACCATTATTTAGATCGATCGTTGTGTTGATTGGTTCTGCTTAGGTCAGCTATCATAGTTTCCCACATGCATAAACTCCATGATTTTCTGACAGCATCTCTAGGGTCTCACCAAAATATTATATTAATAAATCATTTATAAAAAAATATATCAATCAAATATTCAACACAAATATCAAGGTCAAAATACTTTACCAAACACATATTCTTCAAATCATATTCTCGTAATCATAACCCTACTCAACTATTCAATATTATTCCAAAAATTCTATTCAAAATAATAAACTAAACGCACCCAATATTTCTTTACACCAACAATAAATATATACTATTTATTTCATCTATGATATTTGTTTTATTTATCTCTTTAATTATCAATTCAATATAAAATAAACTTTAATATAAAAAATATATATTTAAAATACAAAAAAATCCAATAATAATATACCAGTATGCCATCTAGTTTTATTATAATATTAAAAATTTGCTTAAAAGTGGCATAGTGATAAAAATGGTGTAAATATTACTCAACTTTAAAATGTAATAAGTGTGACCGGACTTCAAAATGTAATTAAGCCGATCGTTGAAATCCCTTCACCATGGAATTGGAATCTATAAACAAAATCTGTACCCGACAAGATCAGTATGAAGCTTATTTCAATGGCGAAATCTCATTTGCCTTCATATGCTTCCTCTTCCGCAAAAATCCACCCCGAGATAGACCCCAATTCCTGCTCCCTTGAGAAGTTCAAGCTTTAGGAGACCAGAGCGGTGAGGGTTTTTTTTTTAACTGTAATTTTCAAATAATTGATAAACTAAGGGCTATTCAACTGAATTGAGTTTGGGTGTTTTTGAGCAGAGGTTGTATTTAATTGGGAGTGACAGGAACAAGAGGTTTTTTCGAGTGTTGAAAATTGATCGATCAGAGCATCAGCCAGGATCCGGTGGTTTATTCCCCTCAGGAAATCAAAAACTTGCTTCAACAGATTGATGAAGGAAATCGTGCTACCGGCGGCCTCAACTCTGTGGCTAAGGTTTTTGGTATTGCAGGTTAGACTTATTATTATTACTATTAGTATTATTTTTTGGGTGGATAAAGACCTTATTATTTCTATTATTAGTATTATATTATTATTTTTGTGCATTTCAGTATGTAATTGAGTGTTTTTTTTTTTACTTTTTATTTTGTGAAGGTTGCATTAAGTTTTTGGAGTCATATTATTTGATTTTGGTTACCAAGCGAAGACAAATTGGATGTATATGCGGTCATGCAATATACAGTATAAATGAGACCCAATTGATTACGATTCCTCATGTCTCTATTCAATCAGATGTGGCGCATTCGAAAATCGAATTCAGGTATTTTCCACTTGGTGTATTTTTCATTTATCTGGCGATAATTCATTGGGTTAAAATGAATTTTAATTGAATTTTTATGGACCTAGGCAATTTAAAGTCGTGGATATATATAGGCTGTCGTTTGCAGCCAAATGTTCAGCCTCTTCAAAGTCTGCTATTTCTTAATTGTAGCCTTCTGGTTAAGGAATTAATCAGAATTTAAAATTGGAAGCAGTGTATAATTGTATGTCAGCTGCCTGTTTAGTTGGATTCTTTTCAGAAGTGAAATTTAGTGAAGTCATTCTTTGATTTTTGTAACACTCAATTGCTTGCAATGGAAATCTGTGGAAGACAATCATTCTTTCACTCTTGGAACAAGCTTGGCTGGCTATTATCTCTTCACTCTTGTTAAGGTGAACAACCACAATCATATCTTAGTTGGTTTCATTAAGTTATGGGCAGCCGAAATATAATAACATCATAGAATCTTTTTTTGGTCCAGAAGTAATTAACCTCGTGGCCAGTTTGGCTTTTAGGTGAAGAAGGAGGCCATGTATTAAGTCAGGTACGAATCCTTAATTTTATGGCTTTTTTGCCCTGGTTGCAAGACAGATGAGAGAGTCATGCATTACATAGGGTTTCCGGCACTGTTTTTTCTTTTCAGCCCATACATTGAGGCTCTTAGCTAGAATGTTAATGTTAGTCAGTTGATAATTGGAGTTGGTTTTGTTGGTGTGTAGAAGACTTCACTGAACATGTCTTTACACTTCCCAGGATTACAGTACAGTGTCAGCTACTTACAGGCCATCTCCTGCAGATGCAAATTTTTGATTGAAGTATAACGTCAGATCAGTGCAGGTAATGTTGTCATACTGAAATTTTGAAATTCTGTTTAGTGAATATTTCATATGATATCAATGAATTTAGTGAATATTTCATATGATATCAATGAATAATTTTGAGGGTGGTGGTAAATCTACAGTAGGTGATGTTGGTTTTTGGCTGGTGGGTGATGGGTGATGGGATTGCTGCCCAGGTGTGTTTGCAGCTGTTAAGTGTGTGTTGCTTATTATGCTGCCCTGCAGTTTGATTTTGGTGATTGGGTTCCTCTAGTAGCTGTTTCAATTTAGACTAGGACTTTTTCTGTTAAGCAAGACCTGTTTTTGCTCTTGGTTTTGTATAGGCCTGGAGCTGTCTGCGCTGGGAAGTTATCTGCAGCTGGTTTTTGTTTACCAAAAGACCTGCATTGTTTTTGTGCTGCTGGTCATTTTTTGTATAGTCCTCTTTGAGGCTAGTTAGATGGTTATTATGGATTGTAAATTCGTGCCTCTTTGTTGCTTGGGTTTGTTTTGCTTGGTTAGCCCACTAACTTCAATTTATCTGTAGTTCTTTCTCTCTACAGATAGATAAATGTACTTGCTACTATTTTTAATTTCTATATGTTGGCTGCAATTGGATGCAACCCTACATGCATGACATATCTAATGGAGAAAGATCTTGATTTCAATTTTTCATAATTCTTTGGCATCAAATACAGCAACTTCTTTTCCTTTCTTTAATGTTAAGAACATAAGAAAAAAGAAAATCTTATCCTGCTTTTGGTTTCTTCAGTTTCAAGTGTTGCATAGAAACCTCAAATGGAAGCAATCCAGAAAACCAGAAAACTAGAAAATGTAGACCTGTTTACCACCCAATTTGATAAAATTGTTCCCATCGTGAACCCAACAAATCCAGGCATCACTTCGTATACTCATATTGTCAATCCAACAACCTCGCCGCCATTGCCAACCACTATGAACCCAAATCACAAACCCAACTCCAATTAATTCAACGAGACAGTAAATAAAAACTCTTCAAATATATCCATAAGTTATATTTCTTCTAACTATAGTTTTACATATTCTAACCAAGAACAGGAGTATTGAATAATTATAATTTATAAATTGGACAAAATTATTATATGTCGGAAATCGTAATGGTTCGCTTATTCCAGTAACCCTTTAAATGGACAAAGTAATATACAGATGATTGACAGAACAACTCTATGATTTCAGATCAAGAGAAAGCATGAGACAATGGTGATACAAATAATGGCCAAGGTGGCAATAACTGAGCCTTGGTCAAAGGCTTTTTGCAAGCTTCCTGCCCGTGAAAAATGCTGGAAAGCAAGATATATCCTACAATAAGCAAGGAGATAATCGCACCTTGTTGCGTCCCCCTGTGATAAAATGAAAATTACCAAGATGAGAAAAGAAAAAAAGGCAACAATTTCATTTATTCCCACACAATACATCTACTTGCCTTCGGTTATGACTACATAAGGAGTCACAAGAACCAAGAGTAATGCTGTGAATGGTAACTCACTAACTCAAGCTCACCTACACAAATGAAGACAAATATAGGAACTGTTAAGGGGACTGCAAACACAAGCTTTAAATTTTGCCATTGTTATGAATCAAATTACCAAAATCCAATCCTAAAATTTAAGAGAGTACAAGTCTCAATTGTGAGATATATATAGCAGTGACATCACCGGTCCAGTCCACGAAAAGTTAAAAATCTTCAGTCAAGATTTCAGTACAACTAAAATCCATCTGTCCTTCTTCCAGATTTACAGCACTATTTTTCATATTTTTTTCCCCAGACTAGATTAAAGATGACAAATTTTATGGGCACAAGTAACAACAATATTTCCTACATCAATAAAACATTAAAACAAAAAATGAAAATGGAATCACACATGCTATAATCTAATACAATTTATCACACGAGAATGGAAAATAACAACAAATATCCCGAAAATGGCTTACTTTATCCAAGAGATGATACTTGCTGGTGCTTGTAGAGCAAATACCGGAACAAGAAACAATTTCTAAATAGCTGCGCCTTTCGTAAGCATCAAAACACTACACAATTAATTCATATCTCATCAAAACGCACTTCATGAACAAACCAAACCATATTAATCAATAAAGTTGATATAAGCTATAAATTCTGTGAATCAAGAGAGAATAATACGCTGAAAAAATGGTAGAGATCCACTGAAGATTACGACTCGTTAGAGGTGCAGTTAATCCTCTTCTCTTCTCCGCCATCACGACCACCGTTTCGTTATAATTGACCTAATATCTACAACAACAAAAAATGTCGTTCTCCTTATTGGACAGGCGAGAGCGCATGTGAAAGAGACAACATCTTCGTCTTGGTGATGTTGTCGTATGTATGGTGTCGTTTTTGGCCGGAGTTAATGATGGAATGCGAAGACAAGAGATAGCCGGCGATGCTGGTCGTCTTTTATGTCGGACGACGACGGCAGCGGCGGGGGTGCGCCTGGGTGGCGGTGCGAATGATTTTCCAATTTCAGGGGACTGGGTTCTTAATTTTGGGTTTGTTTTTTGTGTTTGGGGGTTGAAATATTTGGGAGGCAATTTGGGATTTAGGGTTTAAATATTTTATCTTAAATTGTGGGAAACTGACGTGGCAGATGGTGGCATTGGCCGCCACGTCAGTTTGTAGGATTGTCAGTAGGAATGGTTTAAAGTAGGAGTAATGTTATGTGTACTAATTAAATTATATTAATCCAAATACTAATAATTGAAATTATAAAATTTTTTTCTTTAGTGTTTAGGGAAAAATTGTCACGTCAGTTTGTACTTGAGTTAGTATGATTTTGGTTAGTGCACGTAACATTATTCTTAAAGTAATACTACATCAATTAACACTCTCACTAACACCTTTACACTTACTGATGTGGCGGTTGATGTAGATGATGTCACATCATCAACCACATCCAATCTTGCCACATCAGTCCCCTTCCAAACCCAAAAAAAAAAAATTGCCAAAACCCATAACCCAAAAAAAAAAAAAAAAAAAAAAATTGCCAAAACTCATTTTGAAATTGTTTCAGTCGCATCTCAACTTCATTACATGCCAAAACCAGTCGTTCTCCAAAAATCATCGTAGATCAAACATTGTTGATCTGATCAAAAAAAATCAAATCAGCACATGATCGATCAGATCTAATTGATCGTACCCCATTTCGGTAGATTCCAACCACCTTTCGGTGGTGGTGGTAGGCTACCGACAATATGTGGGTGGATGGAGGAGTTTTTGTCAATTTATAAACTTTTATTGTAGAAATGTTTAGTTAAATTAACAGAGGATTAAAATAATTTAAATATTTTCAGAAAATACTGTTAAGAGATGTACTAAAATCTTCTCAGAATTCTATCATATTTTTTAAAAATGCTATTCTAAAAAATTTATCAAACGGAGCTGTTGTCAGGTGTATGTTACCCTCGTCAAGATCGGTTAATATCTAATTCATACACTTCATTATAAAAATATAAAAAACACTCACAACGTTAGTGATATGTCAAGCTTTCATCCAATTTTAAAATTAAAAATCTATTTTACCCCCTCATATTACTTACCAATTCAACAAATTTTTTAAATCCTTCACTCAATAAATATCCAAATCTACCAAATCAACTTACAATTATACTATCCCAAGCAAAGTTACACATTTAGTTGAATTTAAAAATAATAAAACATATCATAATTGTGTTTTTAAAGAGATAAAATAGCTAAATTATAAATTATAATTATAAAAAATGAGATTAGTATAAATGAAATAATTTAAACATGATTAAATAAATAATAGATGTTGAAATATTGCTTTATCAATTTTAGAAATAATTATATTTTAGTTAAGACATTAAAAATTTATTAAAGCTAGCCATTTAAAAAAAGGACATAACTAGATAGTCCGCAATAATTATTTAAAAATTATAGGGTGTTCAATGGATCCCGAAAATTAATTAAGATGCGTGCAAACTGGTCCGGACACTCCGATTACCAAAAAAAAAAATTATTTAAAACAAATTTTATTGTAATCAAACATTTTGAAATTTGTATTATGAGACAAACAAAGGCTAGATATTTTATAAAACCTTTAAGTAATTTTAGTTTGAGACAAAATCAAAATACTGGTATTTTAGTTAAATTTTTTTTTTTTTATTATTAATAAAAAGAAGGAATATAAAAAAATATTGTTTAAGTTGGTAAGTCATGGAAAGGACATTTTATTAAAAGGCCAAATCAAGTTCAAATTTAATTAAAATGTCATATAGTTTGAAAGTGTTAACTAAATAACCTTATTATTTATTAAGGTTAATTAAGATTAATGAAGTATTGTGTAATCTTTTAAAAATTACAATATGTCCCCAAAGAGCCAAAATTCTTGCAAACAAACCCAAACACCTTTTTCTTCTTCCTCCTGCCATTAACGCATCCTTTCCATGGTTGTTGTTTCTTCTAAGCTTCGTCTACATCTTCTTCTTCTTCTTCTTCTTCTACATTTTCTTCTTCGTCTACATCTTCTTCTGTCTGTACATCTTCTTCATCCTCCTTCATGTATATCTTCTTGTTCTCGCCATAACACTATCTACTTCCTTCGCCATTAACATCTTCTCTGCCACAGATCCTCCTCCTCCTCCTCTTTCTGACATTTCGTCCAGGTATGTGTATCTCCCCTTTCCATTTTATATTTCGATTTACAAAGATTTAATGATAGATTGGGTTTGGGTTATGATTTTGATTTAGTTGTTGGGTTGTGTTTGATGTGATGCAAGTTGAAATGAGTGAAATTTGTTGAATATTTTCTTGCATTGTGGGTAGCTGGGGGTGGTAGCACCGATTGTGGGTGGAGATGACTGAAAAAGTGTTCTAGATATGATGGATCGCTTAAGCGATCTGGTATGTCTGGTATAATGCAGTAGATCGTAGATCGCTTAAGCGATCATGTATATGGCAAAAGATCGCTTAAGCGATCTGCTATAAGTCTAGTATATGACAGTTGATCGCTTAAGCGATCTGTTATAAGTCTAGTATATGACAGTAGATTGCTTAAGCGATCAGGTAAATGGCAAAAGATCGCCTAAGCGATCTACTATTAGTCTGGTGTATGATAGTAGATTGTTTAAGCGATCAGGTAAATGGCATAAGATCGCTTAAGCGATAAGTCTTATTTATACCAGATCGCTTAAGCGATCCATTATATCGCTTAAATGATCTGGTATATGATACACCAGATCACTCAAACGACTCTACAGATGCTTTTTAAAATCTTTCAACCCTTCATACATCAATTAATAATATTAGTTTTTTCTTGTATTATAGGTACTTGGCTATTATTAGACATGAGACAAGTTGTTTTGGGTATTGAATATTTTGGTGAGTGGGTAGAGGAAGAAAGTTGCTGGAAGTGGATTGGGAAGAGCAAATAAGTTATACCAATTGCTATGAGCACATATGTTAGTTTTGATGAGTTGATTGATGAAATAATTAGAAGAGGTGATTTGAGTTGCTTATGTAGTGATATAGTTGTGAAGTATGTTTTAAGCAGAGTTCCTGAACATTATAAGGTACCTCCTACTATATTAAAGTCGGATGAAGGTGTGAAGTTATATATAATTGATGTGGGCGATAATGGTTCGATGTCGATTTTAAGGGTTTCTTTTGTAAATAAATCGTTGGAAGTTGGTTCAAATGAAGGGGATAACGAGGAAGCTGGCGAAGAGAATGTTGCTTTTAATTTGAACTACGAGGGCTTTGATTTCATAGTTGAAAAATCAAGAGTAGGCGGTGATTTGGGTGGTGAGGAGGACACTGTAGAAGAGGTTGGTCATGTGCGGCAGAATGAAAATGTTAAGGAGGAGGACCTCGAACATGTTCCCACAGATATAGAGATTCCTTTAAATACAAAAATTCACGAAATGTTATTGCTAGTCAAAGTCATCAAGTTATTGCTGATTTGATGAAAATGCTCTGATTGGTCTTTTATAACATTTTGGATTTTGTTTTAAATTCTTAGAATTAACCGACTTCTAGTTGGTAAATTATTATCTTTAAGAGTATTTTTTTGAGTCTCTTCAGGGAAAGCTAAGCTTCATTTTGAAGTATATGAGTCCTTCAACTCATATATATTCATAAGACATCTGCTCTTATTTTTTTGATGATCCTCCAAGAAAAGTTGACAAAATACTTATTTATCTCAACAAAGGAGTGATCGGACTTGTACATTGACTGAACTTAAATGTTATTACTAATCAAAGTCATATCAAAGTATTTGTCAGCTGTCACAAAAATTCACTTGTTTTTGGTAAATTGAGAGTAAGACAACCTGATTTGATGAAGATACTTTGATTGGTCTTTTATAACTCTTTGGATTTTGTTTGAAATTCTTAGAATTAGCCAACTTTCTACTGATAAATTATTATCTTTTGAGAGTATTTTTTGAGTCTCTTTAGGGAAAGCTAAGCTTCATTTTGAAGCACATGAGTCCATCAACTCATATATATCCATAAGACATTTGCTCTTATTTTTTTGATGAAGTGAAATTAAAAATATGTATTTTGACATTATGCGCTTTATGTGCCAGTTTCTTGCTCTCCTAAACATTTTATCACTAAATATCAACCATTTTGTCGCTATGCATAGAGGATTACGATGAAGGTAGTATAAATAATACTCCTCCGTGGGTGGCTTTGGCTGTTGTACAATCATATAATCCAAGGCATAAAGTCCTCGGAGTGATATATATTTTTCCTGACCTAGAATGTTGATTCTAGTTAGCTGTTGTGCACCTGGTTTAGTCCGACTTGAATTGAGTATGTTTTAATTTTTAATGACAGATTAGGTGGCCTAGTTTCTTTATGTTATGAGAACCAAACTAGAGTCTTGGTTTTAATATTTAGTCTTAATGCTAAATTTTTACTGATAATTAGATTCACACCAGATATCTCTCATTTCTTTTCAGGGCTATTTCAGTAATTATATGATAACATTTAATCCATTTCTTTTTAAATCTACAAGTAACTAAGTATAAGATCTCTTGTCTCACTAGACTTGATATGATATGCCTTTTTCTTCTACAATAATTTGTTCTTTTAATGTTTGTAAGAGGGCCTTCTTTTATCGCCTTAGGCTATGATAGATTTTCCCTTCTTTGTAAAGCACCCGTCTTTCATTTTTTAATACAGTGCAGGAGATGGGTTGGTTAGAGGAACAAGATAGACTCACCAATTAGGCTGTTGCGGACTTAAGTAGCTAGATTGTAAAGAAGTTTACTCAATTTAGAGTCAAATTATTTGTCAACAGAATTTTAATTTGTTAAATTATTTTGCTCATGTGGCTCACTCCTTATTGCAGAACAGTAGTCTAGAAAGTAAGCTTCTAATTTTAAAAGCTCCCTTCGTTGTTGTGCTAAATTTCTTAACATTGTATCTAAATTTTTCACATATCCCTTTCTAGATATAGGAGGGCACACTTACAAGGACATATGAAATAGGATACTTCAAGTTGGTTGACAGAAAGTTTTTAATGTAAGTTAACCATTGAAATGATTCGTCTCCCCTTTTATTGTTTTTAATTATTTGATAGTCTACTCTTTTTTGGTTATATTGGTTGAAATTTATAAATTGATACTTGTTTTTTTTCCAGCAATTTCTTTCATCCTTATAGAATGGTTAATGCTGATTTCTTCATAAAAATTGGGGATTCTTATTCATTTAAAATTTACTTAACTTTGCTAGTCGGACTTCTCTTGCATCGGTGATGATGTGGACTGTGGTGCAAGGAGGTGTATTTGGCTGTTGCATTAAAAGGGTTCTCCTAGAAAACTACCTTGGTAGTGATGTAAGATGAATTCCGTTGTTGGCTTCCTGTGAGTGGAACTCAATACAGTAGGAATCACACACAAGATTTTATTGTGCTAGATATGTGTGTTTGTTTCTGGACTGGAATTGAAAACTAGACAGATAATACTTTAATTTGATATATTATACACTTAATTTGGATAATTGTAGCCCTACTGTCGAACCATTTTTTTATAATCACACATATTTCGGTTTCCCTTGTTTCTCAATTTTCACTGAACAGTCAGTAATAAATTTGTTATAAATTACTCAATACAAATCCAATTGATGAGCGGTTTGCATCTTTGGAAACTAGAAAGATAAGGTTTTAATTCGATATATTATATGATGAATTTAGATAACTATAGACATGTTGTCAAACCATTCATTTTATCATCACACACATAAAACAAATTCAATTTTAGTGATGACAAAGTAATACAAATATTAGTATGTCGTTTTAATTGCATTTATTCTATCTCTTTTTGTTGATTTTTGGATCAATTTTGTTGTTTGATTTATGAGATTTGTGGGTTTTACGATTATCGTCTTTCTTTAGGATGTTATCATCTAATGCTTTTTTTGCTCTATGTGTTGATCAATTCTAATTGCAGCAAATAGATTTGTGTCGCACGACCTTTATCTGTATGGCTTCTTCAATTTGCCTTCAGATTATACTGTTGGAGTTGTTGTTGATTTCTATGTGAATTCTCTTCTCAACATTCTTAATTTTTTTTTTATTTCCAAAATAATAATTATAAAAATAATTCATTTTTTTTTCTCAACAATTAAAATTAGTTTTTTCCTTTGGCTCTACAAGTCTCTTGCTTAAAAGTTCACATTTTTCAGTAAGGTTTCTCTTTCTCTGATTGATTTATAAACTTATCAATAATACTCAGTGGGTTATCATGCAATTTTTTTGCTTTTTTTGAAAAAATTTTAAACTTTGGTTGCAGATATCAAATAGTGACATATTTGAGAAAAATCATAATGATTTGAGTTAAATTTGTAATATTTTATTTATTGATTTTTTAATTATCAATTCAATATAAAATAAGCTTTAACACAGAAAATATATATTTAAAACATAAAAAAATCAACAATAATATAAAAAATATATAATAAACATACTTGCACACGGTGCAGACTTTCCGTCTAATTAATTATATATTTAGTTCAATACTACACCAAACACGAGTACACGGCAACATTAAATTTAATCCAATATAATATTATCAAATTCACTCGAATTCAATACAAGATATTCAATTGCAGCCCATGCGACGTGCAGAATGCACCCATAGGAACTTTTCATTTCACTTCATGGAAGAATTGGAATAATAATAATGAAAATTTCCGAAAATAAAAGAATTAGATTTATTAATATTAAAATACCTTGGATTTTTTTATCCAAAAAGAGATAATAGCGCTTTCACATTCTTTATTTTTTCATCAAATAAATACTAAATGTAACTGGTTAAATTAAAATTCTGGTTAAAATTTTAATCGTTTAAAATAAATAAAAAAGCTAAAGATTTAAGTATTTAACCATTAACAACAAAATTAATTATAATTAAGTGAAAAAAATAATTAGGATAACAGAAATTAAAACTGATAATGATACAAGTCATTACAATGGGTGTATATGAGGGTGGGTTGGGGTCCAAACATATAAATCTCCAACCCCCTCCCTTGTCAGATTTTCAGAAGTGGGATAGGCTTTCCATGGATGAAACTATGTTTGGATTTTAATTTAAGCACTAGATGGCCTACATGGATGAAATTATGTTTGAGGTGAGATGGGATATGCCCAAACCCCATAAATTAGCCTTCATGGATCTCGAATCGCAAATCTTCCTGTCAAGCACCTTTCTTCTTCACGTCTTTGGATGTCTTTGGCGGCTCCTTCGTCAGCATTCTTGGTGCAATGGCCATGGCCATAAGCTCTTGGAAGAGCAACTTACATGCATAAGGAATGTGAACCTGCAAATACAATTATTATTGGTCCATTAAAGAAATATTGACATGCAACATTGGGCATTATGAATTATTACACAATACGGCCAAGAATTTTACCTGAACAATGTCAGTTTTGTTCTTGCAACTTCTGCACTCAAAAGAATTCTTCTTCAGATTTGCGATAGCTATCAACCCACATTTCTCACAGACATGGACCCTATATGCATCACTTTGGTCGAACAACCTCTCCTTGAGAAAGTGAGCGGCACCATGAGCAATCATACAATCTCGTTCCATTTCACCAAACCTGAGGCCACCATCACGAGACCGTCCCTCAGCAGGCTGCCTTGTCAGAATCTGTACAGGTCCCCGCCCACGAGAATGTATCTTATCATCAACCATGTGCTTCAATCTTTGGTAATAAGTGGGGCCTAGGAATATCATAGCAGTGAGCCGCCTGCCTGTGTGACCATTATACATTGTCTCAAACCCACGCATTTGATATCCACATTTGTGAAGAGCTTTACTGATATTGTCAACCTAAGACCAAAATCAGATGAGAATAAAAGACAGGAAAATTTTCAAACTGATCTGAAACGAAGCATAATAAATTAATAATATTAAGAGAGTTTAACACTTACGGTGACATCTGTAAAAGGTGTGGCATCACCTTCCTTTCCCATGTGAGCCGCAACCTTCCCCATAATACACTCGATCAGCTGACCAATGGTCATTCGAGAAGGAATAGCGTGTGGATTCACAATGATATCAGGGGTGATGCCTTCCACTGTCCATGGCATGTCTTCTTGTGTATAAGTCATGCCCACTGTTCCCTTCTGACCATGCCTACTGCTAAATTTGTCTCCAATCTGGGGTATTCGAACTGATCGCACCCTTACTTTCACAAACCTCAACCCATCTGCGTTTGTTGTCAGTAAAACCTACAAAAAAAAAGATAAATGGTCAGGCACACAACAAATTGGGGCACCAAACCTTATAAAGAACACACTTCAATCACGGCAGCAACTTTCCTCAGACAATGTTGTACTATTACAGAGATTTTTTTGATCAACCAGATCATGGAAAATACAGGAACAACCTTATATAAAACCAAAAATTAAATATAGTATGCACTTAATTAAAGCTCACTTGGTCCACTATCCCTGTTTCACTGTGACGTAAGCTTATGCTATGATCACGTCTTGTATAACGTGATGCCTGACCCTGAGCTTCATCCTGAGCAATAGGTGTTGTCTTTCCAATGATCACATCCTCACCAGAGACTCTTGTGCCCTAAGAAACAAAAATAAATTAATTTCAGGAAAATATCTTTCTCATTAGTTCTCCAGTATAGAAAGAGAGAACATAAGAATAACACAATACTGAATACTTACAGGAGGTGCAAGACCATCATCATCCAATTTATCATAAGAACCATGCCGCATGCCCTGTAAAAATGAGTTCCAATAAACATCCAATATTTTCATTAGCAGTGAATAGGAAGCAGTATCCTAAACTATGACCTTACCATGGTATTAGATCTATCTGGACGCCCAAAATCTTCTTTTACAAGAGTGCCCATCTTTTTCTCCTCATCTCTGTTAAAAAGTGAAAACCAAGAAAAAACAGAAAACAAGTTATGATAAAATGGATTAAATATATAGAGATAAATAAAGGTCTTAGCAATAAGCTTACCTATATGAACGGAAGAAAAGTGATCTAAAGAACCCACGATCAATGGATGATTGATTCATAATAACAGAATCTTCTTGGTTGTACCCAGAATAACAAGCAATTGCAACAATAGCATTCTAACAAAAAAGATAAATATGATAAAGTTGCTATGGTGGGGAGAAAAATGAAAAATAAAAAACTTAGTAATATACTCACAATGCCAGCAGGAAGCTGCCTAAAGTGGAGGTGTTCCATGGCTCGTGTAGTAACGAGTGGTTTTTGAGGATAATAGAGAACATAGGCCAAAGTATCCTGAGGTAAACAAAGAGAAATAATCAATCAAAATGGACCATTACCCATGAAATGGTGAAGATAGAAACTTACAGTCACAAAAAAAGGAACCAAATCATACCATACGAAATTGGTAGTTTGTGACATAGATTCCCATGGCTTGCTTACCCATAGCAGACTGATATGTATTACGAGGGGACTAAAGGCAGCAACAAAAAAAGTGAGACAGAATTAAAATATGAACACACTTGATCAAACAAAGCCCCAAGCTGGACAAAATTTACCTGATTATGATCAGGAAATGGTATAATTGAAGCACAAACACCCAAAATTAAGGATGGGTGGATCTCACAATGTGTGTATGTATCAGAATAGGCCTCTTCTGGATGAATTCTGGCTTGTACAAGATCCTGAAAATAGTTTTGTTGCAGTTAAACATCTTCAGAACTTCAAGGCATCCTTATGAGCTAGTTGGTTAATAAAATGCACCAAGATATGGTTCCCCAAATTAAAACTATGTTACTCACATTAATGGTCATAGAAATCATTGTGGTCTCTTCTTCTTCTGTGTCAATATATTCTATAAATCCCTTTGCTACAAGATCATGCCAACCACCATCTTCTGGGGTTTCCTGAAAGATACTTAGGATAGCTTTGATGTAAGTACAGGTAAAGATAACAGATCAGTAAAGAAAAAACATAAGAACTTCTAGCTCTCTCACCCTCTGCTGCAGTGCATGAATGTCTCGCTTCTTTATGAGAAGCCTTTGTTTTTCCACAATGAATAGTGGACGACTGCAACGTCCATAGTCAGTATATATACGCAACTCTTTCAAACGAATATCTCTAACAACCCCAACTTCAGTATTGACATCAACCTGCACATGTGTGCACAAATCCCAGTTCAAGTTACATATCACAGTTATTCCTTCCAACATATTCTTAAAAAAAAAAATGCTCTTGGACCTCTATAAAAACACATATGATAAATAATCAAGCAAAAAAATTATGTAAATTATATGTAACAATCTCGGCACTACATGTCTGGATGAAGAAAATATTTAGCCCCTATATGCCAGGGCACCAACTATTAAAACTAACTGTTTTTAACAGATACTTGTGTGATAAACCTGAAAGACCTGAACATGTCAAACCTCATGTGTCAAGCTACGGCTAAGACACTAAAAGGAATACAAAATGCACTGATGTGTGTTGAGTTGTATAGAACTAATTCATTCTCCATTTAATTAGTATAACTACTTTGGGCATTACATGTTCCACTAAACAAAGAAAGGTAATGATTAGAGACAGAATAGTAGCTTTATCACAATTTTGATGTAATTACTAGATCACACTGCCAATGATTAGAGACAGAAGAGTACTTTTGCATTCTAGATCACATCACTCTATTTTTTATATGTGCTCATATGAATCGATCTAATTAGTAGACTTCAACAATTAATTTTGCAGTTTGACCAATGATTTTTTCTTGCATAAAAATATCCAATATGGTATACTGACCCGTCTCCTTAATCTTCTCAATGTTTTCACCAACATATCTGGATCACGGTGGATACCAACCCAGCAACCATTTACGAAAATTTTTGTAGCTTGAGGAATAACCGCTGGAGAAATTTCCTACAACCAAGAAAAATTTCCTACAGTCGAGAAATTTTGAATAAAGGAACACCATCCAGTGCCACAAAACTCAAAAGTATGAACCTCAAAATTCTCAGTTCCCCATTCTTCTAAAAACTCCAAAATAGGATAGGCAGCCGATCCAACTGTAATGTAAACCATTAATGCGAGGTTCTTTACCAGTCCACAAGCCTGAAGTAAATCCAAATTACTATTGTAAGTACCACAGTGAAAAACAGAGAGGTCACTAGAACAACTTAAACTCAGAATTCAGAGTAAAACACTCACTTGTCCTTCAGGTGTTTCAGCTGGACACATCATTCCCCATTGTGAATTGTGCAACTGCCTGGGTTTGGCCAATTTTCCTGATAAATTAAACTCTGTCATAAAAAGAGGGAAGGAAAAAAAAAAAAGAAAAAGAAAGAAAGAAATAGCAACAATCTGATGCAAAGGAGAAAAGATTCTCTCTAAAATGCAAGAACGCTAATTTATACACAACCCTGTCTCCAGTACCAAGAAAATCATTGACCATACATACAAGCAAGTAATTTACCTTCACGCCCTATTGGAGAATTTAATCTTCGCAAATGCGACAACGTAGAGGCATATGTTAGACGATTTAACACCTAAAAAGGATGCATATGATCATTCAAAAAGGAAAATACCGGAAGAAAAGATAATCATCAGGTACTATATGTTTAAAGGAATATCATCTCAAACCTGTGACACTCCAGCCCTTGTACCAGCTGCATTTGCTTGACCCCAGTTGCCAGTTGCAAGTGAGTATTTCAGACCACTGGTAATGGTTTTTGCTTTGATAGCAAATTGCAGGTTAACATCCTTTCCGTTATCAACACACTACAACATGCATGAACATTATAAGAACAAAAGCCAAAAAAATGGTTAAAAAATAAAAAGGTTGACTTAAAAGAACCTTCTGGACGTAGCCTCTGACATCCCTGGTTAACTTTCTAAATAGCTGCATTTATACAAACAACAATCAAACTTTAAAAAGATGAAGAAAATTAAACTTCTCATCGTATTACAAGGAAATCCCAATAATACCACATAAAACTAAAACAAACCATTCTGAACAGGCCTCCAAGTAAAGGACCAGCAAGGTCCAGCCTTTTGTTGCCATAATGATCCCTATCATCTTCAGCCCTCCGGCCAAGTGCACAAAGTAGAAGCCGATTAATAATATATCTGGAAGAAGCAACAACAAATTATGGAACTCTACAACTAAATCAGAAAAAACCACAAAAGCAAATACAAACTTACCCAAAATAATAAGCTTTCTTTGTTTCACAATAATCTCCTGTACCAACATGAGGAAGCATTTCTTTTTGAAGGATCTCTTTGGCATACCTGCAAGGAGAATTCAGAGAAAATTTATCATGAAGACCTACAAAAGTTCACAAGAAGTTAGAACTTTTAAAACCCACATAAAATTTCCAAGACAGCACATACTTAATCCTCTTTTCCCTAGTTACACCGACAGTCGCTCCTCTTTTCCCTATGTAGTCTAGTGCAACCTGCAGCATACATGAGAGTAATTTCAAAATGTCAGCAAGTTCAACAGCTGTATAACCAAACAAAGAGCAGATTGACCTTAGGTAAGTGGGACAATGAAAAAGACAATTACAAGTAGACCAAGCAACATAATTATGACATATACCCCAACAAGTTTAATAAAAGAAAAACACGGAATATGTTACAAAGTATATAAATTGATAAGATATAAACTAAAGGACAAACAAGAAGATACCAAACCATTTCATGAACAATGAACTGAAAGTGTCAGAAAAATACGGTGTTGAATGTACAATTAAGGAAAAATGGTATTCACTTAAAAATCCAGCAAAAGAGACCTTAGCTGATTAGATTCTTAAAGGAAAACCTAAACCCTAAATTTATCAAATGCAACCACAGAACACTGAAAGTGGATTACCCAAGAAACAAGAAGAGAATTTTTAATATGTGCAAGAAATTATAGAAGAAAGTGGATGAAGGGAGAAACATGGGAGAAAGGCTTGTCTTACAGTAATTACAAGAACCTCGAAGCAATGATATAACTTCTCACACTCAACTAAAGAAAATTTTCATTCTAGCAAAAACGATACCTGTTGGTTTTGAATGACAAATGCTTCCTCCAGGGAAGGCCGGAGCAACTCCATCATTTGAGTATCGGAGAAGTCATAGCATATGTGCTCTAATATATCTTTGTCAGCAACGTACCCCAAAGCCCGGAATACAATAATGATAGGAATTTCAGTTCGAATGTATGGAAGTGTAGCACGAATATACTGCCCAGAGGAGCCCTGACATAATATCAATGGAAACAAAGTCAACTGACAGCCACTCATAAAACATGTAAAAAGTAATTACCTCTTTTAAAACAAAAATTAATTAATTAATTAATCAATCAAGTCTTGCGAAAAAAGCACATCAAAAGAACAAAATTGTTCTCATTACCCCTTTAGCACTAGTCCGAGAAAGCATCCGCACAAACATAGTGCTGGGCGGTCTATTTTGTGACTCTGCCATAGACCGAACTTCCGCTACATAGGCATACTTGTTAGGCTGCCTCTTTTTGAACACATAGACATGATTGGTGCTCATCTTCTCTTGAGCAATTAGAACCTTTTCACTACCATTGATAATAAAATATCCACCTTGATCATAAGGACACTCCCCAAGCTCTGTCAAATCCTTCTCTGAGTTCTGATATAATGTGCAATAACTTGACCGAAGCATTATAGGAACCTGACAATGTACCAGCACTAGACAAGTCAATTTTCAGACAAAATTCATCCATTAAACAACATAGTTCATATAACACACCTTCCCAATGAAAACTTTAGTGAAATCTTGAGTTTCGGTGACTTCTTCACCATCATGCCCTTTCTTTATAACTCTCTTAGTGACATCCACATACAACGGGGCAGAGTACGTCAGATTCCTCAATCTTGCAGCTTTGGGAAACAAAGTAGCTGTTTCTCCATCGGATTCAGTCATCATAGGCTTACTCAAATATATCTGTCCAAAGCTGATCTTATAGATGGTCTGCAGGAAAAACCCAATTGTATTCATGTAAACACTTCATTTCAACTTAAAATTCATCACATTAACCTACTAAGCTACTAAAATTCCATTTCCACACATTTACTTAAACCTAAACTCAGTATCTTCCAGAAAATTAATTATTCTTTTTCCCTTAAACCTTGAACTAACTAGCTCTAAACCCCTAAAAATTAATTAACAACTATATAAGCATTTTTTAATGAAATTTAATGACCTCAGCAAAATCAGACTGGTGGCCAGGGTTATGTTGTGATTCGGGGCGAATCTCGATGTCCGCCGATTCGTCGACAATTTCTTGCATAGTGTTCTGAATAAATTCATCGAAGGAATCGAGTTGTTGGCGAACCAAACCCTTCTCTTCGAAATAAGCTGAAATAACAGCCCACGCATCCTCCTGCGTGATCTCATCTTCATCTTCATTCTCCTCCTGTGGGTCGTGGTCGAACTCTTCTTCGCCATCCATCTTAATTGGAAACAAAAACCCTAGGGCAGAGAGGGAGAGAGTGTTCGGTTATGGAGGTTTTGCAGTTTTGGTGCAAAAGAGCGTTTAAAGAGAACGACTCTGGTTTCTAATTTTTATATTTGGGTCATTCAGATTTAGTATTTTGTGTATCGGAAAGGCGGTCTAGTGTTGCAAATACACATCAATTTTGGGCCCGTGGGCTGAGTTAAAATGAGATGGCCGGTGGTGTAATTTAGGCCTAAAAATGATTGTTGCTAAACAACCCACTAGGCCCACTACTCTTTTACGTGATGGCACTCATGAAACTATAAAAGCATTTTTTTAATATAAGCTACAAAGCCTCTTTAGTGACTATTTGAAAAATATTATTCTAAAAAAGTGTTTTAAGTTGAGTTAGGTTATATTAAATCGAATCGGATCAAATACTGAAAATGTGTTTGATAAAACATCTAAAAAGTATATCAAATTTTGATAAAATGTTGAATAGTTGTTTGATATATTTTTTAAAAAGGTTTTTAAGACGAAATAGTTGTTTGGTACATTTTTTTAAAATATTGAGATTATTTTTTTAACCCCCTACATTTGTTATTTTAGCTAAACACACTCACAATAAAAGTTTAAAAAATAACTAAAGCACCGCATCCACCCAAGAGGACAGTCAGCCATCAGACGACAGCCTATAGTCGCTTGAACGGTGTACGACTAGCCAGATCTAGTCGATCATGCACCATTTTGGCAAGTGGCAACGTCTAGTAGCAACAATGGCGGTGGATTAATTTTTAGACTGGAAAGAAAAAAAAATGAGAGAGAGAATGGTAGAGGAATGAGAGAAAGAAAAATGTTTTTAGTTGAATAGAGTTGGATAATCTAAAAACAAGTCTCGCCCTCTTTTCATTTTTAGATACAAAATCTTATTTGAGTTAGATTAATTTTCATATTGGATTGACCCAATAAGTAAACAGACACATATCCTATTTTTTAATCCAAATAGGACAACAGAATAATGATTTAGAATAGTGTAACAAACAGAGACGATATTTTTATAAATGGACACTAAAGAATATTATGTACAATTATTTTTTTTAAATAAAAATACTTTTACATACAAATGTTTTCTAACTATTTAATTTATTAGAAACAAAATTGTCAGCCTTTTTTTTTTTTTTTTTTTTTTTTTTACTTTAAAATAATTTTTATATAAGCTATCAAATGCTTTCAAGGATAATTTTTATTGAAACAACATAATATTATAAATAAGGAATAATGACTTTAAAACCCCTAGGGTTAATAAATCCCCTAAAGTATCAGTACTAACTTGAAACCCCCTGTCGTTAACAGTTTTTCGTTAGTTTTAACATAGCAGTGTTAAATGACTAATACCTTTCTCCTCACCCAACAAGTCCCTAAAACCCACACCGTTGATCAAAGTGATCCACCATCCAACAAATTAATCTTTCAACCATAAATTTAACACTATCAAATTAAATTCAACAAATCGTTTAAAACGAATTCAAATTCACATGAGGTTCATGCAACTACCCTTCTATGCCCAGAACCCTCATCTCCCTCCTTCCCTGTATAAGCCATGGAACACCCTTTCCGCCCTAGCATTATTCCTCTAAAACACCAAACCCACCAAAAAGCCACTCATAGCCACCATGATTACACAAACCAAACAAAAAAATCATTCAAGCATTTCATCGAACATCTTCCATGCTATTTTACAACTTTCCCCTTACCATATCCACACCTCCCTACCTTCCTCATACCCACACAACATCATTGTCAAATAATAATAATAATGTTGTGATGTGGCACTTGATGACACACATGGAAGTCAACTTGTAGTATGGCTGGTCAATGTAAATTGTTAAGGCGTGAGGGCAGTTCAGTCTTTTGCTATCTTCGAATGACCTAATCTGTTTTAGGTCTTATGCGCAGCCCACTGCTCTCCATTCTCTCTTGGTTAACAGAGAGAGAAATCAGTTAGAGGTGCTGTGCTGGAAATCCGAGGTTCGTCCATGGAATCAATGGTGATGGTAGGTGTTAGCTGTTCTTATTGTTTAGTCTTTCTTTTGCTGTATAAATTGATACTGATTTCTGCCTATTTGATGTGGTATGAGTGGTGAGAGCATCTGGGTATACGAGTGTAAAATTAGAGGGTTTTGTATCGGGTTTGTGCCTGTGTAAAGGGGTGAGCCGATTCTTCTGTAAGGTTTCTCAAACTCATAGTGAAACTTTTCTTTCTTACTCTGAAAAATGGATGTAGGTAATCGTTAAGATTACCGAACCACTATATATCTGGTGTTATCTCTCTCTTTGCTCTTCTTTATTTTTGCTTAATCATTATTACTGTACTCAATATTGGTGGTTGCTGCATTTTTGGTTACTGCATGTTTGTACTGTTTTGGATTACATTTTACAACAATTGGTATCAGAGCCTTGTTTTCGAGCACCTAGGTCCTATTCTAGGTTGTGAGATCCAAGTTACGAACCTTGTAGCAATCTAGGGTTTAACTGTTTTCACAGTTGTTTTTTCCCTTAACCTAGGGTTTCCAATTTTGACTTTAAATTTGGGCTTTTCTAATCTAAGTGTTTGGGAGGGTTAAAAACCTAGAAATTGCTAAGTTTGAAATAGAAAAGTTTACAGGAGATAATGATTATGGGTTATGGAAAATAATGATGAGGGCTGTCTCAGTTAAGGATGGGTTGTCTGCTACCTTAGAAGGTGAGGAGAGTTTACCAGAGACTTTGTCTGAAAAAGAAAAGAAAGAACTACTAGATAAGGCTTACAGTTCTCTAATTCTAGGGTTAGGAGATAAAGTCCTAAGAGAGGTTAAGAAGATGAAAACACCAGCAGAGATCTAGGAAAATTAGACTCCTTATACTTGTCAAAGTCTTCACCTAATAGGTTAGTTTTAAAACAGAAATTTTTCAGTTTTAAAATGGATGAAAACAAAGCTTTAGGTGACAAAATAAATGATTTTAGGAAACTAATACAAGATTTGGAATGTCTCAGTGTTACAATTGAGGATGAAGATCAAGCTGTAATCCTTCTTAATTCTCTTCCTAAAAGTTTCTCAAACTTTGTTGATACTCTTAAGTATGGTAGACAAACTCTTAAGCTAGATGAAGTTGTAGTAGCCATTACTACTAAGGATGCTGAGTTTAGAAAGGAGGGTAAGTTAGATGGAGAGGGACTGAATGTTAGGGGTAGATCTGAGAAAAAGTGGTCAAAGAAAGGTCATTTTAGAAATAGATCTAAGTCCAAATCAAAAATTTTCAAGAAATGTTTCCACTGTCATAAAGAAGGGCACTTTAAAAGGGATTGTCCAGATAGGAAGAAAAGGTCAGGGGAGAAAGAGGCTAGTGGTAGTGTTGATATAGCCTCAGATAGGTATGAAAGCTCTGATGTTCTAGTAGCTTCCGAAAGGGAATCTGAATCTGAGTGGATTTTGGACTCTGGTTGCACTTTCCATATGACTCCAAATAGGAGTTCACTGATGAACTTTAAGAAGATAGAATCTGGCAAGGTTCTAATGGGAAATAATGCAGTGTGTAGTGTATTAGGCATTGGGGATGTCAGATTAAGTCTTCATGATGGCAATTCTAGAATCCTTTTAGAAGTTAGGTATATACCTGAGTTCAAAAGGAACCTTATTTCCTTAGGTAGCTTAGACTCAAATGGGTTTAGTTACAAGGCTCAAGGTGGAGTACTTAAGGTTACCAAAGGGTCATTAGTGGTTGTGAAAGGAGAGAAAAAGAATGGCTTATATGTCTTAAATGGATCCACTGTTGCTGGAACAGCAGCAGTAACATCTCAGAAACTTAACAAGAGTTCTATTTGGCACAAAAGGTTGGGACACATTAGTGAGAGAGGTCTAATTGAGTTAAGTAAGCAGAATGTCTTAGGAAGGGATAAAATAGAAAAGCTAAGGTTCTGTGATCACTGTGTTTATGGGAAGATGAGCAGAATCAGGTTTAGTGTGGGAAACCACTGTTCTAAGGGCATTTTAGACTACATTCATTCTGATGTGTGGGGGCCAACCAAACATCCATCTTTGGGAGGATGTAGGTATTTCATTAGCATCATAGATGATTTTTCTAGAAAGGTATGGATCTATTTTTTGAAACTAAGGGAGAAGCCTTTAGGAAGTTCAAGGATTGGAAAATTATGATAGAAAACCAATCTGGAAAGAAGATCAGGAAACTAAGGACATATAATGGTCTAGAATTCATCAATGAGGATTTTGATAACCTGTGTAGGGAGAGTGGAATTCTGAGGCATAAAACAGTGAGACACACACCCCAACAAAATGGTTTAGCAGAAAGGATGAATAGAACCATCCTTGAGAAGGTTAGAAGCTTGTTATCCTGTTCTAGGTTACCCACTAGATTTTGGGCAAAGGCTACTCACACAGCAGTTTACCTGATTAATAGGATTCCATCCTCAGCTCTTAGTTTCAGAACACCCATGGAAAAATGGTCTGGGTATCTTGCAGATTATAGCAATCTTAGGGTGTTTGGATGCACTGTTTTTGTTCTTGAGAAAACTGACAAACTAAAACCAAGGGCTATTAGATATGTCTTCTTAGGGTACCCTGATGGTATAAAAGGTTATAGGTGTTGGGATATTGTAGGACAAAAATGCATAATCAGTAGAGATATTAGGTTTAATGAGGATGAGGTGATTGGCCTAAATCAAAATGGGTTGAGTGAGAGTGAAAATGCAGTTAGGGCAGAGACAATAAACCTAGATTTAGGTGGAGATAACTCAAACCTAGACAATATTGAACCAGACCCCAATACTGATGATCAAACCCTGGAAGATGAACCTAGCCTAGAGGATAGTGGTGATAGTGATAGAGTTAAAAATGAGCTGCAAAATTATCAACTAGCTAGGGATAGAGAAAGAAGGGAAATCAGATTGCCTAGTAGGTATTCACATGCTGATATAGTTGCTTTTGCTCTTCAAGTTGCTGAAGAGATTAATGAGGAACCTAGGACTGTTAGGGAAGCCATGGGTTGTAGAGAATCTAGGCAGTGGAAACTGGCTATGCAAGAGGAATTTGATTATTTAATTAAAAACCAAACCTGGATTTTGATTGACAAACCTAAGGGTAGTAGGGTAGTTAAATGCAAATGGGTTTTTAAAAGGAAGGACGGCATACCAGGGATAGAAGCACCTAGGTTTAAAGCAAGATTAGTGGCTAAAGGGTTTACACATGTTGAAGGGGTGGATTACAATGAAATTTTCTCACCCGTGGTAAGACATACAACCATTAGGATACTGTTATCTTTAGTAGCTCAGTTTGGTTTAGAAATAGAGCAGTTGGACATTAAAACAGCTTTCTTAAATGGTGATTTAGAGAAGAAGATTCTGATGGAACAACCTAAATTTTTTGAAAGGGGATCTAAGAATCAGGTATGTCTTTTGAAAAAAATCCTTGTATGGCTTGAAGCAGTCCCCTAGGCAGTGGTATAGGAAGTTTGATTTTTTCATGTTGAATGCTGGTTTCATCCGAATTAGTTTTGATGGCTGTTTTTATTTCGAATGTTTATATGGTGAATGCTACATATATTTGTCTCTATATGTGGATGATATACTGCTAGCTTGTAAGGATTTCTCTAAAATTGATAGATTTAAAAGAGAAATGAGTAAACATTTTGAGATGAAACATTTAGGACAAGCTAGGAAGATTTTGGGTATGAACATTAAGAGGAATAGGAAAACTGGAAGTCTCATACTGTCAAAGAAAGAGTATGCTAAAAAACTAATCAAGAAGTTTAATATGATTGACTCTAAACCTGTCAAAACACCCTTAGGTCAACATTTTAAGCTTAGTGTAACCTAGTGTCCAGAAACTGAAGAAGAAAAGAAGGAAATGGCTAGTATACCATATGCCAATGCCATAGGGAGTCTGATGTACTTAATGGTTTGTACCAGACCAAATTTGGCTTTTGCTGTTAGTTCAATTAGTAGGTTTATGAGTAATTCTGGAAAAACTCATTGGGAAGCAGTAAAATGGGTTCTTAGATATGTGAAGGGTACTTTGTCCACTGGAATAGTTTACAGTAGAGGGAAAAGTCAGGAAAACCCCATCATGGGATGTGTAGATGTTGATTATGCTGGAAACATTAATAATAGGAAGTCCATGACTGGTTTTTGTTTTACCATTTGGAATAACCTGGTTTGCTGGAAGGCTAATCTGCAGGCTATTGTAACTCTGTCCACCATGAAAACAGAGTATGTTGCAATTACAGAGGCAGTCAATGAGGCTATGTGGCTCAGGGGAATGCTTGTTGAGATGGGACTGGTTCAGCAACAAGTTCCTATTAAGAGTGACAGTCAAAGTGCCATTTTCCTGTGTAAAAATCAGGTATTTCATGAGAGGTCGAAACACATAGATGTTAGACTTCACTTTATCAGAAACCTGATAGAAGATAAAGTCATCAAGGTGGAGAAAATTCCTGGTAGGGAGAACCCAGCAGACATGTTCACCAAGTCAGTGAACTTAGACAAGTTAAGGCTCTTTAAGAGCCTTTTGCATGTTGAAGAAGATTAAGAAGATTTTTCAGGGCAGTAAGGAATGGAGAAGATCAAATGCCAAGGTGGAGATTGTTAGTGTATGCCCTAGGAACCAATCGTGTCATTGGTTCCGAGGCATTATGTTTTGTATATATATGTGAATGTATATAGTTTGTATATACATTTTATCTTATCCATAGAAGAAAGTGTTCTTATTTCACACGTGGTTTATTGCTTCATTTATATATATGTATTACATGTGAAATGTCCAGATGATACAAATCTTTAGAAGATCAAAATCATCAAAGTATTACCTACATAGGTAGAGATTTGTTGTGATGTGGCACTTGATGACACACGTGGAAGTCAACTTGTAGTATGGCTGGTCAATGTAAATTGTTAAGGCTTGAGGGGCAGTTCAGTCTTTTGCTATTTTCGAATGACCTAATCTGTTTTAGGTCTTATGCGCAGCCCACTGCTCTCCATTCTCTCTTGGTTAACAGAGAGAGAAATCAATTAGAGGTGCTGTGCTGGAAATCCGAGGTTCGTCCATGGAATTAATGGTGATGGTAGGTGTTAGCTGTCCTTATTATTTAGTCTTTCTTTTGCTGTATAAATTGATACTGATTTCTGCCTATTTGATGTGGTATGAGTGGTGAGAGCATCTGGGTATACGGATGTAAAATTAGAGGGTTTTGTATTGGGTTTGTGCCTGTGTAAAGGGGTGAGCCGATTCTTCCGTAAGGTTTCTCAAACTCATAGTGAAACTTTTCTTTCTTGCTCTGAAAAATGGATGTAGGTAATCGTTAAGATTACCGAACCACTATATATTTGGTGTCATCTCTCTCTTTTCTCTTCTTTATTTTTGCTTAATTGTTATTACTGTACTCAATATTGGTGGTTGCTGCATTTTTGGTTATTGCATGTTTGTACTGTTTTGGATTACATTTTACAACAAATAAAACAACCAGAAGAAGTTGATTTATCGTTTTTTCCCAATTAAGAATTTCGAAAGTTGGTTTACCAACTTTTTCAGCTACCTTTTCTATGTGTGCACTTGTCATGGTGCGACGGATGTATGAATTTGCCACATTTTGCTGTTAACTAAAGCTTGTAGATCTTTAGAAATTACTACAAATCCAAATATCGTGTACCCACATGATTTGATCTATGACATTTAATTGAATGATTCGAAACTTAAATGTATAGTGTGGCAATCTTAATGGTAATGCGACGTGGTTGAGGAGATTGGGCTGTGACGATCCAAGGAAGGAAGGAAACACGGAGAAGAGTGTACGTGGCTGTGGTTTGTTGGCGGGGTACATGTGGCTGTGGTTTGTTGGCGGGGTACATGTGGCTGTGGACGCGGCGGCAAGTGTTTGTTGGTGGGGCTGTGATAGGGTTGCATTAAGTGAAGTGATTTAACATTTTTTATTTATTTTTTATTTTACAATTTCATTAATTATACTAACTATAAAATCTATTAGCAATTTATTAACCTAAAGGTGTTCAAATCAGCTTGCGTGCGTTCCAGTAGAGACTATTCATACTATTAGCAATCGAGGAGAATCGAACTCTAGTAGAGACTATTCATACTATTAGCAATCGAGGAGAATCGAATTCTAGTAGAGACTATTCCTACTATTAGCAATCGAGGAGAATCGAATTTCAATAGAGATTATTCATACTACTATTAGCAATCGAGGAGAATCGAACTTAAGATTTTTTTAGTAATACACCAAAGAGTTCTTATCGCCCCACCCGATCATCTAGGGATAATTTAATCTGTTAAAAGTTGTGTTCCATTTAACCACCTAAGACAAGTTATAACATAATACAACTCAAATAGATTGTAAAAAATAGAATAATACTACACTTACAAAGTCCTCATACAAGAATGTGTGTACAAAGTGATGTGTCATACTATGATTAGGAGAGTGAATTTGTCAAGTCAACTTTTTAACTAAAGTCAAATTCATTGTCTAATCATGGTATGACACATCACTTTGTATATATATATATCTTTGTATGGAGACTTTGTAAATGTAGTATTACTCTAAAAAATATAAGTCAAAGTTAATCCAATTTTAATATCAAAATCTAGAAAAGAATCTACTAACATGAAAAATGTGCATGATTTAATTTAGCTAATCATATCTTGCCACATAATGTTGTATGGAAAATGTTGTATGAAAATGATGTATGTGTAGTATTACTCTTAATTCACACTGTAATTGTAAATGAGTTTGAATTGAATTGTTTTAGAGTGATCTTGTAGTTCTTATTTTCAATTATTAAGGTCACATTTTTGTTTGTTTAAAAACTATTTGGAATTCTTTGTTTCAAAATTATAAATTGAATTTACGTTTGATGTGAACTCAATTTCATTAATCAACTTAAAATTGTAAATTATTCATTTATTATAAATTCATATAATAGTCACTCTCCAAACTATACACTATAACTTAAATATTCATTAGATAATATATATAACAGAATTTAAGCACAATATAATTTGTTGTAGGTAGTCTTAAGGTTTGAAACAAAAAACTAAATGAAGGAAGAAAACTTCCTTGACTGCCAAACCAACCCCTTAAAGTTAATTTATGATATATTCATCTCAAACAAGTTTTGTTGCTGTCACACTAAAGGAATGATCGCACAATATTTCTACATGATAGAAAATCAGCAACATGAAAATCATAAGCAAATGAGTCATGTTCAAATCACAAGATTGAAATTTTATTTTGCTTGCAAACTTGATGCATGTTTCCTTCACAGAACTCAATTTGGGTTGATTTTTCTGATCTAATTTACATGTATATAAACAATCAAAATGAAGTGGGTCTTATCAAATTCTAAACCAGAAAAATTAGTATGAAAATGGAAATTGACATTTAACCAACTACTACCATCCTCTAGGCCTCTGTGTCTTACCCTACCAAACAATTTACCAATTCCCAGAAAAAGGTTTCAACTCCAGGTGGCCATTGATAGTAGTAGCCGTACCAGTTCAAATACCTGGGTAGGTGAGCAGACCAGAGATAATTTATGCAAAATGGTGTGCAAAAGAGATTAATAAATTTGCCTAATTTTAGGATTAGTAGCATTTGCATTGGTTTATCAGTGTTAAAAATTTCATGCATTAACAGGTTACCAAATCTGGTTCTTTTGAGTAACACAAAAGGAGACAAGTTCACCATCCCCCATCTGCCTTCCTCACTAGGTAATTAACCAACACTATATATTTCTTGTTCCATTCATCTTTTTTTTTACCCATTTAAATTTCTTCAATTGATTCCCTCAACACAAGCTCAATGACTACTAAGACAAAGAGAATCATCACCATTCTTCTAAGGCTTCTAGCCTTGGGAGCAACCATTGCTGCAATTGTTGTCATGGTCACAAGCCATGAATCAGCTCAAGTTTTGAACTTGACATTCACCGCCAAATATAGCAATGACCCTGTATTTAAGTAAGTTTTCACCACACATTATCTTATTATCTTTTTTTTTCCCCCTTCTTTTTTCTGGTTATTAAATGTTTGATAATTTGGTATAGGTACTTTGTGGTTGCAGAAGCAATTGCAGGCGGGTATAGCCTACTAGTTCTTGTTCTTTCTTCCAAGAGTTTGCTTTGGCGCCTAACAATCATCCTGGATGTGGTAATGAAGCAAGCAGATTTCATTTTTTGGTTTAGATGTTCTAGGTGATATTAAATTTCAACTGGGTTGATTATGGTGTTTGTGAAAATTCATTTCTCAGGTTGTAACCGCCCTGCTGACCTCAAGCATATCAGCGGCGTTGGCAATAGCTCATGTGGGGAAGAAAGGCAATAGTCATGCTGGTTGGTTACCTATTTGTGAGCAAGTTCCGAAGTTTTGTGACCGTGTCACTGGAGCACTTATTGCTGGTTTTGCTGCTGCGATAATCTACTTGGTGCTTCTTCTTTACAGTCTCCATGCTGTCCTCAGCCCGATTTTTGCTGTTAAAATTTAATTAAAAGGCTCCCTAATCCATATTATATATGTAGATCTTGTCCTTCTAAATGTTCTTTTACGTCCTTTTCCATCCAAGTGTTCTGGTGTTTATACTCCAAATGTACTAAGATATGTTAATGATCAAATATTAGAGCCATGCAATGTTTAGTTTATAAGATATTGAGAATAATAAAACTATCTTGATCAGACTCATCTCTTATAAGCATTTACCCAAAAATTTCGAATGAAAGATACCATTAATCCTAATCAAGAAAACCCAAAACCAGTTGAGAATACATACAAATAAAAAATGACAATAAATTAATTTTGTGAGGACAAGAATGAGCTACTACAAGTATTGGGCAAACAACCTGTTGAGATTGTGAAGTCAAATTCAATCCAAATTAGAGTTGGATTAGGACATGAATTTTCCTAATTTGTATTTAAGTAGAATTGTTTCTTTTAGGAATACAATTGGGAATATAATTATAATTGTATTAGAAATTAAAATATAATTCCTATTAAGATATGTGATTTGAGTCCTATTAGGAATAGTGTCTTATGTATTACCTATATAAAGGGGTTAAGTGTTAGAGTTAGATAACACAAATTGAATAAAAGGCAAAACCACAATTAGAGAGTGAGAGCCACCAAATATGGTTTAGTGAGTGAGCCAATTTGTGATGCTTGTGAGAGATTCTTGTAATTTCTTTTCTTCTTCTTCATAGTGAAATTCCGCAGTGGCAAAGTGGACGTAGCTCTCATATGGAGAGTGAACCACTATAAATCTTGTGTTTGTGTATGTGGTTATTTTGTGTCCTTTGTTCGCACTATTTTTCGCTTTCAAGGATATAGGATTTGCTAGTATTCAATTAAATCCCCCCTACAATTAGTATCAGAGCAAGGTTCAAGGAAAAAAGCGATGGTTGGAGAAGAAGGAGGATCTACACTTGGGATCAACAAGTTCGATGGAACATATTACGCGTTTTGGAAGATGCAGATTGAAGATCATCTGTATGGCAGAAAATTACATCTACCTCTCCTAGGACCAAAACCCGAAATGTGTCAGATGAAGATTGGGCACTCCTTGATAGACAAGTTTTACTGTATTAGGAGTCATTCGGTTGACATTGACTAAGAACATAGCAAGCAACGTGGCGAAGGAGACAACCACAACAAGGTTGATGAAGATCTTGTCTGATATGTATGAGAAGCCTTCTATGAATAAGAAGGTACATCTTATGAAAAAATTATTTAATATTAAGATAAAAGAAGGTGCTTCCGTGACAGAGCATATGAATTATTTTAATACAATTATTAATCAATTGTCATCTGTAAAAATTGATTTTGATGAAGAAGTCTGTGCCCTAATTCTCATGGCCTTCCTACCAAATAGTTGGGAGCCTATCAGAGAAGTAATTAGTAATTCAACAGGTAGTGCGAAATTAAAACTCACAGATGTTAGAGACAAAATTCCTGTTGAGGAGGTTCACAGGAAAGATTCAGGTGAGATAACATCAAATGCTTTGAATGTTGAAACAAGAGGTAGGGGCTACAATAGAAAATCAAATCGAGGCAGAGGAAGATCAAAATTAAGGAACAGAAGAAGCAAGTCCAGGTTTGGGAAAAAGGTCGATTGCTGGAATTGTGGCAACAAAGGCCACATACAGAGGAATTACAAAGCACCAAAGAAAGAGGAGAACAGCGATAATGATGCCGCCAATGCCATAACTGAGGAGGTACAAGATACTTCTTCGGTTTTAGATTCAGGAGATTTGTTTCATTCCACTGCACACCATGAAATTCTAGAAAATTATGTGCTAGAAATCATGGAAAGGTATACCTAGCAAATGGAGAACCTTTGGATATTGTAGGTATGGGTGATGTTAGGTTGAAGATGACAAACGAATATGTGTGGAAAATCCAAAAAGTAAGGCATGTACCAAATTTGATGCACAATCTAATATCAGTTGAGTAACTTGACGATGAAAGGCATAGTGTGTCCTTTCTAGGTGGTGTATGGAAAGTTACTGAAGCAGCCATGTTGGTTGCTCGTGGAAATAAAACTGGAACTCTTTACATGACTTCTAGTTGTAGAGATTCAGTTGCAATCGCAGTGTTAATGCTACCTCGAGTTTGTGGCATAGTAGACTTGGGCATATGAGCATGAAAAGAATGAAGGAGCTTCAATCAAAGGGAAAACTACTAGAGTTGAAGTTGATTGATCACAGTTTGCGTGAAGGTTGCATCTTTGGCAAACAAAGAAGAGTAAGTTTTTCCAAAGTAGTGAGAGAACCAAAGGCAAAGAAGTTGGAGTTGGTTCATACAAATGTGTGGAGACCCGCTCCTGTGTCATCCCTTGGAGGCTCAAAGTACTATGTGATGTTCATTGATGATGCAAGCAGAAAGGTATGGGTTTATTTTTTGAAAAATAAATCTGATGTTTTTGATACTTTTAAAAAGTGGAGAGCCATGGTTGAAAATGAGACAAACCTAAGGGTGAAGTGCTTGCGATCCGATAATGGAGGAGAGTACATTGATCAAGGGTTCAAAAAATATTGTGCCAATAATGGGATCAAGATGGAGAAGACCATTCCTGCAACTCCTCAACAGAATGGTGTCGTTGAAAGGATAAATATAACCCTAAATGAGCGTGCAAGAAACATGAGATTGCATGTTGGACTACCACATATATTTTGGGCTGAGGCAATTACTACTGTAGCCTACTTGCTCAATAGAGGACCCTCTGTACCGCTAAATTGCAAGATCCCAAAAAAAGTTTGGAGCGGCAAAGAGGTAAATTGTTCTTTCTTAAGAGTGTTTGGTTGTTTAGCATATATTCACATTGACTCTACTCTTAAAAGCAAGTTTGATGCTAAATCTAACAAATGTTTTTTCATTGGTTATGCTGAGACTGAGTTTGGTTATCATTTCGGGGATGACCAAAACTACAAGATTATAAGGAGAAGAGACATCATATTTAGTGAAGAAATGATGTACAAGGATAGGCTCAACATGAAGTTAGAAAATCCAAGCACTGAAGTGAAGAAGCAAGAGGTAGTTCCTTTGAAAGACTTCCCAATGAATGGCATGCAAGACAATGACCAGGAAGATTAAGATAATATATCTTAAGAAGTTGAACCACAAACACCACCATAGAGATACTCTCATTCTATACACTATATTTTACTAACTGATGGTGGTGAACTAGAGTGTTACAAGGGAGCAATGCAAGTTGATGACTCAATCAAGTGGGAGCTAGCTATGAAGGATGAGATGGACTCATTATTAACAAAACAAACCTGATAGTTGACATAGTTACCTTTAAGGAAGAAGGCATTTCAAAACAAATGGGTTTATTGGGTGAAAGATGAATATGATGGCACCAAATGATATAAAGCAAGATTGGTCATGAAAGGATTTTAGCAAAAAGAAGGCATTGACTACACTGAAATTGTCTCTCCAGTTATCAAGTTGACTACAATAAGAACAATACTTGGGTTAGTGGCAAAGGAAGACATTAATCTTGAGTAGTTAGATGTAAAGACGGCGTTTCTTCATGGAGAACTGGATGAAGAAATTTATATGCAGCAGCCACAGGGTTTTAAAGTACAAGGAAAGGAGAGAATGGTGTGCAAACTTCAAAAGAGCCTATATGGGCTAAAACAAGTGCCTAGACAGTGGTACAAGAAGTTTGATGGGTTTATGTGTAGTAAAGGTTTCCTCAGATGCCAAGCAGACCATTGCTGTTATTTCAAGAAACTTGGTAACTCTTATATCATCTTATTACTATATGTAAATGACATGTTGATTGCAGGGGCTTGTAAACAGGAAATAGATAAGCTGAAAAGGCAATTGTCAAAGGAGTTTGCTATGAAGGATTTGGGAACTGCAAAACAAATACTTGGTATGAGGATTACCAGAGATAGAACCAAAGGTTTCTTGAAGCTATCACAAGAAGAGTATGTGAAGAAAGTACTCAATAGGTTCAACATGGATGGAGCAAAGCCAGTAAGTACTCCTTTGGCTAGTCACTTTAAACAATCCAAAGATCAGTCACCTACAATAGAGCATGAGTGAGACTACATGGCCAATGTACCCTATAAATCAGCAATTGGCAGTCTTATGTATGTCATGGTGTGTACAAGGCCAAACATAACACATGCAGTGGGAGTTGTGAGTAGGTACATGAGCAATCTAGGAAAGCAACATTGGGAAGCAGTAAAATGGATTCTCAGATATTTGAAAGGTACTAAAGATTCAACATTATGCTTTAGGAAGATAGACTTAGAGCTACAAGGTTATGTGGATGATGATATGACTGGTGACATTGATAACCGTAAGGTACTACAGGTTATGTGGTACAACAGTTAGTTGGATTTCAAAGTTACAGAAGATTGTTACTCTTTCTACTATAGAGACAGAGTATGTTGCTATGACAAAAGCTAGTAAAGAGCTAATATGGTTACAACAGTTCCTAGAAGAATTAAATCAGAATTATGAGAAAAGCGCTTTGTATCGTGATAGCCAAAGTGCAATTCACCTGGCAAAGAACTAGTTTACCATGCTAGGACAAAACACATAGAAGTTCGTTACCATTTCATACGCTTAGTTTTGGAAGGAGTTATAGCACTCGAGAAGATTGAAGGGAGTAAAAATCCAACTAATATGTTTACGAAGGTGGTTACCATTGAGAAACTAAAGTTGTGTACAACTCAGTTGGACTTCTCGCTTGAAGAAAGAAAAGTTGATGCCACTGCTGATGGAAGTGGAGAATTAAAAACATGTTGAATTAGTCTCCAAGTGGAGATTATTGAGATTGTGGAGCCAAATTCAATCCAAATTAGAGTTGGATTAGGACATGGGTTTTCCTAATTTGTATTTAAGTAGAATTGTTTTCTTTTAGGAATATAATTGGGAATATGATTATAATTGTATTAGGAATTAAAATATAATTCCTATTAGGGTATGTGATATGAGTCCTACTAAGAATAGTGTCTCATGTATTACCTATATAAAGTGGTTAAGTGTTAGAGTTAGAGAACACAAATTGAATAGAAGGCAAAGCCACAATTAGAGAGTAAGAGCCACCAAATAGGATTTAGTAAGTGAGCCAATTTGTGAGGCTTATGAGTGATTCTTGTAATTCCTTTTATTCTTCTTCATAGTGAAATTTTGTAATGGCAAAATTGACGTAGCTCTCATACGGAAAGTGAACCAATATAAATCTTGTGTTTGTGTATGTGGCTATTTTATGTCTTTTGTTAGCACTATTTTTCGCTTTAAGGGATTTAGGATTTGTTAGTATTCAATTAAACTGTCCAACACAATCAACGTCCACCAATAAGATTAGGCGGTCTCAGATTTGGACATTATAGATAGCTCAAATAAGATGCTGCACACAATAGTGCATACTGGAATCTTCCCATAAAAGCGTTAAAAGTTAAAACAGCCTCAAAGCTTATAGTTAAAACAAATTTAGAACCATGAACACAAAAACAAAATCCTGAGTACCCCAATTCAGAGGACGATGGTTTGTGGAGTTTTGTCCTTGACCAGCCCTTGGTGTTCGGATTTAGCCTCCAAATTTGATGCCAAAAGAGCCTTTAATCGTCGTCCGACCACTTGCGGTTCAACAGTTAGAATTGTATGTTCAGATTCCGGTCTAGACTTGCCTGCAAATACTGGTGAGCACCCTCTCTTAGCTCAAAAATTGATCTTAAAAAGTTTCTTTACAATTCTAAGTGATAGTCGACATACAATAGGTTAAGAGAATTTTGTCCTGTGGTATCAGTCCTAGAAGAATTGTAAGAGCTTTATGTGAAGTTCTTCTTTTGGGGGGATTTGTCTTGGGATTTGTATGCAAGTTGCAGAAAAAATGAAAAGAAATTGGAGTCTGTATGTGAAATTTCGGTTGCCCGTTTTGGCTTTGAGACATCGTTGGACGTGATTGTGTTATATTGAATGGTCAATGATAAACAAAACAGGGAAGTTTGCATAAGCCCCATTTGTTTGTGTATGGGACCTAAAACTGAGAGAGGCAATCTTCCTTGAACAATTTATAGCTATTTTATAGGTTTTTTACTATTAAAGGTAGTGTTATTTTATGCCAAGTGGTCATTTTTTAATGTCTAACATTTGCTTCTCTCCTTATGTGTATTACATGCTCTCTTTATATAGGGTTGTGGCACTGAAACCTTCATATTGCCTAGTTGAAGGTCGAATAGTTGTAGTTTCAGAGGCAGTAAATCAATGTTTAGTAGCGGTGCATTCCTATTTATATCCATTGGCCAAGCATACTTTGTTTGATGTGTATAGCCTAAAATTCTTCTTCTTTGTACCTATTATATGATAACTGCAGAAGGAGGGGAGAGGGATTTTGTGTTGAGAGAGGTAAAAACTTTGCGGAGTTCCTGTGATATGACAATTTAATGAACCTAGTCAACATAGTATGCCTTCCAAGAGAAGAACTGAGCTAAACTGAAGTACCTGCTAATTGAAAATCTAATTGAAGCCCTATCTCACCCCCCTCAACAGTTGTGTTTATGTCTGCAGGTGATACGCCCATTAAGAATGTGAATGACAGCCGAAATATTTTTCTAAAGTTGTTGTCTCATCTAATTCTAACTTCAAGTTGGTTTTGAATATTAATAATTTGATTATGACAGGGAAACTTCATAGTGATGCTTCTGTGACTGGTGGCGCTTATGGTTTTGATAGAGCAACAACATCTCTCACTCAAAAGTTGATCTCATCGACCAAAAAAGGTCACTCTTGTAAGGCATGGTCTTAGTTCTTGGAATGATGAGGGCATAGTTCAGGTTTGTTGCCTTTCTTATTTTACTAACAAGGGATGTGTGAATTGAATGTTCCTTGAGCAGTGCTTGCTTCTTTGTTTCTTTTTTACATCTGTTTTCTTTGTATAGTTTGGTTGTGTTTCTGCCCTTCGTTACTTACTAATACATCGGAGAAAGGCTTTGGTGGAATCTGATGGTGAAGTATAGTATAGACTTGTTAATATCACTGAAATTTCATCCATGATAAGAAGAAAAATCACGTGAATTCCTGGCTTTAATTCTTATTCCTCTCACATTTTTCGCCATCTTAACCTTTTCTTTTAGGCTTTCATGAAGTTGTTTACTTTCTGTGGACATAAAATTCAAGTATAATCCTTTTTCTGTGTCTTGAAATGCCATTCTAGATGCTATTTTGAATCTTTTTTTTCCATTTTTCCAATGAGAAACAGAGAGAATTTTATTAAGGAAATCAAATCAGATGATAACTTCATTACTTCAAGCATGTATGTAGGGAAGCTCAAATTTGTCTGTGGTAACAGAAACTGGAGTAAGGCAAGCAGAGAGGTGTCGGGAAGCTTTAAGAAATATATCCTTTGATCGATGCTTTTCAAGTCCAATATCTCGTGCCAAAGTATAGATACCATCATAAACCCTTCTAATATTCAGTGTTAGCTTGTTTATTTTTTTAACTATAGATGTTTCATGTAGACCACTGCTGAAGTTTTATGGCTAGGGAGGGATGAGCCACTTGTTTTCCTTGATTCATTGAAGAAGGCCCATCTATTTTTCCTTGAAGGCATGAAAAATGGTCAGTCTCCCCTTGTATTCATTCCGAAAGTTCTAAAAATATTACCTTTACTTGAAACAGAATTTGCTTCATGTATACTATAATTTTTATACTGTAGTTTCTTTCGAAAATAGTGTCTACTCATCACATTTCCATGTTAGAACAGAACTTGTTCAAATATTTCATTTATTTCCAAATCTATGAGACTAAATCATGCTCAGTATTTGGAGGCAGTGGAAGCTAGGCAGAAGTATCCAAAGGAGTATACAACTTGGAGAGAAAATCCTGCTAACTTTGAAGTGAATGGTGTCTATCCTGTAAGAAAACAATGGGGAACAGCTAGGGAGGCTTGGAGGGAAATTCAATCCACACCTGTATGTCCTTTTCATGCCTATAGTTGTTTGTGTTTCTTATGTTTCAAATAGATTTTTTTGACAGGTTTCTCTCAGGGAAAGAACTTATTGGTTGTCACTCACAAATCAATTTTGAGGGTGCTTATCTGTACAGCTTTAGGGCTAGGCCCAGAGAGGTATGTGATGGTCTTATCATAATTGCAGTTATGCCAGTGATCTCTGTGATTATTCTCAATCACATTTGATCTTAACTTGAGAATTCCATGAATATTATATGATATAGTCCTCTTTTCTCTCTGAAGCTTTGCCATGAAATCACCTTCTAGGTGGAGTTTTGCCTTTAGTTCGAATGTGTTTTGAGTTATATTTCCTGATTTTCAGATGACATGAGTGCTCTTGGCCAGTGATTAGGAACCCAGCCCAACCCGGCCGGTTGAAGCGGGACCTGGGGCCTTCACCGAGTCAGGTTAAAATTTTTCCTATTCATTCAAAACCCTAGAAATTAGGACATTAATCCATGAACAATTGAAGGTTGAAATGTTAGGGCTTTTGAAGAGGAATGGCCAACGAGTGGAATGGTGGCGACGAAGGTGATTTCCGATGAATGAGTCGATCGGAAATCGCAAAAATAAGTCGTGGAAAAAAGCCCGCTATTGTTGGCAATTGAGGAGGCTAACGAGGGAGGGGTGAGATGAGTTTTGGTCAGGAGGCTGAGGGGAGTGTTTTCATGGTGATGGGGAGTGTTGTCGTTGGACACATGCTCTATTTGCCGACGCCGACGGTGGTGTTTGGGGTGTTTTTGCAAAATTTTAAACCTATTGAGACTTATAGTAATTTTTAGGGTTATTTTTGTTTGATTTCAAACCTTTGGACACTAGTTTTACCCGCCGGTCAAACTGGTTAAACCGCTCAACCCGGACCCGGTGGCTTGGTCGGGTCACTACACAGGTTGGGTTTCTAATCACTGCTCTTGGCAACACATCTTTTTCCTTTTTCCACATAAGTCACATCTCATCGCTAAATGGTCTTAGTCATCTTATTGAAGGAAATGTGCTTCCTAAGATCATTTATCTTAGAATTATATATTCATAATAAAACATTCCTGACATGATCTTTTGGCAGTCAGCTCTCATAAGCCTCTTGATGTTTCAGGTTTCGCGCAATAGATGTGAATAACGGTGGCATATCTGTATTTGTTTTAAACAAACAAGGAGAAGCGATGCTTTAGTCTTTGAACATGACAGCGCACATGTACAGTGATTACAAGTACTTTTATTGAAGTTTCGTAATGCATTTTGCTGAATGGCAACCATTTTAGCTGCCCTATGCATACAAATACTAGATGCAGGATACAGCAGTACTCGTGGGGTAATATGGTCGGAATGAGTAGATTGCCAGTTCAGCCTGTTTTCTTTCTCATAACGGTTTTAACTTTGCTAAGTTACTTTGATCCAAATTTAATTGTAAAAATCAAACTTGACACTCTCGTGCATGGCTGCAGCCATGAATTGGTTCCACTGTTGTCCCTTATGTTGATGATAACATGACTTGCTGATTTCATGATATGGCAACATAATAACATGACTTGCTGATTTCATGATATGGCCTATTTTTTTCTGGATAAGTCATTTCGGTTAGGTATACGTATGAAAAGAGATACATGGTAGTACTTACTATTGACCGAAGTACTAATTTTAACATTGCTCAAACAACGTTTGTTGGCTGAGTTTGAGAATGGAGTGGTGGTGATCGTGGAGAAGTTGGAGAAGACAGGCTTCGAGACTGCGTGGCTCTGCTTGAGCTGTGTCTGTCTCGGCTGGAAATAATTTACCAAATATTTATTTATTTGAAATCGGTTTATTTGGTGAAGAAAAAAAAATTAATTTCAAAGTGGTGGTTGTGGAATTTTGTTTCAAAACGAAAAATCAAAGAGGGAGAAGAAAAGGGAACTTCAGTGAAAGAGAGAGAATAAAAGAAAATTCTTTTGTTTGAAGATGAACAAAGGGGGTCACGGTGGGAAGGAAAGGAAAAAAATGAGAAGAATGAGGGGGCAAAATAATAAAGGAAACAAGACAGAAGGATGAAATGAAATGACCATCTTGCCCTTGACATTTTTTCAGAACTTGGAGGGCATTACGGTTTTAAGCGGTGACTGATATTTTTTGAAAATTGTAGAGATCAGTTTATTAAGATTTAAGAGTGAGTTTGAAGTTGCATTAGCTTCTCCGATAATCACTTCATTATTTACAATTCAAAAAAATTTGGTAAACTAATTTGAAAAGTGATTATTCAACAATTTGATTATGAAAAAATCTATTTTATAAAAGGATTTTAAAAGCACTTATAGCCTTCAAAATTCAAAAGCTACTTTTAAAAGGGCTAATTACAAAATCACCCAAGATTAACTTAAATTATAAATATATTTCAATAAAAATATTTAAATAAAATATTAAAAACAGAAAAGTTCATAACTGATCAGTGGAGTTGCTGGCGATCGACTACTGGTAAAATTCTTCGGTGATGAGTGGACCAACACCATCAGCACGGTTGCACTCGTTAGTGCAATTGTGTCGACGGTGTCATAAAAGATGACATCGCTTAGCTGCAATGGTCTGGCAAAGTTTGATCGAAACTTTGCCGGCCCACTAGGGATCAATGACACAGTATTTGACAACTGCGCCAACATAGAAGCACTCGGTGACAAGCGATTTATGCAACCATGTTGGCCATGTCGACCCACTTGCTATTGAAGAATTTTCTGCGGCAGGCAACCATCAGTGACAACTTATTTGAAGACCAGTTTTCAATTTTTTAAGGCTTCGCTTTGGTTCTCTTTTGGGAATACTATTATTACTATTCCCAAAAAGGTTAAACAGTAAAATGTCATTATTTCTAAAATATTATTCTATATTTTTTTAATTTCTTTTTAACCTCCTAAATTTGTTAATTTAACTAAACACTCCCAAATATTTTTTTGAGAAACTGCAAAAATACTTAGACCACCCTTCGGCGGTGGTGGCTAGCTGTCCGTATTTAATGGGTGGGTTGGGGTGCTTTTGTAAACTTTTAATATTTTATTATAGGGGTGTTTAGTAAATAAACAAACATAGGGGATATTTTTGTTAATTTCCAAATCCTACATCGTAATACCCGCCCAATTTAACTTTTTTCAAAAGATTATTTTAAAAACTATCAGAATAATGAACCAAACGGAGCCTAAAATTTTCAACTTTTTAATGAAATTGACTAAATTTTTGTAGATTTTCAATTTCAGAATAACGAATTCTCTTTGAAATTTGGTGAAGATTATTAATAACTCCTATTTTGAAAATCTACAACTTTTTAATGAGTTTTAATATTATTAATAATAGAAAAAAATATTTAAAAAACTCCTGGCTCCGTTTGGTTCAAAATTTTGGGGTTTTGGGAAAAGTTTTTTGAAAAAAGTTAAAAAAAAGTTGAATTGGGCGGGTATTACGATATAGAATTTATAAATTAATAAAATACCCTTTATGTTTGTTTTTTTACAAAATACCCCCTATAATAAAACATTAAAAGTTAACAAAAATACCCCTAACCCACCCTCAAACACCCCCAGCCGACGACCACCACCGGAGGTGGCCGGAGTCGCCGTATGGGCGCATGACCGGTTGGATCTTGCCGGTCATGCGTCGCTATGGCCTTTTCCGGCCAATCCACGGGGGTCTGGCCAGAAAAGGCCAGATCTACGGTCAGATCTGGCCGTTTTGCTCTCAACGATGGCCAACAAACGGTCGTCGTGATGGTCAACGACGACGTTTGTGGCCGTCGTGACCGAGTGTTACGGCCAAAGATCTGGCCGTCAACGGCCGACTTTGGCCTTAGATCTAGCCTTTTCGGCCAGATCCACGGTGGATCTGGCCGGAAAAGGCTAGATCGGGCACTACCGCCAGATTCAACCGGTAGTGCGCCATCCTACCAGATTCCGGCCATTTTCCGATGGTGGTGGCCGGAACTGGTAAATGTGGATTATTGGGTGTTTTTGTAATTTTAAAAAAAATATTTAGGGGTATTTAATTAAATTATCAAATTAAGGGGTTTAAAAAAAAGTGAATAATATTAGGAGTAGTATTCCAAAAAATTGAGTTTTGGATATTTTACTATTTAACTTTTTTGGGAATACTAAAGTAGTATTCCCAAAACTGAAAAAAACGCAGCCCCTATTTTGTTCTCTTGCATGAGTTATATTCTTTCTCAAAATAAAAGTAATTTTAAAATTTAACAAAACAAACACTTCATAAATTATTTTTTGTAGTTGATAACAGGGCCGGCTTAAGGGGTAGGCAGGTGGAGGCACCTGCCTAGGGCCCCAAAAATGGGGGGCTGGGGGCCCAAATTTTTATAAATTTTTTTTTTTTTTTGAATATCTTACAAAAAATGAAAAGGTTATAATTTCTTATCTAGTCAAGGGCCCCAAAAAAAGCCAAAAAAGCTAAATTTATTATAAACTTTTTACATATATTTTCCACCCAAAGGTAACAAAATAGCAAGTTTGTACCTCTAGTTTATATTCTATTATACCCCTAAATTAACAATTGAATCTCTTTTAACAATGGAAGACTAAAATAGTCATTTACATATCTTAAATTACTCACCCCCAATTCAATCCCAAAATTTGACTTACATAAATCATCTCCAGCCCTCTTCTGTCGCAGTGGGTTGGAGTTGATTTCGGTCAATTTTGGTTCGGGCGATTTTCTTACCAAAATCATCCAAAAACATCATTTTATCATTTTCCAACCTTGATAGCCTTCGATTGACTAATTTTTTATGAATCTCGCAACCTAACTCCACCACACGACAGCCATTTCCAGCCTTTGGCATGTACCGACTTGTTGGCCTTCCCCGACACCACCATCTTCCTCCCTAGCCCTTCACCAAAACCCCTATCATACCTTATACGTTTACTCTGCCAATCGTCGGCCATCGATACCTTTGGGCCGTGACTTCTCAAGCCTTTTATCAATCTTGGCATTGGAAATCACTCATTTTACCACCCATCACTTCTCTAAAATACTCTCTAAAACCCCCCACCAACCTAACCTATTAGTCTGCCGATGTTGTCCACCTCTTCTAGTGATTTTTCACCTCAAAAGGCAAAAAAAAAAATAATAATAATAATAATTTTTTTAATAATTGCTTAATATTAGAGGGCCCCAAAGTAACTCTTGCTAGGTCACAAAATATCTAGAGACGGCCCTGGTTGATAAGTTGGCTATAAATGATTATGAGACAAGCTACAACAATCCGAAACTAAGCCTACAAAGTCCATAATTACCCAAAAACCTAACTTTCGGAACTATAGGATGAGTAATTGATTTTTATTTTCTATATATTTTATGTTGCATTTTCTACTTTATATATGTGTTTATTTACTATTTGGGTTGTTTGTAAAAAAAAAAATAAGAAAAATTTTGTATACAAAAAACAAAAAAAAAAAAACATAAGAAAATGTTCTATATAGTCATTATGTTCTTTTTATAAGGTTTAAAATAATAAAAAAATAGTATAAATAATTTTTTATTATTTACAAAAATGATTGTAAAATATTTCAATTTTTTGATAAGAAATAATTACAGAAAACCCCCATGTACATTGCTTAATGAAAGCAAACTCTCGCAATATAAGAAATGAGACCTTAACCTCTATTTTGTCAAACTCTGTTACTATAAATAAGTTGGATTGCAAGAGACTTTTTTACCCTTGCAAACTTATAAAAATTACAAAAAAAACCCAACAACACAATTTCCAAAACACCTCTACCTCTCAAAAGTGGTCGCCAACACCTCGAAGAGCAATTTGATGAAGGTAGAAACCACAAGGCCTGTGGCAATCACCAAAGCTATAAAGGCTTTACGACGACAACTATTAAGGCTAATAAGACCTCTGGCTCTCGGCTACCAGTTAAGGCTTAGATTTGACCTTATCGATGTCGAGAGGCACCTTATCAATGTCGAGTAGGGATGTGGGAAATCTGGTTAACCGAACCGGATGGGGTGTTTTTGAATCGAACCGGTTTTCAGTTCAAGCAATATGCCCAACCGAAACAGACCGAATTATCCATAAACTGATTTATAACCGAACCGAATTTACGGTTCAGAAACTGGTTAACCGATTATTCAAACACCCAAAAAATCAAAACAACCGATAGGAACTGGTTCACTAAAAAAAAAAACCCACACCCCAAAAACAAATTATAATCACCCATCTTCAAGAGTTCAAGTAAAGGTACTAAAAATAAATTGATCATAAAGTATTAAAAAATAATAACAACACTCCAAAATTCTGCACCCACCACACCCAAAATCAAAACTTCAACAAAACCAAAACGAAATAAAAATTCAAAACCAACAAAATCACAAAAATTAAAAGAATCGCATTGTGAACTCGAAGACGATTTGCGCTTGATTTCTGGTCGTGCGCCTCGTGTGGTTCATGCTAATTGAAGACTGAAAATGGGACCAGTTCGTTATCACCGTAAAGTGCAAGTCGGCGAAGGTAAAGGCACAGTAAAGCGAAAGGAAAATAACTAATTAAGATTTAAAAATAAAGTGAGGAAAACAAACCCTAGAATTGTGAAATGAAATAAGAAGAGAACGGAGAGAAGTGAAGGGAATCGGCGAAGGAGAGAAGAGGGAATGGAGTTTTGCGACACTTTGACATTGAATATAAAGTAAACGTTTGGAATCAGAGAGAGAGGAGAAAATTTGGGGAAGAGGAAGGAATTAGAGAGAGGGAAAATCTCAGGGAAAAAGGGAACGAAATGGAGAAAATAGAAATTATAAGTTTAGGGATTGGGGTTTTTAGGGATTTGGATTTTATATATATTATATATAGTTTAGGGATTTGGGTTTATATGTGTATATAATATTAAGTTTAGGGATTGGGCTTTAGAGATTTGGGCTTTTATATATATATAATATATATAATATATAATATATATATTATATAATATTAATATATATATATTCTATTATATATATATATATATAATATATATATATATAAACCGGTTTGTAAAACCGGTTAACCATTAAAATTAATCTTTAAACGTTAAACGACACGGTTTTTCGGTTATTAATTTTGTAAACCGAAACCGAACGGTACTCCGGATAACAGTTTTTCGAACTGGTTTCAGTCGGTTTTTCGGTTCGGTTCGGTTCGTTGGTGTTTTTTTTTGTAGCCCTAATGTCGAGAGGCAAGATTTAGCCTCATGGCATCGTAAAGGCTAGATGTTCAACGTATAAAGGTCGAATTTGGCTTCTCGATGCCAAAGAGGCCATATCTAACTTAGCCAGTTGATAGAGTTGAATTTGGGCTTGGGTTGTAATACCACATTCAGAAATTGGTAGGGATATTTTATAGTCATAGTGAATATAACTAGTTTAGAGGAATTCCATAAAAGTTTCAATAGGGCAAAATAGTCATTTCACACAGAATCACATGTTCAAGTGAAAAGTGAGTATGATAAATATAATGTATTAAGTGTGCTAGCCATAGAATAGAGTGGTAGAAAGGTTATCGACAATACACGTGATATGATGCCGAGATAAATAAGTGTTTGTAAAGTAATAGAAGAAAATTAAAGAATAAGGGTTAAAATGGTCTTTTCACTCACAACTAGATGAAAAGTGGGGAGTGAAAATGACCAAGAACATGTGTTAAATCCATTGAAAGTGCACGTATGACATAATTGGAATATTATAAAAGTGCAAGGGCAAAATGGGAATATATATATTTAGTTAGTTATAGGGTTCAATAAACTAAACCCTAGCCATTCCATCCCTTGGACATGCCACCCCTCATCCAATTTCTCACACTTCATCACCAAATTTCAAAGAGAATTCATAAGAATTGACTAAATTTTTGTAGATTTCACACTAAAGCATCCAAAGGTAAGATTCTAGCACAAAGGTGTGTGATTAAAGTTTTAAATTCTTATGGTTTATATGATTTAGGTCCAAGAGGAAGAGAATTTTAGCAAAGGGAGGTTATATCATTAGTGTTGCACAAATTCAAGGTAAGTAAATCCAATTTTAGTTTGATTTGAGCATAATTATGTAGATTGATTCTTGTATGTTGTATGTTTGTATGGTGAGAATTATTAGCTGTTTTAATGTTGAATGATGTGTAAAATTCCGGCCATGGAGAAATAGTTCATGTGTATGTGGAGATTGGTGGGAATTATGGATGCAATATGGAAGAATTGTTGATGAAATTTTGAAGTTGAATTCGGCCAGATTTGAAGTTAAATTTAGTGAGTTTTGCTCCAATTTTGGTGGATTTGGAGAGATGAGGGAGTGAGGCCAACTAAGGATTGCTTGTGCATGTGAATTATTTGATGAAAATTTAAAGAGAATGCATGCATGAGTTTGTTAAATTATTGAGAAATTGTTAGAGAAAGGAAAGAATTAGAGCCGAAAGGTTATGTTAGGCTTAACCAAATGTAAATTTTAGTATTCAATAGTGTATTTTGTATGCACAAATTTAGAGTATCACTTGGTCATGTTAGTTCAATGAGATAAATGATTTAGTGCATGGTTCAAGTTACTTGAACCTTAGTATTTCTTCATAGCACATTTATTTAGTTATGAATTAGAAATTGTGAACTTATGACTTGGGAAAGTGTTAGAAGCGATTACATGTTAAATTGTACTTGATATGACATTGTGATATTAGAGATGGTAGATTAGTCATGACATATCAATATGCCATATAATTCTAAAGTTTGAGTACTTGAATTTAGAAAGACATCCAAATAATGGCTTGCCCAATGAGTAATTGTTGTCTTGTTTTGAGATTAATTACAAACAGTATGTAATAAGTGATTTTTTGTCTAAATAATAGAAAAACTTTCCCAAATATAGATATCAAAAGAAACATAAAAGAAATAGAAGTTTAGCTTATGTATTAAATACATGACCATTTTAGAAATTGATTGGTATGAGTATAGTTTTCATGCCTTATTATATATTACAAGCTATAGAATTGTGCTAGAAGATCTTGAGAGTAGGTTGTATTGGCCAAAAGTTTAGTTAAGAATGTTAGAAAAAAATTAGAATTTAACCAAAGTATATATGTTGTGTCATATGTTAGATTGAATTTACAATGATTAATATGGCAATATAGATTAATGTATAGAATGTAGCCAAAAGAAAAGAAGAAAGAAGGGCATGTATAACACTTGAAGTTGATGGTCATGTAAGGGAATGAAAATTTATGGCATTAAGATTTGTATTTAGAAAGTTGTACAAGACATGTTTGTTACATTAGAAAAATATTAGAGAATTGTTTAATGACGTGGTTATGTGACCTATAAGTTTGAGAAAATCTAGTAGCATAATTGGGCAAGTTAGTAGACTTAATACCTATGTTGTAGCATAGCTTTTTATAAAAGAAATTAGATTGCCCAAAATGTAGAATTCATTCCCTAGTAGAATTGTGTTGTTTTAATATCTCACTAATAGAATTATAGAATAGTAGAATTTGTGAGAGTCAATGTACTTGTGTACGTGTACATTTTACATAGCATGATACAATTGAAGAATTACAAAATTATGTAGAAATTATAGAATCGCGTACGTACACACGATGCATAGAATTTAGAAATAAAGAATAAAATAAAAAACGTTTAAGTTAAGCGTGTTATTAGAATAGAACTTTGGGCTTTCCAAAAAAGTATAGAAATAAAAGCCTTAGAATTAATAGAGTACATGCCAGTGTCAGACATGTATTTTGGGATCATGCATAGACAGAATATAAATGCATGACATATATTTCAGAAATTTTATAATTATTGGAAATGTCTAGCTAGTTATTTTGCAGATTTACAAAGCATGTTTTCAAAGGGTTGTTGAAATAGGGAACCTGTAAGCATTCGCTGCGTTAGCTAGTGGCGACAGAGATGCAGAAGTTTCCCACATGCACGCCGCCATCAGTGAGCGGGCTCAGAATAGAAAACAGAATTGTACAGTCTTCTAGAAGTGCATGTAGATAAGGACTGTACCCAGAAAGAATTTCAGAATACGCTCACACGGCCAGGGTTCTAAATCCATACCTCAGCCTAGTCCGATCGGCAAACCAGAACAGAAAACAGAAAGAGTTTCAGAAAGAAAGAAAAATAGAATAAGAAACAGAAAACAGAAAGAAAGAAAAATAGAATAAGAAATAGAAAACAGAAAGAATTTTAGAAAGAAAAGAAAAGAAAAGAATTAGAAAAGAATTTTCAGAAAGAATATAAACATGATCATTTGCATATGCATCAGACATTTTATGCGCATTGCATCTCATGCATTTATGCATAGATTAAACAGTTTATTTTATTATTGCGTGTCCGACTAGCCAAGAAAAGAAAATAGAAGCCCATGAAAATACAGAAGAAAAGAAAATAGAAGCCTACGAGAATAGAAAAGAAATTAAAGATATACAAGAAAAGAACAAAAATTAGATACATGCTAGAAAAAAAAAAAATAGAAATTAGAAGCATGACAAATAGCAAGAAAACTTAGTGATTTGTTGAGTAGAGAAAGAAACAGAAAGTTATAATCTAGCAGAGAAGATAAATAAAGTGATAAAGAATAGCACATCCCTAGAAGGATTTAGAAAGATTTGAGAAAAATAGAAGACTGCTAAGTAGTACGCCTGAGAATAAAGAGAGAAAGCAATCAGAAATTTAGAAGCAGTACAGCGAAAACGGGGACAACAGAGTAAGAGCATAATTAGATTTGGTTTACTTACTGAGCATTAATAGCTCACCCTGTTGCTTTCCTTATTTTTGCAGGTATTAGATTGTAGTGGTTGGGAGACGTCAAGCTGGCGAGAGGATTGTACACACTGTCTCAGTGAAGAAATTTTAATATGGATTTATATATGTGAGAAATAATCTTTGTGTAATAGTATGTTATAACTGGATTAAGGATAAAAATTTTAGATGAACAACCTTTTTAAACTAGCAATTCTCTAGATTCTCTCTATAGGATACTCAGCGAATACTTGTCTAGTGAGACAGTACAAGGCCTCACCTTTGAAGTTGTTAACAATGGTGAGTAGGGAGGAAGGAGAGGGGGCAAAAGAGGAGTGGGGAAAAAGTGAAATTAAAAAAAAAGTTAGACCAAAAAGGATGAAAATTAATCTAGGGTTCAGTTAAATATCAAAATTACCTTCTAGAAAAATGAAAATATCAAGTTTACCTATGCTTCAGTTAACTCTAACGGGCAATATAACGGAATGGGGGTTAAGGTTCCATTTCCCATATGTGCAGGGCTTTTTATATTAGGCGATCTACACGGGGTTTTCTGTAATTATCCCTTTTGATAGGATACCAAATTCCGAAATTCGATTTCTATTTTTATTTTTCAAATTCATTTTCGTAGCTTCCTCTCCCGCTCTTTTACAGTCACACTCTGTCCTTCATGGCAAACATTCAGTTTGATGGAGCAGAAAGGACACCATTCCCCATCCTACCAAGCTCTGATCAAAGCAGGTCCACGCCTGAAACCCCTGCAACAAGTCCAGGCTCGACTCGTCGTCTCCGGTTTTGGTCGCAGTCGATCCCTCCTCACTAAGCTCCTCTCTCTGGCTTGCGCCGCAGGTTCCATTGCCTACGTGCGTCGTCTCTTCTTTTTCATTCCCAATCCAGATGCCTTTCTCTTCGACACCCTCATAAAGCAAACCTCCAAATTCAGTTTCTCTATTGATTCTCTCCTATTTTATCGCCGTATGATTTTATCAAAATTTTCTCCCTCCAACTATACTTTTACAGCTGTGATTAAATCTTGCGCTGATTTATCAGCTTTGAAACTCGGTAGAGTCATTCATACTCATGTTTTTGTACGTGGTTATGGTTTAGATTTACATGTTCAGGCCGCGCTGGTTAGCTTCTACGCGAAATCTTGTAATTTGAGTGTTGCAAGGAAATTGTTTGATAAAATGCCTGAAAAAACTGTTGTCTCGTGGAATTCCATGATTTCAGGGTACGAGCAAAATGGGTTTGCTAAGGAAGCAACTGGGTTGTTCTATTTGATGAGAGATTTGAGCGTAAAACCGGATTCAACAACGTGTGTTATTGTGTTATCAGCTTGTGCTCAGTTAGGGGCTATTGGACTGGGCCGTTGGGTGCACGAGTATATTGTTGCTCAGGCGCTTGATGTGAATGTGGTGCTTGGTACTTCGTTGATTAATATGTATGCTAGGTGTGGCCAAGTTGGTAAAGCGCGAGAGGTTTTTGATTCGATGACAGAAATAAATGTTGTTGCTTGGACTGCAATTATTTCTGGGTATGGAATGCATGGTTATGGTACTCAAGCAGTTGAGCTCTTTCATCAAATGAGAGTTCATGGTAGAAGGCCTAACAGTGTCACATTTGTTGCTGTATTATCAGCCTGTGCTCATGCTGGACTGGTTCATGAAGGGCGTCAGATATTCAAAAGTATGAGGCAAGAGTATGGATTGATGCCAGTAGTGGAACATCATGTTTGTATGGTTGATATGTTTGGGCGTGCCGGATTGCTCAATGAAGCATATGTATTCATCAAAGAAGTGATTCGTGAGAGGCCAGCTCCGGCAGTTTGGACTGCCATGCTTGGAGCTTGCAAGATGCATAAGAATTTTGATATGGGAGTGGAAGTTGCAGAGCATCTCTTATCGGTGGAACCAGAAAATCCAGGCCACTATGTAATGTTATCAAATATATATGCATTGGCTGGTAGGATGGATCATGTAGAAATGGTTAGAAACATAATGATTCGGAAAAGCTTAAAAAAGCAGGTTGGATATAGCACAATAGAGGTTGATCAAAGGACCTACTTATTTAGCATGGGAGACAAATCCCACCCAGACACACATGAAATTTTTCAGTACTTAGATGAGTTGATGAGTAGATGTAGGGAAGCTGGTTATGTTCCAGAATCTGAATGGGTGATGCATGAAGTGGAGGAAGAGGAGAGGGAGTATGCACTTAGATATCACAGTGAGAAGCTAGCAATTGCATTTGGATTACTGAGAAGCAGCCATGGTATGACTATTAGGATTGTGAAAAACCTTAGAATGTGCGAGGACTGTCATTCAGCCATTAAGTTCATTTCAGTTATTACTAACAGAGAAATTATTGTTCGGGATAAGCTTCGTTTCCACCATTTTAAAGGTGGCTCATGTTCATGTTTGGATTACTGGTGATAAATACCGTTAGTTGCAGGTAACACACTGTATTAAATGTTTCTTTATATTATAGTTAAAATTAACCTGTTGCCTTGAATCAAAATTAACATAAAAAATAATCGTAAAGTTAAAATTGGTCAATTATAAAATAGCCAAGTAGAAAACACACGTGTTGGGTGTTGAATCTGAAACTAAATTAAGGTTAAAGTCTTAAAGAGTGAAGTCAAGCTCAAGCCCAAAAAGAGTTAAACATAGATCCTTGAGGTTTGATGTAATAACAAAATCTCTTTGGGCTTTCTAAAATAAAAACAATCCCCAACAATCTCTTACTATTAGTGAGTCGTAATAATAAAAATCTCCTTGAGGTTTCTAAAATAACAACAATCCCCAATAATCCCCTTGCCAATGAGCTATTAGAACATACATTGTTACGATGTAATGAATATTATTAGATTGTCCTTTTATCTTTTTTTTTTTTTTAACACTTTAAAATTTAACAGCAAGGGAATTTTTATTATTCTAGAAACTATAGGGGAGTTTGTTATTACTTATTTAATCATACCTCAGGGAAAAATATTATTGAAGTCTAATATAAAAGTATAAATAGTGAAAATCTCCATGAGGTTTCTAAAATAACAACAATCTCCAATAATCCTCCTACGTTGGTGAGCTATTAAAACTTACATTATTTGGATTTAATAAACATTTACCAAATTTCCCACTTACGCTTTTTTCAACACTTAAGATTTAAAGGCAGAGAAATTTTTATTATTTTAAAAACCTTAAGGGGATTTTTGTTATTTAATCATACCTTAGGGGGAAACGTGTTATGAAGTCTATGTATAAAACTTTAAATCAAAATTGGCCATTCACTATAATCCTAAGTCAAAAGTAGGGGTGGAAAAAAAAAACCCGGAAACTGAACCGGACCGAGAAACTGGACCGAAAATCCGGTTTTTTTTGGGTTTCGGTTCGGATATTAAAAAAAACTGAAAATCCGGTTCGGTTTCGATTTTTGACACAATAAATTCTGATTACCCGGAACCGGTTTTCTAAACCCAAATTTTAAAAAAATTATATTTTAGTTTTTTATTTTGCAATCCCTAACACTCACTAAGTCACTACACTAACTGCAACACTCTAACACTCACTTCAGTCTTCACTCGGCAGCTCCACGCCTCCACTGCTCCAATACTCAGATCTCAGACCTCATTACTCAGACTTAGTCGCATCGGTACTCAGACGCTCACCTCAGTAACTCCAAGTCTCTCACACTCTCAGAGTCTTAGTGACTTAGTCTCTGTCTCTCACTCTCTCTCAGATTCTCAGTTCTTAGATTTGTGTTCTCACTTCTCATGCCAGAGTCACACGATCACGCCTCAGCCAGTAGCCACCGATCTTTGCTCATGCCGCCGATCTTTGCTCACCGATCTGTTGCTCAACAATCGACAATCACCAGTCGCGGTCACCATTCTTCTTCCTTCACCAAGTCTCCACGTCGTCGTCTGTTTCCGGTAGGTGACCTCATCTCTTTGGCTCTTTGCTTTGTATTTCTTGGTGACCTCATCTCTTTGCAATGAACACTGAATAGGAGAGCCCACGGCTCAGATATTTGATGTCCTGTAACATTTTCTGACATGTTAAAAGTTTTCAGGGAACGTTTAGAGAGCATGACCTGAAAGATGAGGAGCTTTTTAGTAAAGTTCTAGCTTCTCATTTGAAGGGTCCGGAGTTGAAGTGAAGATGTTAGAGAAGAAGGAAATAAAATAAAAAAAATAGTAAAGCTATGTGAATATGGCTCCTTTTTGGTTTTAATCATCCGGGTTGAGAAGTTTGGTCTTTTGTTTGTATGATTTGTAATGTGTATCATTTCTTTAATTTGTGTTGATCCTAATCCTGTTAATTTATTTCATCTAGAATAGCAAGCAAAGGAAGAAGATTTATATATTCTGTCTCATTGTGTTCATCTTTTTTCTCATGTTTCAAGTTCAAATATTAAAAGATTATAACATGTTAAACTAGTAAATTTATATATTATGTCCCATTGTGGAGCAGATTTTGCATTTGGAACTAAATTTAGCTTTATTTGATGTACATTAAAATTACATGAATTCAAATTCAATTACAATAAATATAAGTATATAACTTTAATTCAAGTAAAAAAAAAAAAAAAACTGGAAAAATAAAGTGGGGGCCAAAGTGGAGTGTGCGAATTGGGCGAAAAAGACAGCCCATAACTTATGGGTCATAAGTGGAGTGTGCGAATTGGGCCGAAAAGGCAACCCATCATTAATCTTATTAGCCGGTTTAAAAACCGGTTAACCGAGCCGAATTTTCGGTTCGGTTCATAACCGAAACCGGTCCGGTTTTGGTTTAATTTATTTTTAAAACCGAAAACCGGTTTGGTTTAAGCAACTGATTAACCGGTTCGGTTGCCCGGATTTTTCCACACCTAAATTGGAAATAGAGTTTCACTACTAAAAATGCTATTCTGGTGGATAAACAAAGCACCCTTATAACAGAAAAAAATGGAACAGCATTTTAAAATTGAATTTATTTATTGGTTTTCGATTTCGGAAATAGAAGATTTAATGCATTCTATTAGAACTTAAAACTTGATTAAAACGAGTTTTAAATGTTTTCAAAATGAATTTTCAAATAAGATTATAAATCTAAAACCATTTGATTTTTTAATTAGTTTTTTTTTTAATTTACATAAAAGAATGTGAATGACAAAATGGCCCATTGGTGTATTAGCCAGTGGCTCTAAGCTTTTGAAAGGATAATTTAGTAATTTTTCTTTTTTTAGTATCCCAGGGTGTCCGGGTCAACTTGCATGCACCTCAACTAGTTTTATGGGGCTAGTTAGGGGTGTTCAAAAGTCGGTTAACCGTTTTTTTGAACCAAACCGGTTTTTTAGTTTGAAAAAATTCCTGAACCGAAATCAAACCAGTTTGGAGGGAAAACCGGTTTTCCCTTTTTCTTTATAGAACTTATTTTTTTTTATTTTTTCCTAAATTAAATTGTAAATATAAATAATACATATCTAAAAAAAAATTAAACATTCATACATATCAATTGACCACTACTAACAATACATTAAAAATATTATTATTATTTTATTTAATATATAATATATTATATTATTATTTTTTATTTAATATATAATTCTTATTTTATTTAATATATAATATATATATTTGTAAAACCGGTTCAAAAAAAAGGTTTCAGTTAACCGCTTTTTATTTTTTCCCGAACTGAAAATTCAGTTTTTGAATTTTTCAAACCGTAACCAAACCGTTTTTTCAGTTAATCGGTTTTTTGGTTCGATTCAGTTTTTGTATTTTTTTGAACACCTCTATCACCTGAAACTAATGCTTTTTCCCTTGCTAGCTTTCCACCATTAAGACTTGTTTACTTCCTACGCTATTCGATTCGCTGGCATGTCCGGTCTCATACGAAGGAAAGATTAACGATTTCAATCAACCTTTTTTTGTTTTGGTATCTGGGGGTGTTTTGGCCAGTTTGCAACATCTCAACTAATCTTTTAAGATCCTAAAGTTAGCGGTCAGGTAAGTCTTCAGTAATTACCTTTTATTAATAGTTATAAGAATTCAAATTCAAGATCTTTTGAGTAATATATCTAAGAGTTTTAAATAAATCATCAAGCTATCTAAAGATAATTGATTTCAATCTCTATCATGGGAAATCAGTCATGCATAATTTGGACATATGACAACATTTTCACTAGTTATGTAGTTCAATTTAATTCGAGTAATGCTACAATCATTGACAGTAATACATCGAATGACATGATAAAATCCTGACTGTTAATTAATATTAAATTAAAATTAATTAATGGTCAGAATTTTATTATGTCATTTGGTATATAAATTCGATACACTACCTTCGGTAGCCTGTATTATTTTCCAAAATGGAAAAGAAACATTCGGATTCCATGAACATTAATGAAACATCACACTCCAAATCCCAGTCCCCACCTGAATGTTACCTTCAATTTGCACATGCTGATCTCACCTTTCGTTGGATTTTCTTTGTTGTTTTTTTTTCATGTTGAGTGTGTTCCCCAAAGTTATAAGCACCATTCTACCTCTCTAACTCCTCATTTATCTCCTTCAATCCATCAATCCTCCATGGCTTTCTCCAATTTTCTCTCCTTCTTTTTAACTCTCTACTTGTTTATGCCAACACCCATTTCCTCTTCTCTTTTTTTAAGCTCAGAAGACTTGTCTAAAATCCCTGTCAAATTCCTCGACTTTGCCAAGAAACCTGAGATTTTTGACTGGATGGTGAACATTAGAAGGAAACTTCATGAGAATCCTGAACTTGGTTTTGAGGAATTTGAGACTAGTAAACTTATAAGAGCTGAGCTTGATGAGATGGGCATCCCTTATAAATACCCAATTGCTGTTACTGGTATTGTTGGTTATATTGGGAGTGGTGAGCCGCCTTTTGTTGCAATCAGAGCTGATATGGATGCTCTAGCTATTGAGGTCTGTTTAAACTTTACTTACTTCTTGATTGCTTTTATTACTGCCTTTGTAAATTGCTATTGCTAACACACCTTGTGTTGGAGTTGGGTGATCATTGAAACATAGATGTTTATGTTACTGCGTTAGTGTTGAAACAGGAAGCTGTAGAGTGGGAGCACAAGAGTAAAGTTCCTGGTAAGATGCATGCTTGTGGGCATGATGCTCATGTTGCTATGCTTCTTGGTGCTGCAAAGATGCTTCAAGAGCTTCGCCGCGAATTGAAGGTTCTTTTCTTTTTCCTTTATTGCTCTTTATATATGATAGTATGATTATTGATTGTCTGATTCTCCAGTTACAGAACTTTTGATATCTTGATGACATGGGATTGTTTAATTGCGTGGACATAGTGATCACTTGTATTAAAAAGTGTTAAGTAGTCCCATTAGAATTTGTTGCATGCTCTCTTGACACGTCTGACATGCTGAACTGAATGGATTATTTTGATTTCCTAGAAGAATTTAAACCATCTTCCTTTTGAATAGTTATTCTGGTTTGTGGATATTAGCTCTCTGACTGGAGGAAGAGATAGGGATGGGAGGGGAAGCGTAGAGGTGAAGAAAAAAATTATTGTACTTGGTTGATAGGATGGAAAGGAGAGCGTCTCTCCTTTTTAACTTTTTGGTGATCCTTGAAGAGGGAAGCGAGAAAGGCCAATGTTATATTGATCCATATCTTTTAATATTTATGTGTGATAAGGGTAAAATCATAAACTGATTTTCAAGTATAATAGACTATTCTCAGTCTCTCATCCATCCAATTATGGGGTGATTGTGTTTTGTATGTTTGGAGGGATTGCAAATCTTTCTCATTCACTTTCCTTTCATCATCTCTTTCCAACCAAACAGTTCAAATGGTCTATCCTCAACCATTATCTTTTCAACTTGTTTCGCTATATACTTTTTTGTTCCCTTTATCGGTGGACTTTGAATAATTTAGTAATTTTAGTTTTTGGAAATCATTATTTATTCAAATTGCTGACTAATACAGACATTACAGTGTATATCACATCATGAACTCTGTTGTGATGTGATCTGCAGGTTTTGCCTCATGAATGAGTTGTTCCTAACCACGTTGATGGTAAATGATTATCAGTGTGCTTATAAATTTGTTGCACTTGATAAACTGTGGGAAAGAGTGGTGATGGTGTGTGGACAAATATAACTATAAACTTATATCTATTTTGTATGTGGGTATCCAAACTGCACCTAGAGGAAGTCTACTGCTTGTTGTGGACTAGGAACCTTCTTGAAAATATAAAATCTACCAGATTCAGTATGAATATCTCACTCTGCATTTTGTGCTTAATTCTTCACTTGTTTTTCTTGCGTGCCTATTGTAAAAGAGTGAAGTGCTACCGCTGCAACTGTCACTTGTATAAATTTCACAGTTGCTGGAGTAATAATATTGTTCAAATGTAACATTTTGTGTTGTTAGGTAGGGACATTACTCAAGGATTCCCCATGCATAAGAAGTTCTTGCTGTCCCTTCTTTGCCCTTGTGCTATGTCATTTATACTGGGAAACATCCTTTTTGCCCAAAAAAGAATAACATTTATGCTATCATATACATACTCGAATCCTTTCTTGATCTAATTTTACATGAGAATTTAAGGATATGTAACACGTGCATCTAAAATCATGTCTGATCATTATATATTTCATTTACTATTTTCCTTTTTATTCATACCAATTACAAGCCTATATTTTCTCAAATGAAAGCTCATATGAAGAGAAAATACCAGCATGTATGGGTGTGTATGTCACTTTATCTGTTAGCCCACGAGAGATAATGCAAGTATCCACTCTGTTCAGAAGAAAATATTGTGAAAAATTCTTGTTTTGATAGGGAACAGTCGTGCTAATTTTCCAACCAGCCGAGGAGGGATTTGGTGGCGCAAAGCAAATGTTAGATGCTGGAGTGCTAGAGAACGTTGACGCCATCTTTGGGCTTCATGTCTCTTCAAAATTCCCGATTGGCACAGTAGCCTCCAGGTCTGGCCCTATTATGGCTGGAAGTGGTTTCTTTGAGGCAATAATCAGTGGAAAAGGGGGGCATGCTGCCATTCCTCAGCACACGATAGACCCAATCTTAGCAGCTTCTAACGTGATTGTTAGTTTACAACATCTAATTTCACGTGAAACTGATCCCTTGGATGCAAAGGTAGTCAGTAGTCTCTCTCTTATAAGTCTTATTTGTATAAGCAAAAAAAAAAGTGTCTTTTATCCTACATCCCATGATTTTACGCATTGTTTTAAACCTGTTTTAGTTTTGTCATCAAGTCTTTGACACCCTATAGTCTATGATTCGATACGCTTATGGTTTAATTGAAAAGTTTGATTTTTGTTTCTTCATGATTATAGTTATACCATCTTGCTATTCGCCTTAGAGAACAAACTTGAATATTTAAAACAAAATACATCTACTGTAGATCACATTCCATTAAAAGATCTGTGGCTATATTTAACAATAGTTGACTAAGGGATTTTACTGCCATTTGGAAGTAGTATCATTTACATGTTTTTGTCCTCAGGTTCAGTCAAAAGGTAAATAGTTTTAAATTATTTTTCTGTCTTCAATTTCTAGCTTAAGATAGACATTTCCATATAGAATGCTCACTGCTTCCAAATTGGAGAATAAAGAATAAATAAACATTTTTCATTTCCATGTTCTGTCAAATCATTTACTAAACAAATGGAAATAGAATAATAAGAGGCTTCTGAGGTGCCCAACGCATGGCAATGCTTTTTCAATTAGTGATTCCAATATTAAAGCGTAATTTTGCAGGTTGTAACAGTTGCAAAGTTCCAAGGAGGTGGTGCCTTCAATGTTATTCCTGATTCTGTTACAATTGGTGGTACGTACAGGGCATTTACAAAAGAAAGCTTCGTTCAACTTAAGGAAAGAATTGAAGAGGTATACTCGTTAACTGATTCTGGTTTGCATGCTCCCTTCAATTCTAAAGTTGAAAAGTTCTGCAGTCTTTTCATTATTCTTCGTTCTTCCCTCTGGGTGGTGAAAGATGGAGTCATAGAACTCTTCAAATTATTTTTTTTAATAATAGTCTCCCATAGGTATTAATTCTCTCACAATTCAAGTGACAGGTTATCATGAAACAAGCTAGTGTGCAGAGGTGCAATGCAACAGTCAACTTTAATGCAAATAATATGACCAGTTACCCAGTGACGGTAAATAACAAAGAGTTGCATGAGTACTTCCTAAGTGTTGCCAGAGACATGCTGGGTCTTCACAACATCAAAGAAAAGCAACCAGGGATGGGTGCGGAAGACTTTTCATTTTTTGCCGAGGCAGTTCCAGGATACTTCTTCTACATTGGTATGGATGACAAGATGAAAGGGCAGTTTGAAACAGGACATTCACCTTACTTCAGGATCAACGAAGATGCACTTCCGTATGGTGCTGCCCTACATGCATCATTGGCTTCAAGATACCTCTTGGAAAATCGACCCAAATCTTCTTCACCAAAGGGAACCCTTCATGACGAGTTGTAAGGAGCTCATACATTATTGATACGAGTCAAGTATTTCACTTATGCAAAGCACTACCACGATATTGAACTGCATTTAAGACCAGTAGAAACAACTGCCATCTGTAAATTTCACTTATTACAAGTAATTTCAACCAATCAACTTTATGTTGAATTCGCTTTAAATATGATAAGTATGATCTATTGATGTAGTTGCAATGAACTTAATACGCTTGATCCAGGTCTATTCTCAGATTTTGCTCAAAAACCGGGTTCTTTGGCCAACTATTCCAATTATAGATGAAAATGTGGAGAGGAAAAACAATAGGCATCAAGTTCTCTTTTTTCTTCCCTTTGCCGTTGAAGTTAGATAAAAGTGCTTACCATAAAAATCAGAGTTCAATTCTGGCAAAATTAAGCAATCTGCCGAAATTGGATTCTCTTTGAACATTATCGCCATCTTCATAAAGGAAATACAGTTGCCATTACGAAATCTCAAACAAATAAAAGAAAGTGCTAAATAAATGATTCTTTACGTGATTGTGTCAACTCTCTCTTCTCTCACCCAAAGCCTAACACGGTACTTAATGCATAATCATGGCCTAAAAACCAGCATATTAATTGCAATCTATAGTTACTTCTAATCCTCATATAATGAATTTAGTATATAGCAAAACGGAGCCTTTCAATTTCAAGTCCATACATCATAATACTAATTCTAGTTTCACATCTACAGATCTTATCACCATGCAATACTTTAAACCAAAATCCTTGAATCTTACTTCAGATCACAGACTTCCAACTCACACCATTTCTGCAGATGTTGCTAATGCAAGACTCCAGAGTTCTTCTCCAAATCGCAGACCATCCACTGTACCATTATTTTCGCCCTGTATTGATAAAACAAAACATAGAAGCAATGATGATGATAAAAATCATGAACGGTTTTGGAAATCATTGAGGCCTTTTTTGACGTTCTTTAGTCGAAGAAAATCGAAGCCTAAAAATACAGAGGCATCAAGAAGGAATTGTAGCGATGAATCAGTGAGATCTTCACCAGTTCATGGCAGCTGTTACAGTGCAATGGACTCAGAAGATCGTAAAGAGCATCTAAAAGAAGTCATTTCCTATTGCAAGAATTCCTGGGATCAGGTAATTCTCTTTCTTCTAATTGTTTTTTACTGCACTTCGCATGAGACTTTCTTTTCATTGGTATTTTTGTTCGTGTATCCAGGGTGACCAAAATGTATCTCTGCGGAAGTTAAGTCCTCGTTCCCATTGATAATTATGAAATCTGTTTATAGTCGAATGACACCAAACAGGGAGTTAAATACTTCATTTTATGTACACATCTTAATCAGCTTTATGTCAATCATAAAATTGACAGTTTAAACTCGCAAACAATGTCCTATTTGATTTAATTTCAACCGATTTTGAACGATCTGGGTATTAAGAAGTAACGAGCAATGTTAACTTATCAACTTGTTCGAATATCACCTACAGCTCTATCATATGAACGCCTAGTGCTCTATAAAGATCTTCATCTATCAAACACCCCAGAATTTCAACCATCCTTCCCTCACCTCATAAAAGATGTTTAATCACTGTATTAAGTATGTCTAGCAGCTGCTTAAGTGATTTGCAGGTCCAATATGAATAGCTTCGATATCAAACAGTCAACCTCACGCTGGAATGAAGGCAAAAAATCAGATACAGAGGCTTCCGGTCTTCAACAAGCAGAGCCACAACATTTTACTAAGTCCTCATCTTCAACATCTCTTCACAATGCACGGGTTACAACTTACAAGAACCAACAATCAAAAGTTATTGTATTTCCGTCCTTCCGCTCAAGAACTACAAGGATATGCAAACAGTCGAGAGATTTGTACGGGTCTAAGAATTTTAAGGAAAAGGGTGAAAATGGAAGGCCAGGGGTACACTAACTTTTGAGTTGATAGGTCAAGAGGTTGAAATTCAACAAAAAATGGGTTTATCACTTGTCTGCTTTGCTAACTTACATTGTATTTTGTTGACAGTAACGAAAAATGCATCTGGTCTTTAATCCATGACAATATAAGTGGAAACTGTTACTCTTTAATGTGTTCTTGCAAGGCAATTAGGTTTTCATTGACATTGATATAACAGAGCCAAATTCTAATATGGACGCTACAGAAGATTCTTAAGCTTAAGCTCAACGCTTCCTTTGGCTCTCTAGTGAAGGACAGAAGAAAGGAAATCATCAATCAGTGAGCTGTGAGCCGACAGAAACTACTGATAAGTACATCATATGAAAGCTTCTGAATTTCATACACACAGATGCCATTTTAACTTAAGCAATTTGGCAAGGAATGAAAAGAAAACCCATAACATTCTGAAAGTAAAATCACATGATATATAGCTAACACCAAAATGAACACAAATTCAACAACGTTAAACCATTATATCAGTAACTAAATCACCATAATAAGTCTTAAAACAACAATGAAAACTCATCAAAAACACTAAGCAATGCTTAGACCTATCTAACCCTTCACCCTTTCAAGCTTTACTTCTCGGATGAGTTGGGTCCCCTCTTCTTTCCAAAACCAACAACTGCGAAATCAACAAAGAATAATCATCAGCACATGCAAACAACTCCTGCCTGCTAAAAAATTTCTCATCTGGGATCCGTTTGACTAACAGTAATATCTCAATTACAAATTTCATTTTTCCGTAATCACATAAAACATATTCACTTGATTATAAACACAACAAAGCTTGATTATAAACAGAACTATCATTCAATCGACTTGTTCAACTTTATTTCTATTTCTAATAGTTAAAAATCAATTCATCTGACTGAGCAAAAACGACAGCTTAGAACTGCAGAACTACCTAATAAACGGTCCATGCTAAATTAACGATTTATTATATAAAAAGAGGGGAAGAATCACCTGCTGTGACGAAACGGCGGTTGTATTGCATGCGCTTATGGGCACGGCCGCGTGGCTTCTTCTTCTTGTCTTGCTTAGCCACTTTTGGCGTTTGTCCTCTCACCTTACCGGCACGGGCCAAAGAACCGTGAACCTTACCTAATAAAAGGTCAAGTAAAATATAAACAGAATGATCAGAACAACGAGTTCGTGATTCAAACGACAAACACCACGAAAATAGCAAACAGTAGATCTGAAAAGTTAAAGTATCCTGGTGTTTTGAATTTACCCATTGGTGATTGCTGAAATCTGCTGCTGCTGCTAGTTGCTGTCGTGCTCTTCTCTCGCTTTGAGCAGAGGCTAAGTTGAGCAGGAGAACAAGAAGTGTAGGGCTAGGGTTTTGGCTGAGTATATAAAGTATCATTGAGTATATTGGGCCGGATTACAGCCCAATATGACTATTCTCAAACAAAGTCGGTAATTCATTTAAGTCCAGGAAATTTGGACCTGGGCTCTCTGCTTATTATATTGTAAACCCTATTTAATACCAAAACACTCCTGTTTAATTAGGGTTTTTATTTGCACCAAATTTCTCCCAATTTCAAACTTATTTTCTACATTAGGTTTTTCTATTTGTATCTATTTTTCTCAGTTTCAAATTTGAAACTTATTTTTTTTTCTTCTGATTTAGAATCATTTTATTGTGTAATTATTTTCTCTATAACTTTAATAATATATTTTCATCAAACAAAGAATTATTTGAAATAAAAAATAAATGTTTATTGATTTAGGAATTTTAGATTTAAGCTTTAGGTAAGAACTAAAACTAAAAATAAGTAAATTTAGAAATTATTAAAGCATCGAGATTAAACTTATCAAAACAAAAATACACTTCTCAATGCAAATTTCTGTGATTCGTTTTCTTATTTTAATATAATACAAAGTTAGACTATGACTGAACCAATATAATAACGTTAATAAATGTAGCTAACTCAAAAATTCTTCAAAGGTTTGAATTTGTTGTGTGTAATTTTTCCATCAAGCTTAGAGAATTGCGAGGTAATAGCTCGACCCAGAATCAGTCCGACTCTACTGATTGTCCGACCCAGCGTAAGCTCGTCGAGTTGTAGCTCGACCTAGCATAAGCTAGTCATGACCAATCCTTATAGTTGTTCAACCAGTTCACGGATAACTCTAGATCTTAGATATCTCGAAAGGGATCAAATCAACAACAATCCTAGTGCAATTTTAGCACTCAATCACGAGAATATCAGAGCTGCATTTCAATTTTAATTGTAATCCCTTTATTTTCGCTTTTTCCTTTGTACATGATATGTATATAAACCCCATCCAACGATGAGAAAGGGTTGAAAAATTATTCTAAGATTATCATTGTAAGCTCTCCCAGCAAATACAATAACAGTGGACGTAAGCTCAAGAGTTTATCTCGCCGAACCACTTTAAAAATCTTTTTGCCATTTACCTTACTGCATTCACTATTCATTCATTGCTAGTTATCTGTAATCATGCACACATCAGTTTCAATCTCATCAAGGTCGATTGGATCATTTTAGTTGGTACAGATTTCTGTATCAACATTTTGGTGCTAGAAGGAAAGCCTCCGCCAACATCTCAGAATTCTGGCAAACAGCCATAGCGATTTAATCAGTCTAGGCCCACAATGGTGCATACAAGATTAAAAACCACCACCGGAAACCACGACAATGTGGAAACCACCCATCAGAAAGTGTAACAGGACGTTGACCACCTGTGCTGCCAACTCAGGATACTGCAAATAACCAAGGGGCAGGGACGTCAAACCCCAAAAACGGCCAAATGGTGGAGATGATCACAACAATGGTTGCACAGGCGGTGCAACATAACGTGGTTGAGTTGAGAAATCAGCAACCAAACGCACAAAACCTTGACCGACCACACTTCACTGATATCACCTCGACAAGTGAAAATTCAACTGGTGACCAATCTGGATCATCGGTGCCGAGGGGTGACCGACACCCCTGACGTCATAGAGTACACTCCGCTCATGAGCATGAGTCCCGCAGGCAAACTAACCCTGAGAGGCGGCCAGGGAAACAACCAATGGGTGAAAGCAAAGGTAATGATCGCCCTTGAGACGCTCAACCTACCGACAATATCCCCAACGTCAGTGCACCGGTCTTAACCCATGCCTAAGACAAGCTAGATCTTCGCAAGCTCACAAAACAAGTCATGTGCGCCAATCTGGCAATGACCAACTTTCCAGTTATAACTGACGTTACGAGCAACGCACTAACGAACATGATAACACCTATCAACCAAGCCATTATGACTCAACTTCATGCATCAATGCACATAATGGAGAGGGCTCACAAGCAACAGACTTACGAACTCACTTGCTCGAGGTAAGACTGAACAGAGCTAGCTAGGGCAATCTCACAACAAAGACTTGGATAATGTGCAGAAAATGCTCAACGACCTAGAGCCCGCCAGAACAATGCGGCCAAAGAAATAGTGAGTTATCCCTTCACAGAGGAGGTTTGCCAGGCCCCACTTCCATAAAGATTCAGGGCGCCAGAAAGTAATTTCGATGGGAAAGGAGATCTTAGAGACCACCTCGACACTTTCAATGACCTGATGGAACTGCACCAGGTCTGTGACTTGGCGAAGTGTCACTATTTTGTGGTCACATTGGTAAGGGATGCCAAGAGGTGGTACAAAAGACTCAAGGTGAACTTCATCAGTTCTTGGCAACAATTCTCCTTGTTGTACTTGTAGCAATTCCAAGCAATGAGACAGTTTGCAATGCCGCTCAATTACTTGAGCAACATTCGTTAGGAAAGAGATGAAATGTTGACCTCGTATTTAACGAGGTTCCAGAATGAGCAAGCAAATGTCGCGGATGCACCCAAAGAGTCAATCTAGACTTTGCTGATTGTAGGCATCAGGCCGCAAACGGAGCTATGGAAAGAGCTCCAAAGTGAAGATCACGTGAGCCTAGCCAAGTTTTACTAGATGGCTGCAAAACACCAGCAAGTAGAAAGCTCGCTAGCAACTTTAGCTAGAAGCTTGCCGTGAAAAGCATGGACAAGTGACAAGATTGCCCATCAAGTGGAGGGGCCAATACCACAATGATAGGGACTGGAACAAGGCCCAAAAAAGACAAAGAATAGATAAACGCAGGGACAGACAACTATTCTTGTGATACGTAGAATACACCCCCCTCACGCAAGACATATCCCACATATACGAAGTCTCCCGTGAGGCGAATAGACTGTCCACTCCAGAAAGAATAAAGGGGGCTTTGGACAGAAAAGATCGACAAAAATATTGCTAATACCACCAGGACATTGGGCACAATACCAACAAGTGTCGGGCCTTAAAAGATGCCATAGAAGACCTGATACGAAGGGGCTACCTAAAGGAATTTGTTAGCACTAGCTCGCGAAAATAACCAGGTCCGGCATGCCCCGGCCAACGCCAACAATGATGTTCTAGTGGGCATGATCTACAGGGGGCCCGATATAGTGGAGAGCTCACGGCGCGCTCACGAGCAATACCCTCGAGAGGCCAGAAAAGACTAAATCCCCCGAATAATGAGTTGTGAACAGAAGTCACCTAAGTGGCCCAGACAAGAGAGTGAGATAGTAGGATTTACGATCGAGGAATGTGAAGAATCCCATCACCATAATCATGATGCAATCGTAATCGCAGCCAGGATAGGTAATGCCACAGTATTAAGGGTGATGGTCGATAATGGGAGTGCAATGAACATCATATTCTTGGGAGCTTTCCGAGAAATGGGGTTCACGGAGAGAGACTTGAGGGCGTGTCCTTCGCCGCTCTATGGATTCACTAGGGACAGCCTGGTCTCCAAAGGAACGATCGACCTTCCCATGACTCTGGGGGCAGAGCCCAAGATCAAGATGGTAATGGCCGAATTCTTAGTGGTAGACTGCCTAACCACACAGGGGTGGAGGGGTCAAGTCCTTGACTTTTAAAATTTTTTGCTATGTTTTTACAAATTTACCCCTATATAAAATTAAAATACCAAAAAGCTGCATTACATATTTACACCCAATAAATTACACTTTTTTGTTTTGAGGGTTGTGAAACTAAAAGTAAACCCTTTGTTCTCCTGCTAAAAGTAAACCCATCATTCTCCTTCCCTTATACGTCTTCTTCCTCTTCAATAACCTATAAAGCCAATTCTTTTCCTTTAAGGCTTTATCCACACAAGTGTAATTTTCTCCTCCTATCAAGCCAACAAGTCCCTTTTTTCTTCAATTTTTCAGGTAATATATTTTATGTTTGTATTATTTTATTTTAAAAGTTTAAGATTAAATTATAGATTAGGATTTAGGAAGATGAAATTGTCAGTGAGACCACAAATTGCATCCATTTTTTATTTATTTGTAATGATATATTGAAGTTAGAGGAAGTAAGAAATTAGTTTTTAAACTTATTTTGGAGTTGGCCTTGGGACTACATTGTTTTACCCATTCCATATTGCCCTTTTTTTGTTTTTTATATAGAGAAGATGAGTTCTTGGTATCACATTGTTTTGCTAATTTTTATCTTTGTTATATAAAAGTGTTTGATTCAAAGTGAATTTTGGAGTTGGCTTTGGGACCACATTGTTTTACCATTATAGCTGAATTTGTGTTTTTTTTTTATATGGAGAAGATGAGTTTTTGGGACCATATTGTTTTACCCATTTTTATCTTTGTTATATAAAAATGTTTGATTCAAATGGATTTTGGAGTTCGCCAATGACAATTTTGTGTTGTTTTTTTTATGGAGAAGATGGGTTCTTCATTCTTGGGACCACATTATTTTACCTATTTTTATATTTGTTATAAAAAAGTGTTTGATTCAAATGGGAGCTAATTTTAATTGTTTTACAAGTGTTATGAAAAAGTGGATTTAATTATACAAGTGTTTGGTTATTTGAATAGATTTTTTACACATATCAATTGAATTTTAGCCAATGTATATAATGTAAGATATATTTAAAAAAAATATTGCATTGAGATCTATTTCAATTCAATTTCTATTTCTATTACTTTAATTTAATTTTTGTTAAAGTACTTACAAAGTAGAAAAAGAAAGAGATATACTTGTGACTTGTGATGTGTATGTATTGTTAGAATACTTTAACTTATTAGCTTTATAAATTTTTGTAGTAGTTGTAATTTCATTTATCTTAATAATTATTATTGTATACATAGATTATTGTTATTATTTGGTTTTACTGAGTACATAGCTTATTTTGTTGCATTTTTCTCTATCAAATAATAATATATTATTGTTTTGAAATAGTATGGAGAGATATTTCAAAAGAAAGTCAACAATAATCTCATCATTTGAATAAGAGGAAAATATTGGTGATTCAAGTAAAAATGTGGATGTTGATTTGCAAGATCTTCCTACGGATCCAGGCTTAAGACCTCGAATTTCAGATTATGATCATAATATTCAAGATCAAATTCGAAGAATATATTTGGAAAGGGGTCCTTGTCAACCTAAGGGCCATGAGTTTCCTTCTAGGTATTTTGGTGGATTTTCAAGACGTTTTGTTGTTTCTTGGTTTAGTGAATTTGAACAATGGTTAGAATATAGTATAGCCAAAGATGCTGTATTTTGTCTTTATTGCTATCTTTTTAAGCCAGATGGTGATAAAAGGGTGGTGATCGCTTTGTTGGTCAAGGGTTTTCAAATTGGAAAAAGAAAGAAAAATTGAATATTCATATTAGAGGTTCTAATAGTGCTCATAACCAAGCTCGAAGAATGTGTGAAACATTATTGAATCAAGACCAACATATTCAGACATTTTTTTTTATCGACATTCTTCTCAAGCACGAATAGAGTATCGAACTCATTTAAATGCTACAGTTGATTGTATTCGTTTTCTTCTAAGGCAAGGACTTGCATTTCGTGGTCATGATGAATCCTATGATTAAAGCAACCAAGGGAATTTTCTCGAGCTTTTACAATTTCTTGCTAATCATAATGAAGATTACAATGTTGTTGCTTTCAAGAATGCTCCTGATAATCTCAAATTGACATCACCTGAGATTCAAAAAGACATTGTAAGTGCTGTTTCAAATGAAATCGTAAGTTCTATCATTAGAGATTTAGGAGATTCATTATTCGCTATAATGATTGATGAATCTCGTGATATCTCTAGGTAGGAACAAATGGCTATTGTCTTACGTTATGTTAACAATAATGGACTTGTTGTGGTGTGTTTTCTAGGTGTTGAACACGTTACTAGTACCACAACTCTCTCACTCAAGGCAACACTAGATAATTTCTTTTCAAGACATGGGTTGAGTTTTTCTAGACTGCGAGGACAAGATTATGATGGAGCTAGTAATATGCAAGGAGAATTTAATGGTTCGAAGACATTGGTTTTGAAAGAGAATAGATGTGCTTATATTCATTGTTTTGCCTATCAACTTCAGTTGGCTCTTGTGGCTTTGGCAAAGAACCATGATGATGTTAATGATCTTTTTAATATCGTGGAGATTGTGGTTAATATTGTCCGTGCTTCATCAAAGCGTTGCGATCTTCTTAGAGATAAGCAAGCTTGTAAAGTTATTAAAGCTTTTTCTAATGGTGAACTTTCAAGTGGAAAAGGTCTCAATCAAGAGACTAATCTGCAACGTGCTAGTGATACGCGTTAGGGCTCGCATTATGGTATGTTAATGAGCATAATCTTGATGTTTTCATCCATTATCGATGTTCTTGAAATTGTGGCAAAAGATGGTTCAAACTCTGAGCAAAGATTTCATGCAATAAAACATATTTAAATTGATGCAATCATTTGACTTTGTGTTTAGTCTATTTTTTATGAAAGATATACTTAGCTTTACAAATGAACTTTCTCAAGCACTACAAAGAAAAGATCAAGATATTGTAAATGCTATGAATTTGGTTGAAGCATGTAAGCAAGCTTTACAATTGATGAGGGATAGTGGATGGGAGACTTTATTAAGCAAAGTTTATTCTTTTTGTGCCAATCTTGACATTGATGTTCCTAATATGGATGACAAGTTTTTTATTCAAGGGCGATCACAACATAAGGCTCAAGGTATCACAAACGTGCATCATTACCGCATTGAATTATTTTATAATGTCCTAGATATACAGCTTCAAGAGTTGAATAATCATTTCAATGAGGTAAACACTGAATTGCTTATTTGTTTGGCATGTTTATGTCCAAATGAATCGTTTGTTGCTTTTGATAAACAGAAATTGATACGCCTTGCCGAACTTTATCCTGATGATTTTTCTGACTTAGAAGTCATGACACTTGATTCTCAACTTGATGTTTACATTTTGGATATGCACTCTAATGTCAAATTTATGGGATTGAAAGAGATTGGAGATCTGGCAAAAATGATGGTTGAAACTAAGAAAGATAAAGTGTTTCCATTAGTTTATTTGTTGATGAAATTAGCATTGATTCTACCCGTTGCCACTACCAGTGTAGAGGAAGTATTTTCAATAATGAATTTTATGAAGAATTGTTTGCGAAATAGAATGAGTGATCAATGGTTGAACGATAGCTTAGTTGTGTATATAGAGAAAAATGTATCTGATAGTATTGATAATGAAGTCATTACACAATACTTTCAAAAGATGAAATCCTGTCGAGGACAATTATAAATGTACTAGTTAATGAGAATTTTATAAATACAAAATTTATGCTTATGTTAATTTAAAATTGTATTGTTCTTTTAACTTTGACCCCCCTATACATTATTTCTAGTTACACACCTGTGACCACATACAATGTTATCCTCAGAAGATCGATCCTCAATGATTTGAGCGCAGTCACTTTAGTGCGTTGCCAAGCAATGAGGTTCCCAACTCCTGGGGGAGTCACGATGATCGGAAGCTACAAAAAGGAATCGTGGGAGTATTACAATCGGGCCATCAATGTTGCACTAAAATGGCTGCTTCCGAGGACAATGGTCATTACAGAATCTGAGCTACACCCTGGACCTCTCGAGGATACCATAGATTCTTGCATTCATAGAGAATAGCCCGTAGTTGGGCCAATAGAAGAGCTGAGAGAGATATGTGTCAGCGAGGAAGATCCAACTCGCATACTGAAGTTTGGCAGTAGCCTGAGTAAAGAAATGACTGATAATCTGGTGGGGTTTTTGAAGAAAAACATCAACGTGTTTGCATGGGTGCATGCAAATATGGTGGGGATCAACCCCGAGGTAATGTGTCATAGATTGAACATCGACTCGACAGCTCAACCAATAAGATAGAAGAGAAGGTCTATAGATGCAGAGCACTCTAAAGTGCTCAAAGATGAAGTTGATAAGCTTTTGAACATCAACTTCATCAGTGAAGTGAAGTGAAGCACCCGGATTTACTCGCCAACCTAGTCCTAGTTAAGAAGTCGAATGGCAAGTGGCAAACTTATGTCGACTTCACATGTTTAAATAAAGTTTGTCCCAAAGATAGCTTTCGGCTGCCATGGATCAACCAGTTAGTAGATGCGACAGTTGAAAACACATTACTCAGATTCATGGATGCATACTTGGGATATAACCAAATCCTGATGCATTAGCACGATGAAGAAAATACCTCCTTTATTACTGACCATGGGATTTATTGTTACAGGGTTATGTTGTTTGGCTTGAAGAACATTAGGGCGACCTACCAGCGCTTGGTGAACAAGATGTTCGCTGACCAAATTGGCAAAACTATGGAGGTATACATTGATTACATGCTCATCAAGTCAAAGGTCGCCGAAAGCCACATTGAGCATCTAGGGGAAATGTTTGACATCCTCAAAAAATACAGAATGAAGTTCAATCCTCTAAAGTTCTTGGGGTTCCTTGTAAATCAGCTAGGTGTTCAAGCCAACCCAGAGAAAATTGAAGCTCTTCTAGATAAGAAAAGTTCGACCAACTTAAGACAGATACAGAGCTTGAAAGGGTGCGTGACTGCACTCAGTATGTTTGTTTCCTGAGCCACGGACAAATGCTTACCATTTTTTGAGACCTTGAAGGGGAAGAAGTGTTTCAAATGGACAAAGGATTGTAAGAGAGCCTTCCAATAACTGAAGAGACATCTAGGACAATCTTCTTTATTATCAAAGCCTGTCCAAGGTGAGCCACCACTGTTATATTTATCGGTGTCGAAGTCTGTCATTAGCGCGACTTTGGTATGCAAAGAAGGAGGAGTGCAGTGGTCGGTATACTATGTGAGTAAAAGGTTGCTCGACGTGAAGACAAGGTATCTCGAAATAGAGAGCCCCTGTGCCTTTGTCATTGCTGTCAGGAAGCTGCGACCTTATTTTCAAGTGCACTCCATTCATGTGCTGACAAACTTCCTGTTGAGGAAGATAATGCAAAAGCCCAAGGCATCGAGCAAATTGATCCGGTGGACGATGGAAATGAGTCAGCATGATATTAAGTACATCTTGAGAATGGAAATCAAAGGTCAAGCCTAGGTAGATTTCATATCAGAATTTTCTTATCAGCTAGAAAAGGACATAAGCCCGTCAAGGGCAAGCACCTCTGGGGAAAGTGAACAGCAGAAGCCGAAGCTCGACGACCTATGGAATTGGACCTTGTATATAGATGGGTCCTTAAATGAGAATGAGGCAGGAGCAGGGCTTTTACTCGAAAGTCCTGAAGGAAACTCAGACAAAGTCGTAGTAAGATTTGAGTTCACCACTTCCAACAACGAAGTCGAAGTACGAGGCATTGTTAGCGGGGATCCGCTTCGCCAAGAAAATGAAGGCCGAGTCCATCAAGATTTATAGTGACTCCCAACTCGTAGTCTACTAGATTACCGGGGAGTATCATGCGAAGGAGGACAGAATGACATCCTATGTCTAGCTGGCAAAATCCGAGCTTGAGTAATTCAGATCCTTCACAGTTCTTTAGATCCCAAGGGAAAGGAATTCAGTGTCTGATGCTTTAGCTCGCCTATCCTCTGTAATGAGCCAAGAGAAAACTGATTCGATACTAGTCAAGTTCCTCCCAAGTCTAAGCATTTTCGCTCCATAAGAACCAGTCTTAGCGACAAGTCAGAGATACAGTTGATTAGACGCAACTATTGCCTACCTAAGGGATGGAACATTACCTGAAAGGAGAAATGAAGCCACAACGCCTCGCACAAAATCAGCTCAATACATGCTCATCAATAACAAGTTGTATAAGCGTGGGTTCAATTCACCATTATTGCGATGTGTTGACCATGAGGTTGTAAACTTTGTTCTAAGAGAGATCTATGAGGGCATTTATGGAAACCATACAGGAGGCAGATCTCTAGCATACAAAGTGCTTGGTCCGGGTTATTACTAGCCAATAGTTTTTTATGATGTAGTAAACTATAGGCGCAAATGCAACAAATGCCAAAGGTTCGCAGATGTTTCGCGAGCTCTGCCCCAAGACTTAACTACCTTGACAAGCTCCTGACTGTTCGCAATCTAGGGCATCGACCTGATAGGCCCTTTACCTTAAGGAAAAGGGGGCGTTAAGTTCACAGTGGTTGTTGTGGACTACTTCACCAAGTGGGCAGAAGCCGGGTCTTTAGTCACCATCACGTCGAAAAAGCTGAAGGATTTTATCTACAAAAACATCATTTATAGGTTCAGAATCCCCCACACTATAATAATTGATAGTGAAAAACAGTTCAACAGTGAAGACTTCAGATCTTTTTACGAACAACTTGGTATTAAGAAGAGATTCATTGTTGTTTATCAACCTCAAGCCAACGATCAAGTAGAGACTGTGAACAAAGTTATCAAGCACACTATTAAGAAAAAGCTTGACGCCCTGAAAGGAAGATGGGCTGAGGAATTGCCCAAGGCCTTGTGGTCTTACAGAACGATGACTAGAAGCTCAATAGAAGAAACCTCGTTCTCTCTATCGTACAGGTGTGAAGCAATGGCCCCGGTTGAAGTGGGGATCAGTTCGTTTCGAAGGGAAGTCTTCAATGAAAAAACAAATGAAGACCTTCTCCGCCTAAGGTTAGACCTAATCGAAGAGCACTGGGCCAAGTCTCAGTTAAAGGTTGCTTCGTACCAATAGCGAGTCAATCGTACCAATAGCAAGTCAAGCGTACCAACAGCGAGTCAGGCGATACTTTAACACCAAAGTCAAGAACAGAGACTTTGAAGTGGGCGACCTAGTCCTCAGAAAAAGTTATCCAGGGTAATTAAAACTCGAACTTGGGGGCACTTGGGCCCAAATGGGAAGGTTCATTCAAGATCTCTGAAAAGCTCGCACCAGAAACTTTCCACCTAGAACGCCTCAATGATGAAGCAATACTGCGAGGTTGGAACGCCGAGCATCTGCGAAGGTATTACCAATAAGCAACTCGGGTTCCGGTCATGTTTTATTTTTCTTTTAATCATTTTTGTAAGGTCATTTACGGCCAAAATGTTCTATTAATAAAAGAGGTATTATTCATAACTTTTCTTTATTCGCTATTTTTATTTACTTGTTAGTTAGCTTTTATCATTCATTGCTTCAAAAATCACAACCTACACGATTGAATCTAAGAAACTCAGAGTCAAGAGCTCGGAAAAAGGCAGCTTATCTCAATAAGCCATGCCAAAATCCAACTCATTAAGGTTGAAATACCCTAAATCGATGAAGTTACACTCGAAAAAATTCAAGTAAAACACGTCTAGGGAAATCGGTCATAAGCCAGCAACCAAAACTCGAGACAGACAATAAATCCAAAGTCGGAGTTGTCGCATAAGATTTCCTCGCATATATTAGAAAAGTTCTTCAAGAAGCGAGCTATGCGTAACTTGGAGCAAATTCAAATTTTTTATGACAAGTCTAATTAGGACGATTGAAACAACTCTGCAGGAATGAAAGAAATATATTGCTCGACAAAGACATGCAAAAATACCTTCCATTCATTATAAAGTTTGATTACAAACTTAACAAAAAAAAAAAAAGGAAGACACAAAAATCCTTTAAGCAGGTGAAAGAGCAGGAGTCTTATCAATGGTCGGACCGTAAAGCTTGTCACCAGCTAAGAGAGATGGTTCCTCGATGGTAGGAATGACTGCGGCCTCTTCAGGGTTGGGAGCCTCACCTGGAGGAAGATCGGCAACATTGGGGGGAAGTGTAGCCAGAGGAGTTGGATCCTCGACCTCTTACTTAAGGCCAATCTCTTCCTCGCCTTTGTCAACTTCCTCTTAGCCCTCACCATCAGGCTCGAAATCATTCAAGTATATATATGCCATTCCCTGAGCTTCAGTCTTCATCATGTCGACCTCTCTCTAATAATCTCACGAAAGAAAGGAGAAGTCGATCGAGGGTTGAGCTTCCCACAATATTTGCATAAGGAAGACCGACGTCTCCCAAGCCTGGTTAGTGATGGCCTCATTCAACTCCCCGATTTGAAGCTTGAGTTGTCCGACCTCAGCTTCGACATTTCATCGACCTTCTGCTTCCTCGGCAAGGTTGAGCGAGGCTTGCTTGAACTTTGCATCCCAATCCAAGGCAATTTTTTGAACCGAGGAGAGCTCAAAGTTTAGCTTATTATTGGCACCCCACTACTATGCCAAACCCTTCTCAGCCTTAACCGATTTGGCTTCAACCTTTGCTCGCGCAGCCTCGCTCACTTTAATCTTGTCAAGGAACTCCATTTCCTTGACCCCAAAGGTCGCCATCTTTTCCCTGAACCGCTCAAGCTCGACCTGTTTCACTTATTTCTCATTCTCTACAACTTGGGCCTTGGCCAAGGCATTCTCCTTCACCGTCTTCGCAAACTTCCATTCCCGATAAGTGCCCTCCAATGTGGGATATCACTCATCGTAGAAAAGGCAGCTCACCACGGCAGCCTAAAGAAACAAAGGAGTGAAAGTCAGCGAGAAATAATGACATGTATAAAAGGGGAAAGAGAGCGAACTACTAGTACCTTTGCCATATAACTACACACCCAAGCCAGCACCTATGTGGGAGATGAATCCCTAAAACTCATGAAGGTTCACGAGGTGACGACATCCCTGGCCACTACGGCCCTAAGGCTGATATGATCAGGGAGTTGATCGACTAATGCATCAATCACAGCTCGAGTCGCCTCATCCGTCTTCTTGCCTCCTTGCTGAGACTAGCTGGATTTACTTCCAACTGTAGCTGTAGCTGTAGCTGTAGCTTCGCCCATGGGAACAGACTTCTTCTCGCCAAGTCCTTGGCCGCTGATTTCTTAGGGTCGCCAGTCTGCATGGCGACCTCTTTGCCCAAGCCAACCATTTGCTAGACTATTTTCTGCTTTCCCAAGTCCCCCTGAGGCTCAGTCGATTTCTTCTTACTTGAGCCATCATGTTGCTCGGGTGCCTTTTCTTTCCCCAAGCCTCCAATCGGCTCAAGTATTTTATTCGCCAACCTCTTTTAGGGCTCGGAGGCACCTTTCCTGCCAACTGCCTTCGAGGCAGTCACGAGCTTTTTCGTATAGCGGCATCAGTGAGCTGCTTCATTGCCGAAGCAGCTGGAGGTTTCTTGGTAACCATGGAAGTTGCCACCTTTTTCTTAAGGCCTTTCAGTTTCTCAGCCCACATTTTTGCAAAAAGAGAAGCAAGCAATAAATGACCTGCTTACACGAAAGGAAGAAGCGTGAGCAAGCGGACACTTACCTTTCTTGAGAATGGTAAGGAATTTAGTGTTATCCTCGCAAAAGTCATATGCCCTTAAGCGAGGAAGCGAGATAATCTCGTTGACGTTGCGCTCTCTATTAGAAAGGTTACTGAAACGTTGAAGCCTTTATAAGCTCATGAAGGGGAGAAAATTCCGCTCGACATTAATTACAAAGAAAAGAAGCTTGGTTAGCCTAACCATTGAGCTTGAGAATGATCTTCACACAAATTAGGGGTCAAAATTTTACTAGCTTTCGAAGCAAAGACGTTGATCTCCCAGGCCTTATAAAAGAAAAATTGAGAGTCCTAATGCGGGACCTTTTTTTGGACGTCTACTAGCCCGTTGAAACGCACCTTTCTTACCTTGGATAGGTAATACGTCTGGTCTTAACCCTTCTTTAATTTATACAAATAAACGAGCTCCTCAATAGATGGCCTACCCAGCTCGATAATCGTGTATATTATATATAAACCTACGATTATGACATACGAGTTTGCAGACAGTTGGAGAGGAATGATGTCGAACTGTCTCAAAACTCTATTGATGAAATGATGAAGGGGAATAGACATCCCACACCTCAAAAGGGTCTCAAAGGTCACCACCCATCTTATGGGGGGATTCTTCCAAGAAAGGTTCCCCGGAACCCTCAAGTTAAGTTGAGGCACATAAGTCTCCCTTATGCGCCTCAGATCCTTAATATCAATCGAAGATTGTGATTCCCTCTGCAGCCTATGAGCTGGAGACCGCTTGGATTGAGCCAACTCCATAAAGGCATGATCGGACAAGCCTGCCATGTCAAGATTCGAGCTCTGCGCAACGACCTCCTCGGAAACCTTGAGATTATCCCCCCGAGGATTACTGAGCCAGCGGGGGAGTCAAACATGCGATCAATCATGTGGTTGCTGGACGAAGACATGACTATAGCTTACCTCTAGGTACCTGAAATAGAAGTGAACAAGTGTCAGAACTTGAAAAAATCAGCGACCTATCCACACTTTGCTTTCAATTCAGGTATCCAAGATAGCTCGCGCTAGACAACAAATGCATGCGACCTACCAAGGATTTCGATAACCACCATGATAAACCCTTCTTAAACCCAGGACTATCGAAAATAGACTTAAAAACCCTAATAAAGCCCTAAAAGACTTAATGTGGCCACAACAATGGCCACTCTCAACTGCGAAAATCAAGAAAACAACAAAAGGAAGGGAAAAAAAAACCTTACTGGAACAAGAGAATGGGATGAACTCACTGGAAAAAGCATTGTGAAGACAAAGAAATAGTGACAAAATGAGGGAGAACGTTTGAGAGTTTTTACAAGATGAGTAAGCTTTTTGACGATTCTGCCCGCTCTTATAGTGGTTTGCATGGGAGACAAAAGAGCGAGGCTTGATCGTAGCCATCGATCTACTGTGAATCTCGACCCTCCATTCATTAAGCAATCTCTACCCTTGGACGTGGCCACTTGTCAACCATCTGCGAGGGGTGATGAACCGTCAGACTACCATAATCATAACCGTCACCGTACGTCACCTCAACTCCGCGCGTGGACAGCTACAGTTGTCCATGCGCGATGAAAAGTAACTGCCAAAGGCCACCGCATTTAATGCGACGTAACCGCGTGGAATTTACACAACATCCTCTCTCTTCAAATTCTAAATTTGTCAAGAGTGTCGCAGAAGAGAAAATGTCCAAGTGTGGAGTACGTCGACTGAGCATGAGTTTGACTCTCGAAGCTCGACTGAGTTTCCATCCAACGCCCTACCGATAATGTCAAGCTTGATATCAAATCGAGTAATAGTCTTCAAAGCTCAAAACGGGCATCGAACACTAGGGAGCAGATGTTGTGTATGTTTCCATCAAGCTCGATGAGTTGCAAGGTAATAGCTCGACCCAAAATCAATCCGACTCTACCGATTATCTGACCCAGCATAAGCTTGTCGAGTTATAGCTTAACCTAGCATAAGCTAGTTATGACCAATCCTTACAGTTGTTCAACCAGCTCACGGATAACTCCAGATTACGAATATCTCAAAAGGGATCAAATTGACAACAATCCTAGCGTAATCTCAGCGTTCAATCGCAAGAATATCGGAGTTGCATTTCAATTTTAATTGTAATCCTTCTATTTTCGCTCTTTCCTTTGTACAACATCTGTATATAAACCTCCTTCAACGATGAGAAAGGGTTGAAAAATTATTCTAGGATTATCATTGTAAGCTTTCATAGCAAATACAATAACAGTGGACGTTGGGCTCAAGAGTTTATTTTGTTGAACCACTTTAAAAATCTCTTTGCCATTTACCCTATTGCATTTACTGTTCATTCACTACTGGTTATCCGTAATCACAGTCACATCAGTTCTGATCCCATCAAAGTCGATTGGATCACTCTAGTTGGTGCAGATTTTTATATCAACAGAATTAAAACATGAAAAACAATTAAGAATTAATATCTTGTTTTGTATTACTTGAGCAAATTTCGTATGCATGATCATGACGGAA